>NC_137337.1:7745808-8120808 GCF_965287045.1 Carcharhinus amblyrhynchos
CACTGCTGTATTCTAATATCGAGCACACTGTGTAACACTGCTGTATTCTAATATCGAGCGTACTGTGTAACACTGCTGTATTCTAATATCGAGCACACTGTGTAACACTGCTGTATTCTAATATCGAGCACACTGTGTAACACTGCTGTATTCTAATATCGAGCACACTGTGTAACACTGCTGTATTCTAATATCGAGCACACTGTGTAACACTGCTGTATTCTAATATCGAGCACACTGTGTAACACTGCTGTATTCTAATATCGAGCACACTGTGTAACACTGCTGTATTCTAATATCGAGCGTACTGTGTAACACTGCTGTATTCTAATATCGAGCACACTGTGTAACACTGCTGTATTCTAATATCGAGCACACTGTGTAACACTGCTGTATTCTAATATCGAGCACACTGTGTAACACTGCTGTATTCTAATATCGAGCGTACTGTGTAACACTGCTGTATTCTAATATCGAGCACACTGTGTAACACTGCTGCATTCTAATATCGAGCACACTGTGTAACACTGCTGTATTCTAATATCGAGCGCACTGTGTAACACTGCTGTATTCTAATATCGAGCACACTGTGTAACACTGCTGTATTCTAATATCGAGCGCACTGTGTAACACTGCTGTATTCTAATATCGAGCACACTGTGTATCACTGCTGTATTCTAATATCGAGCACACTGTGTAACACTGCTGTATTCTAATATCGAGCACACTGTGTAACACTGCTGTATTCTAATATCGAGCACACTGTGTAACACTGCTGCATTCTAATATCGAGCGTACTGTGTAACACTGCTGTATTCTAATATCGAGCACACCGTGTAACACTGCTGTATTCTAATATCGAGCGCACTGTGTAACACTGCTGTATTCTAATATCGAGCACACTGTGTAACACTGCTGTATTCTAATATCGAGCACACTGTGTAACACTGCTGTATTCTAATATCGAGCACACTGTGTAACACTGCTGTATTCTAATATCGAGCGCACTGTGTAACACTGCTGTATTCTAATATCGAGCGCACTGTGTAACACTGCTGTATTCTAATATCGAGCACACTGTGTAACACTGCTGTATTCCAATATCGAGCACACTGTGTAACACTGCTGTATTCTAATATCGAGCGTACTGTGTAACACTGCTGTATTCTAATATCGAGCACACTGTGTAACACTGCGGTATTCTAATATCGAGCACACTGTGTAACACTGCTGTATTCTAATATCGAGCGCACTGTGTAACACTGCTGTATTCTAATATCGAGCACACTGTGTAACACTGCTGTATTCTAATATCGAGCGCACTGTGTAACACTGCTGTATTCTAATATCGAGCACACTGTGTAACACTGCTGTATTCTAATATTGAGCACACTGTGTAACACTGCGGTATTCTAATATCGAGCACACTGTGTAACACTGCTGTATTCTAATATCGAGCACACTGTGTAACACTGCTGTATTCTAATATCGAGCGCACTGTGTAACACTGCTGTATTCTAATATCGAGCACACTGTGTAACACTGCTGTATTCTAATATCGAGCACACTGTGTAACACTGCTGTATTCTAATATCGAGCACACTGTGTAACACTGCTGTATTCTAATATCGAGCACACTGTGTAACACTGCTGTATTCTAATATCGAGCACACTGTGTAACACTGCTGTATTCTAATATCATGCACACTGTGTAACACTGCTGTATTCTAATATCGAGCACACTGTGTAACACTGCTGTATTCTAATATCGAGCACACTGTGTAACACTGCTGTATTCTAATATCGAGCGCACTGTGTAACACTGCTGTATTCTAATATCGAGCACACTGTGTAACACTGCTGTATTCTAATATCGAGCGTACTGTGTAACACTGCTGTATTCTAATATCGAGCACACTGTGTAACACTGCTGTATTCTAATATCGAGCGTACTGTGTAACACTGCTGTATTCTAATATCGAGCACACTGTGTAACACTGCTGTATTCTAATATCGAGCACACTGTGTAACACTGCTGTATTCTAATATCGAGCACACTGTGTAACACTGCTGTATTCTAATATCGAGTACACTGTGTAACACTGCTGTATTCTAATATCGAGCACACTGTGTAACACTGCGGTATTCTAATATCGAGCACACTGTGTAACACTGCTGTATTCTAATATCGAGCACACTGTGTAACACTGCTGTATTCTAATATCGAGCACACTGTGTAACACTGCTGTATTCTAATATCGAGCACACTGTGTAACACTGCTGTATTCTAATATCGAGCACACTGTGTAACACTGCTGTATTCTAATATCGAGCGCACTGTGTAACACTGCTGTATTCTAATATCAAGCACACTGTGTAACACTGCTGTATTCTAATATCGAGCACACTGTGTAACACTGCTGTATTCTAATATCGAGCACACTGTGTAACACTGCTGTATTCTAATATCGAGCACACTGTGTAACACTGCTGTATTCTAATATCGAGCACACTGTGTAACACTGCTGTATTCTAATATCGAGCGCACTGTGTAACACTGCGGTATTCTAATATCGAGCACACTGTGTAACACTGCTGTATTCTAATATCGAGCGCACTGTGTAACACTGCTGTATTCTAATATCGAGCGCACTGTGTAACACTGCTGTATTCTAATATCGAGCACACTGTGTAACACTGCGGTATTCTAATATCGAGCACACTGTGTAACACTGCTGTATTCTAATATCGAGCACACTGTGTAACACTGCTGTATTCTAATATCGAGCACACTGTGTAACATGCTGTATTCTAATATCGAGCGTACTGTGTAACACTGCTGTGTTCTAATATCGAGCACACTGTGTAACACTGCTGTATTCTAATATCGAGCACACTGTGTAACACTGCTGTATTCTAATATCGAGCACACTGTGTAACACTGCTGTATTCTAATATCGAGCACACTGTGTAACACTGCTGTATTCTAATATCGAGCACACTGTGTAACACTGCTGTGTTCTAATATCGAGCACACTGTGTAACACTGCTGTATTCTAATATCGAGCACACTGTGTAACACTGCTGTGTTCTAATATCGAGCACACTGTGTAACACTGCTGTATTCTAATATCGAGCGCACTGTGTAACACTGCTGTATTCTAATATCGAGCACACTGTGTAACACTGCTGTATTCTAATATCGAGCACACTGTGTAACACTGCTGTATTCTAATATCGAGCACACTGTGTAACACTGCTGTGTTCTAATATCGAGCACACTGTGTAACACTGCTGTATTCTAATATCGAGCGCACTGTGTAACACTGCTGTGTTCTAATATCGAGCGTACTGTGTAACACTGCTGTATTCTAATATCGAGCGCACTGTGTAACACTGCTGTATTCTAATATCGAGCGCACTGTGTAACACTGCTGTATTCTAATATCGAGCGCACTGTGTAACACTGCTGTATTCTAATATCGAGCGCACTGTGTAACACTGCTGTATTCTAATATCGAGCGCACTGTGTAACACTGCTGTATTCTAATATCGAGCACACTGTGTAATACTGCTGTATTCTAATATCGAGCACACTGTGTAACACTGCTGTATTCTAATATCGAGCACACTGTGTAATACTGCTGTATTCTAATATCGAGCACACTGTGTAACACTGCTGTATTCTAATATCGAGCACACTGTGTAACACTGCTGTATTCTAATATCGAGCACACTGTGTAACACTGCTGTATTCTAATATCGAGCGCACTGTGTAACACTGCTGTATTCTAATATCGAGCACACTGTGTAACACTGCTGTATTCTAATATCGAGCACACTGTGTAACACTGCTGTATTCTAATATCGAGCGTACTGTGTAACACTGCTGTATTCTAATATCGAGCACACTGTGTAACACTGCTGTATTCTAATATCGAGCACACTATGTGACACTGCTGTATTCTAATATCGAGCACACTGTGTAACACTGCTGTATTCTAATATCGAGCGTACTGTGTAACACTGCTGTATTCTAATATCGAGCACACTGTGTAACACTGCTGTATTCTAATATCGAGCACACTGTGTAACACTGCTGTATTCTAATATCGAGCACACTGTGTAACACTGCTGTATTCTAATATCGAGCACACTGTGTAACACTGCTGTATTCTAATATCGAGCACACTGTGTAACACTGCTGTATTCTAATATCGAGCACACTGTGTAACACTGCTGTATTCTAATATCGAGCACACTGTGCAACACTGCTGTATTCTAATATCGAGCACACTGTGTAACACTGCTGTATTCTAATATCGAGCACACTGTGTAACACTGCTGTATTCTAATATCGAGCACACTGTGTAACACTGCTGTATTCTAATATCGAGCACACTGTGTAACACTGCTGTATTCTAATATCGAGCACACTGTGTAACACTGCTGTATTCTAATATCGAGCACACTGTGTAACACTGCTGTATTCTAATATCGAGCACACTGTGTGACACTGCTGTATTCTAATATCGAGCACACTGTGTAACACTGCTGTATTCTAATATCGAGCGTACTGTGTAACACTGCTGTATTCTAATATCGAGCACACTGTGTAACACTGCTGTATTCTAATATCGAGCACACTGTGTAACACTGCTGTATTCTAATATCGAGCACACTGTGTAACACTGCTGTATTCTAATATCGAGCACACTGTGTAACACTGCTGTATTCTAATATCGAGCACACTGTGTAACACTGCTGTATTCTAATATCGAGCACACTGTGTAACACTGCTGTATTCTAATATCGAGCACACTGTGCAACACTGCTGTATTCTAATATCGAGCACACTGTGTAACACTGCTGTATTCTAATATCGAGCACACTGTGTAACACTGCTGTATTCTAATATCGAGCACACTGTGTAACACTGCTGTATTCTAATATCGAGCACACTGTGTAACACTGCTGTATTCTAATATCGAGCACACTGTGTAACACTGCTGTATTCTAATATCGAGCACACTGTGTAACACTGCTGTATTCTAATATCGAGCACACTGTGTAACACTGCGGTATTCTAATATCGAGCGCACTGTGTAACACTGCTGTATTCTAATATCGAGCACACTGTGTAACACTGCTGTATTCTAATATCGAGCACACTGTGTAACACTGCTGTATTCTAATATCGAGCACACTGTGTAACACTGCTGTATTCTAATATCGAGCGCACTGTGTAACACTGCTGTATTCTAATATCGAGCACACTGTGTAACACTGCTGTATTCTAATATCGAGCGCACTGTGTAACACTGCTGTATTCTAATATCGAGCACACTGTGTAACACTGCTGTATTCTAATATCGAGCACACTGTGTAACACTGCTGTATTCTAATATCGAGCACACTGTGTAACACTGCTGTATTCTAATATCGAGCACACTGTGTAAGACTGCGGTATTCTAATATCGAGCACACTGTGTAATACTGCTGTATTCTAATATCGAGCACACTGTGTAACACTGCTGTATTCTAATATCGAGCACACTGTGTAACACTGCTGTATTCTAATATCGAGCACACTGTGTAACACTGCTGTATTCTAATATCGAGTACACTGTGTAACACTGCTGTATTCTAATATCGAGTACACTGTGTAACACTGCTGTATTCTAATATCGAGCGTACTGTGTAACACTGCTGTATTCTAATATCGAGCACACTGTGTAACACTGCGGTATTCTAATATCGAGCGCACTGTGTAACACTGCTGTATTCTAATATCGAGCACACTGTGTAACACTGCTGTATTCTAATATCGAGCACACTGTGTAACACTGCTGTATTCTAATATCGAGCACACTGTGTAACACTGCGGTATTCTAAAATCGAGCGCACTGTGTAACACTGCTGTATTCTAATATCGAGCACACTGTGTAACACTGCTGTATTCTAATATCGAGCACACTGTGTAACACTGCTGTATTCTAATATCGAGCACACTGTGTAACACTGCTGTATTCTAATATCGAGCACACTGTGTAACACTGCTGTATTCTAATATCGAGCGCACTGTGTAACACTGCTGTATTCTAATATCGAGCACACTGTGTAACACTGCTGTATTCTAATATCGAGCGCACTGTGTAACACTGCTGTATTCTAATATCGAGCACACTGTGTAACACTGCTGTATTCTAATATCGAGCACACTGTGTAACACTGCTGTATTCTAATATCGAGCACACTGTGTAACACTGCTGTATTCTAATATCGAGCGTACTGTGTAAGACTGCGGTATTCTAATATCGAGCACACTGTGTAATACTGCTGTATTCTAATATCGAGCACACTGTGTAACACTGCTGTATTCTAATATCGAGCGCACTGTGTAACACTGCTGTATTCTAATATCGAGCACACTGTGTAACACTGCTGTATTCTAATATCGAGCACACTGTGTAACACTGCTGTATTCTAATATCGAGCACACTGTGTAACACTGCTGTATTCTAATATCGAGCGCACTGTGTAACACTGCTGTATTCTAATATCGAGCACACTGTGTAACACTGCTGTATTCTAATATCGAGCGTACTGTGTAACACTGCTGTATTCTAATATCGAGCACACTGTGTAACACTGCTGTATTCTAATATCGAGCGTACTGTGTAAGACTGCGGTATTCTAATATCGAGCACACTGTGTAATACTGCTGTATTCTAATATCGAGCACACTGTGTAACACGGCTGTATTCTAATATCGAGCACACTGTGTAACACTGCTGTATTCTAATATCGAGCGTACTGTGTAACACTGCTGTATTCTAATATCGAGCACACTGTGTAACACTGCTGTATTCTAATATCGAGCGTACTGTGTAAGACTGCGGTATTCTAATATCGAGCACACTGTGTAACACTGCTGTATTCTAATATCGAGCGCACTGTGTAAGACTGCGGTATTCTAATATCGAGCACACTGTGTAATACTGCTGTATTCTAATATCGAGCACACTGTGTAACACTGCTGCATTCTAATATCGAGCACACTGTGTAACACTGCTGTATTCTAATATCGAGCACACTGTGTAACACTGCTGTATTCTAATATCGAGCACACTGTGTAACACTGCTGTATTCTAATATCGAGCACACTGTGTAACACTGCTGTATTCTAATATCGAGCACACTGTGTAACACTGCTGTATTCTAATATCGAGCACACTGTGTAACACTGCTGTATTCTAATATCGAGCACACTGTGTAACACTGCTGTATTCTAATATCGAGCGCACTGTGTAACACTGCTGTATTCTAATATCGAGCACACTGTGTAACACTGCTGTATTCTAATATCGAGCACACTGTGTAACACTGCTGTATTCTAATATCGAGCACACTGTGTAACACTGCTGTATTCTAATATCGAGCACACTGTGTAACACTGCTGTATTCTAATATCGAGCACACTGTGTAACACTGCTGTATTCTAATATCGAGCACACTGTGTAACACTGCTGTATTCTAATATCGAGCGTACTGTGTAACACTGCTGTATTCTAATATCGAGCACACTGTGTAACACTGCTGTATTCTAATATCGAGCACACTGTGTAACACTGCTGTATTCTAATATCGAGCACACTGTGTAACACTGCTGTATTCTAATATCGAGCACACTGTGTGACACTGCTGTATTCTAATATCGAGCACACTGTGTGACACTGCTGTATTCTAATATCGAGCACACTGTGTAACACTGCTGTATTCTAATATCGAGCACACTGTGTGACACTGCTGTATTCTAATATCGAGCACACTGTGTAACACTGCTGTATTCTAATATCGAGCATACTGTGTAACACTGCTGTATTCTAATATCGAGCACACTGTGTAACACTGCGGTATTCTAATATCGAGCACACTGTGTAACACTGCTGTATTCTAATATCGAGCACACTGTGTAACACTGCTGTATTCTAATATCGAGCACACTGTGTAACACTGCTGTATTCTAATATCGAACACACTGTGTAACACTGCTGTATTCTAATATCGAGCACACTGTGTAACACTGCTGTATTCTAATATCGAGCACACTGTGTAACACTGCTGTATTCTAATATCGAGCACACTGTGTAACACTGCTGTATTCTAATATCGAGCACACTGTGTAACACTGCTGTATTCTAATATCGAGCACACTGTGTAATACTGTGGTATTCTAATATCGAGCACACTGTGTAACACTGCTGTATTCTAATATCGAGCACACTGTGTAACACTGCGGTATTCTAATATCGAGCACACTGTGTAACACTGCTGTATTCTAATATCGAGCACACTGTGTAACACTGCTGTATTCTAATATCGAGCACACTGTGTAATACTGCGGTATTCTAATATCAAGCACACTGTGTAACACTGCTGTATTCTAATATCGAGCACACTGTGTAACACTGCGGTATTCTAATATCGAGCATACTGTGTAACACTGCTGTATTCTAATATCGAGCACACTGTGTGACACTGCTGTATTCTAATATCGAGCACACTGTGTAACACTGCTGTATTCTAATATCGAGCACACTGTGTAACACTGCTGTATTCTAATATCGAGCGCACTGTGTAACACTGCTGTATTCTAATATCGAGCGTACTGTGTAACACTGCTGTATTCTAATATCGAGCACACTGTGTAACACTGCTGTATTCTAATATCGAGCACACTGTGTAACACTGCTGTATTCTAATATCGAGCACACTGTGTAACACTGCTGTATTCTAATATCGAGCACACTGTGTAACACTGCTGTATTCCAATATCGAGCACACTGTGTAACACTGCTGTATTCTAATATCGAGCACACTGTGTAATACTGCGGTATTCTAATATCGAGCACACTGTGTAACACTGCTGTATTCTAATATCGAGCGTACTGTGTAACACTGCTGTATTCTAATATCGAGCACACTGTGTAACACTGCGGTATTCTAATATCGAGCACACTGTGTAACACTGCTGTATTCTAATATCGAGCACACTGTGTAACACTGCTGTATTCTAATATCGAGCACACTGTGTGACACTGCTGTATTCTAATATCGAGCACACTGTGTAACACTGCTGTATTCTAATATCGAGCACACTGTGTAACACTGCTGTATTCTAATATCGAGCACACTGTGTAACACTGCTGTATTCTAATATCGAGCACACTGTGTAACACTGCGGTATTCTAATATCGAGCACACTGTGTAACACTGCTGTATTCTAATATCGAGCACACTGTGTAACACTGCTGTATTCTAATATCGAGCACACTGTGTAACACTGCTGTATTCTAATATCGAGCGCACTGTGTAACACTGCTGTGTTCTAATATCGAGCACACTGTGTAACACTGCTGTATTCTAATATCGAGCACACTGTGTAACACTGCTGTATTCTAATATCGAGCACACTGTGTAACACTGCTGTATTCTAATATCGAGCACACTGTGTAACACTGCTGTATTCTAATATCGAGCACACTGTGTAACACTGCTGTATTCTAATATCGAGCACACTGTGTAACACTGCTGTATTCTAATATCGAGCACACTGTGTAACACTGCTGTATTCTAATATCGAGCACACTGTGTAACACTGCTGTATTCTAATATCGAGCACACTGTGTAACATTGCTGTATTCTAATATCGAGCACACTGTGTAACACTGCTGTATTCTAATATCGAGCACACTGTGTAACACTGCTGTATTCTAATATCGAGCACACTGTGTAACACTGCTGTATTCTAATATCGAGCACACTGTGTAACACTGCTGTATTCTAATATCGAGCACACTGTGTAACACTGCTGTATTCTAATATCGAGCACACTGTGTAACACTGCTGTATTCTAATATCGAGCACACTGTGTAACACTGCTGTGTTCTAATATCGAGCACACTGTGTAACACTGCTGTATTCTAATATCGAGCACACTGTGTAACACTGCTGTATTCTAATATCGAGCACACTGTGTAACACTGCTGTATTCTAATATCGAGCACACTGTGTAACACTGCTGTGTTCTAATATCGAGCACACTGTGTAACACTGCTGTATTCTAATATCGAGCACACTGTGTAACACTGCTGTATTCTAATATCGAGCACACTGTGTAACACTGCTGTATTCTAATATCGAGCACACTGTGTAACACTGCTGTGTTCTAATATCGAGCACACTGTGTAACACTGCTGTATTCTAATATCGAGCACACTGTGTAACACTGTGGTATTCTAATATCGAGCACACTGTGTAACACTGCTGTATTCTAATATCGAGCACACTGTGTAACACTGCTGTATTCTAATATCGAGCACACTGTGTAACACTGCTGTATTCTAATATCGAGCACACTGTGTAACACTGCTGTATTCTAATATCGAGCACACTGTGTAACACTGCTGTATTCCAATATCGAGCACACTGTGTAACACTGCTGTATTCTAATATCGAGCACACTGTGTAACACTGCTGTATTCTAATATCGAGCACACTGTGTAACACTGCTGTATTCTAATATCGAGCGCACTGTGTAACACTGCTGTATTCTAATATCGAGCACACTGTGTAACACTGCTGTATTCTAATATCGAGCACACTGTGTAACACTGCTGTATTCTAATATCGAGCACACTGTGTAACACTGCTGTATTCTAATATCGAGCACACTGTGTAACACTGCTGTATTCTAATATCGAGCGCACTGTGTAATACTGCTGTATTCTAATATCGAGCACACTGTGTAACACTGCTGTATTCTAATATCGAGCACACTGTGTAACACTGCTGTATTCTAATATCGAGCACACTGTGTAACACTGCTGTATTCTAATATCGAGCGTACTGTGTAACACTGCTGTATTCTAATATCGAGCACACTGTGTAACACTGCTGTATTCTAATATCGAGCACACTGTGTAACACTGCTGTATTCTAATATCGAGCACACTGTGTAACACTGCTGTATTCTAATATCGAGCGCACTGTGTAACACTGCTGTATTCTAATATCGAGCACACTGTGTAACACTGCTGTATTCTAATATCGAGCACACTGTGTAACACTGCTGTATTCTAATATCGAGCACACTGTGTAACACTGCTGTATTCTAATATCGAGCACACTGTGTAACACTGCTGTATTCTAATATCGAGCACACTGTGTAACACTGCTGTATTCTAATATCGAGCACACTGTGTAACACTGCTGTATTCTAATATCGAGCACACTGCGTAACACTGCTGTATTCTAATATCGAGCACACTGTGTAACACTGCGGTATTCTAATATCGAGCACACTGTGTAACACTGCTGTGTTCTAATATCGAGCACACTGTGTAACACTGCTGTATTCTAATATCGAGCACACTGTGTAACACTGCTGTATTCTAATATCGAGCACACTGTGTAACACTGCTGTGTTCTAATATCGAGCACACTGTGTAACACTGCTGTATTCTAATATCGAGCACACTGTGTAACACTGCTGTATTCTAATATCGAGCACACTGTGTAACACTGCTGTATTCTAATATCGAGCACACTGTGTAACACTGCTGTATTCTAATATCGAGCACACTGTGTAACACTGCTGTATTCTAATATCGAGCACACTGTGTAACACTGCTGTATTCTAATATCGAGCGCACTGTGTAACACTGCTGTATTCTAATATCGAGCACACTGTGTAACACTGCTGTATTCTAATATCGAGCACACTGTGTAACACTGCTGTATTCTAATATCGAGCACACTGTGTAATACTGCTGTATTCTAATATCGAGCGCACTGTGTAACACTGCTGTATTCTAATATCGAGCGCACTGTGTAACACTGCTGTATTCTAATATCGAGCGCACTGTGTAACACTGCTGTATTCTAATATCGAGCGCACTGTGTAACACTGCTGTATTCTAATATCGAGCACACTGTGTAACACTGCTGTATTCTAATATCGAGCACACTGTGTAACACTGCGGTATTCTAATATCGAGCACACTGTGTAACACTGCTGTATTCTAATATCGAGCGCACTGTGTAACACTGCTGTATTCTAATATCGAGCGCACTGTGTAACACTGCTGTATTCTAATATCGAGCACACTGTGTAACACTGCTGTATTCTAATATCGAGCACACTGTGTAACACTGCTGTATTCTAATATCGAGCACACTGTGTAACACTGCTGTATTCTAATATCGAGCACACTGTGTAACACTGCTGTATTCTAATATCGAGCACACTGTGTAACACTGCTGTATTCTAATATCGAGCACACTGTGTAACACTGCTGTATTCTAATATCGAGCACACTGTGTAACACTGCTGTATTCTAATATCGAGCACACTGTGTAACACTGCGGTATTCTAATATCGAGCACACTGTGTAACACTGCTGTATTCTAATATCGAGCACACTGCGTAACACTGCTGTATTCTAATATCGAGCACACTGTGTAACACTGCTGTATTCTAATATCGAGCACACTGTGTAACACTGCTGTATTCTAATATCGAGCACACTGTGTAACACTGCTGTATTCTAATATCGAGCGCACTGTGTAACACTGCTGTATTCTAATATCGAGCGTACTGTGTAACACTGCTGTATTCTAATATCGAGCACACTGTGTAACACTGCTGTATTCTAATATCGAGCACACTGTGTAACACTGCTGTATTCTAATATCGAGCGTACTGTGTAACACTGCTGTATTCTAATATCGAGCACACTGTGTAACACTGCTGTATTCTAATATCGAGCACACTGTGTAACACTGCTGTATTCTAATATCGAGCACACTGTGTAACACTGCTGTATTCTAATATCGAGCACACTGTGTAACACTGCTGTATTCTAATATCGAGCACACTGTGTAACACTGCTGTATTCTAATATCGAGCACACTGTGTAACACTGCTGTATTCTAATATCGAGCGCACTGTGTAACACTGCTGTATTCTAATATCGAGCGCACTGTGTAACACTGCTGTATTCTAATATCGAGCACACTGTGTAACACTGCTGTATTCTAATATCGAGCGCACTGTGTAACACTGCTGTATTCTAATATCGAGCGTACTGTGTAACACTGCTGTATTCTAATATCGAGCACACTGTGTAACACTGCTGTATTCTAATATCGAGCACACTGTGTAACACTGCTGTATTCTAATATCGAGCGTACTGTGTAACACTGCTGTATTCTAATATCGAGCACACTGTGTAACACTGCTGTATTCTAATATCGAGCACACTGTGTAACACTGCTGTATTCTAATATCGAGCACACTGTGTAACACTGCTGTATTCTAATATCGAGCACACTGTGTAACACTGCTGTATTCTAATATCGAGCACACTGTGTAACACTGCTGTATTCTAATATCGAGCACACTGTGTAACACTGCTGTATTCTAATATCGAGCGTACTGTGTAACACTGCTGTATTCTAATATCGAGCACACTGTGTAACACTGCTGTATTCTAATATCGAGCACACTGTGTAACACTGCTGTATTCTAATATCGAGCACACTGTGTAACACTGCTGTATTCTAATATCGAGCGCACTGTGTAACACTGCTGTATTCTAATATCGAGCGCACTGTGTAACACTGCTGTATTCTAATATCGAGCACACTGTGTAACACTGCTGTATTCTAATATCGAGCACACTGTGTAACACTGCTGTATTCTAATATCGAGCACACTGTGTAACACTGCTGTGTTCTAATATCGAGCGCACTGTGTAACACTGCTGTATTCTAATATCGAGCACACTGTGTAACACTGCTGTATTCTAATATCGAGCACACTGTGTAACACTGCTGTATTCTAATATCGAGCACACTGTGTAACACTGCTGTATTCTAATATCGAGCACACTGTGTAACACTGCTGTATTCCAATATCGAGCGCACTGTGTAACACTGCTGTATTCTAATATCGAGCACACTGTGTAACACTGCTGTATTCTAATATCGAGCACACTGTGTAACACTGCTGTATTCTAATATCGAGCACACTGTGTAATACTGCTGTATTCTAATATCAAGCACACTGTGTAACACTGCTGTATTCTAATATCGAGCACACTGTGTAACACTGCTGTATTCTAATATCGAGCACACTGTGTAATACTGCTGTATTCTAATATCGAGCACACTGTGTAACACTGCTGTATTCTAATATCGAGCACACTGTGTAACACTGCTGTATTCTAATATCGAGCGCACTGTGTAACACTGCTGTATTCTAATATCGAGCACACTGTGTAATACTGCTGTATTCTAATATCGAGCACACTGTGTAACACTGCTGTATTCTAATATCGAGCACACTGTGTAACACTGCTGTATTCTAATATCGAGCGCACTGTGTAACACTGCTGTATTCTAATATCGAGCGTACTGTGTAACACTGCTGTATTCTAATATCGAGCACACTGTGTAACACTGCTGTATTCTAATATCGAGCACACTGTGTAACACTGCTGTATTCTAATATCGAGCACACTGTGTAACACTGCTGTATTCTAATATCGAGCACACTGTGTAACACTGCTGTATTCTAATATCGAGCACACTGTGTAACACTGCTGTATTCTAATATCGAGCACACTGTGTAACACTGCTGTATTCTAATATCGAGCACACTGTGTAACACTGCTGTATTCTAATATCGAGCACACTGTGTAACACTGCTGTATTCTAATATCGAGCGCACTGTGTAACACTGCTGTATTCTAATATCGAGCACACTGTGTAACACTGCTGTATTCTAATATCGAGCACACTGTGTAACACTGCTGTATTCTAATATCGAGCGCACTGTGTAACACTGCTGTGTTCTAATATCGAGCACACTGTGTAACACTGCTGTGTTCTAATATCGAGCACACTGTGTAACACTGCTGTATTCTAATATCGAGCACACTGTGTAACACTGCTGTATTCTAATATCGAGCACACTGTGTAACACTGCTGTATTCTAATATCGAGCACACTGTGTAACACTGCTGTATTCTAATATCGAGCACACTGTGTAACACTGCTGTATTCTAATATCGAGCACACTGTGTAACACTGCTGTATTCTAATATCGAGCACACTGTGTAACACTGCTGTATTCTAATATCGAGCACACTGTGTAACACTGCTGCATTCTAATATTGAGCACACTGTGTAACACTGCTGTATTCTAATATCGAGCACACTGTGTAACACTGCTGTATTCTAATATCGAGCACACTGTGTAACACTGCGGTATTCTAATATCGAGCACACTGTGTAACACTGCTGTGTTCTAATATCGAGCACACTGTGTAACACTGCTGTATTCTAATATCGAGCACACTGTGTAACACTGCTGTATTCTAATATCGAGCACACTGTGTAACACTGCTGCATTCTAATATTGAGCACACTGTGTAACACTGCTGTATTCTAATATCGAGCACACTGTGTAACACTGCTGTATTCTAATATCGAGCGCACTGTGTAACACTGCTGTATTCTAATATCGAGCACACTGTGTAACACTGCGGTATTCTAATATCGAGCGTACTGTGTAACACTGCTGTATTCTAATATCGAGCACACTGTGTAACACTGCTGTATTCTAATATCGAGCGCACTGTGTAACACTGCTGTATTCTAATATCGAGCGCACTGTGTAACACTGCTGTATTCTAATATCGAGCACACTGTGTAACACTGCTGTATTCTAATATCGAGCACACTGTGTAACACTGCTGTATTCTAATATCGAGCACACTGTGTAACACTGCTGTATTCTAATATCGAGCACACTGTGTAACACTGCTGTATTCTAATATCGAGCACACTGTGTAACACTGCTGTATTCTAATATCGAGCACACTGTGTAACACTGCTGTATTCTAATATCGAGCACACTGTGTAACACTGCTGTATTCTAATATCGAGCACACTGTGTAATACTGCGGTATTCTAATATCAAGCACACTGTGTAACACTGCTGTATTCTAATATCGAGCACACTGTGTAACACTGCTGTATTCTAATATCGAGCGCACTGTGTAACACTGCTGTATTCTAATATCGAGCGCACTGTGTAACACTGCGGTATTCTAATATCGAGCACACTGTGTAACACTGCTGTATTCTAATATCGAGCACACTGTGTAACACTGCTGTATTCTAATATCGAGCACTCTGTGTAACACTGCTGTATTCTAATATCGAGCACACTGTGTAACACTGCTGTATTCTAATATCGAGCACACTGTGTAACACTGCTGTATTCTAATATCGAGCGTACTGTGTAACACTGCTGTATTCTAATATCGAGCACACTGTGTAACACTGCTGTATTCTAATATCGAGCACACTGTGTAACACTGCTGTATTCTAATATCGAGCACACTGTGTAACACTGCTGTATTCTAATATCGAGCGCACTGTGTAACACTGCTGTATTCTAATATCGAGCGCACTGTGTAACACTGCTGTATTCTAATATCGAGCGTACTGTGTAACACTGCTGTATTCTAATATCGAGCACACTGTGTAACACTGCTGTATTCTAATATCGAGCACACTGTGTAACACTGCTGTATTCTAATATCGAGCGCACTGTGTAACACTGCTGTATTCTAATATCGAGCGCACTGTGTAACACTGCTGTATTCTAATATCGAGCACACTGTGTAACACTGCTGTATTCTAATATCGAGCACACTGTGTAACACTGCTGTATTCTAATATCGAGCACACTGTGTAACACTGCTGTATTCTAATATCGAGCGCACTGTGTAACACTGCTGTATTCTAATATCGAGCGCACTGTGTAACACTGCTGTATTCTAATATCGAGCACACTGTGTAACACTGCTGTATTCTAATATCGAGCACACTGTGTAACACTGCTGTATTCTAATATCGAGCACACTGTGTAACACTGCTGTGTTCTAATATCAAGCACACTGTGTAACACTGCTGTATTCTAATATCGAGCGCACTGTGTAACACTGCTGTATTCTAATATCGAGCGCACTGTGTAACACTGCTGTATTCTAATATCGAGCACACTGTGTAACACTGCTGTATTCTAATATCGAGCACACTGTGTAACACTGCTGTATTCTAATATCGAGCGCACTGTGTAACACTGCTGTATTCTAATATCGAGCGCACTGTGTAACACTGCTGTATTCTAATATCGAGCACACTGTGTAACACTGCTGTATTCTAATATCGAGCACACTGTGTAACACTGCTGTGTTCTAATATCAAGCACACTGTGTAACACTGCTGTATTCTAATATCGAGCGTACTGTGTAACACTGCTGTATTCTAATATCGAGCGCACTGTGTAACACTGCTGTATTCTAATATCGAGCACACTGTGTAATACTGCTGTATTCTAATATCGAGCACACTGTGTAACACTGCTGTATTCTAATATCGAGCACACTGTGTAACACTGCTGTATTCTAATATCGAGCACACTGTGTAACACTGCTGTATTCTAATATCGAGCGCACTGTGTAACACTGCTGTATTCTAATATCGAGCGTACTGTGTAACACTGCTGTATTCTAATATCGAGCACACTGTGTAACACTGCTGTATTCTAATATCGAGCACACTGTGTAACACTGCTGTATTCTAATATCGAGCACACTGTGTGACACTGCTGTATTCTAATATCGAGCGCACTGTGTAACACTGCTGTATTCTAATATCGAGCACACTGTGTAACACTGCTGTATTCTAATATCGAGCACACTGTGTAACACTGCTGTGTTCTAATATCAAGCACACTGTGTAACACTGCTGTATTCTAATATCGAGCACACTGTGTAACACTGCTGTATTCTAATATCGAGCGTACTGTGTAACACTGCTGTATTCTAATATCGAGCACACTGTGTAACACTGCTGTGTTCTAATATCAAGCACACTGTGTAACACTGCTGTATTCTAATATCGAGCGTACTGTGTAACACTGCTGTATTCTAATATCGAGCGCACTGTGTAACACTGCTGTATTCCAATATCGAGCGCACTGTGTAACACTGCTGTATTCTAATATCGAGCACACTGTGTAACACTGCTGTATTCTAATATCGAGCGCACTGTGTAACACTGCTGTATTCTAATATCGAGCGTACTGTGTAACACTGCTGTATTCTAATATCGAGCGCACTGTGTAACACTGCTGTATTCTAATATCGAGCACACTGTGTAACACTGCTGTATTCTAATATCGAGCACACTGTGTAACACTGCTGTATTCTAATATCGAGCACACTGTGTAACACTGCTGTATTCTAATATCGAGCACACTGTGTAACACTGCTGTATTCTAATATCGAGCACACTGTGTAACACTGCTGTATTCTAATATCGAGCACACTGTGTAACACTGCTGTATTCTAATATCGAGCACACTGTGTAACACTGCTGTATTCTAATATCGAGCACACTGTGTAACACTGCTGTATTCTAATATCGAGCACACTGTGTAACACTGCTGTATTCTAATATCGAGCGTACTGTGTAACACTGCTGTATTCTAATATCGAGCACACTGTGTAACACTGCTGTATTCTAATATCGAGCACACTGTGTAACACTGCTGTATTCTAATATCGAGCACACTGTGTAACACTGCTGTATTCTAATATCGAGCACACTGTGTAACACTGCTGTATTCTAATATCGAGCACACTGTGTAACACTGCTGTATTCTAATATCGAGCACACTGTGTAACACTGCTGTATTCTAATATCGAGCACACTGTGTAACACTGCTGTATTCTAATATCGAGCACACTGTGTAACACTGCTGTATTCTAATATCGAGCACACTGTGTAATACTGCTGTATTCTAATATCGAGCACACTGTGTAACACTGCTGTGTTCTAATATCGAGCACACTGTGTAACACTGCTGTATTCTAATATCGAGCACACTGTGTAACACTGCTGTGTTCTAATATCGAGCACACTGTGTAACACTGCTGTATTCTAATATCGAGCACACTGTGTAACACTGCTGTATTCTAATATCGAGCACACTGTGTAACACTGCTGTATTCTAATATCGAGCACACTGTGTAACACTGCTGTATTCTAATATCGAGCGCACTGTGTAACACTGCTGTATTCTAATATCGAGCGCACTGTGTAACACTGCTGTATTCTAATATCGAGCACACTGTGTGACACTGCTGTATTCTAATATCGAGCACACTGTGTAACACTGCTGTATTCTAATATCGAGCACACTGTGTAACACTGCTGTATTCTAATATCGAGCGCACTGTGTAACACTGCTGTATTCTAATATCGAGCACACTGTGTAACACTGCTGTATTCTAATATCGAGCGCACTGTGTAACACTGCTGTATTCCAATATCGAGCACACTGTGTAACACTGCTGTATTCTAATATCGAGCACACTGTGTAACACTGCTGTATTCTAATATCGAGCACACTGTGTAACACTGCTGTATTCTAATATCGAGCACACTGTGTAACACTGCTGTATTCTAATATCGAGCACACTGTGTAACACTGCTGTATTCTAATATCGAGCACACTGTGTAACACTGCTGTATTCTAATATCGAGCACACTGTGTAACACTGCTGTATTCTAATATCGAGCACACTGTGTAACACTGCTGTATTCTAATATCGAGCACACTGTGTAACACTGCTGTATTCTAATATCGAGCACACTGTGTAACACTGCTGTATTCTAATATCGAGCACACTGTGTAACACTGCTGTATTCTAATATCGAGCACACTGTGTAACACTGCTGTATTCTAATATCGAGCGCACTGTGTAACACTGCTGTATTCTAATATCGAGCGCACTGTGTAACACTGCTGTATTCTAATATCGAGCACACTGTGTAACACTGCTGTATTCTAATATCGAGCACACTGTGTAACACTGCTGTATTCTAATATCGAGCGCACTGTGTAACACTGCTGTATTCTAATATCGAGCACACTGTGTAACACTGCTGTATTCTAATATCGAGCACACTGTGTAACACTGCTGTATTCTAATATCGAGCACACTGTGTAACACTGCTGTATTCTAATATCGAGCACACTGTGTAACACTGCTGTATTCTAATATCGAGCACACTGTGTAACACTGCTGTATTCTAATATCGAGCACACTGTGTAACACTGCTGTATTCTAATATCGAGCACACTGTGTAACACTGCTGTATTCTAATATCGAGCGCACTGTGTAACACTGCTGTATTCTAATATCGAGCACACTGTGTAACACTGCTGTATTCTAATATCGAGCACACTGTGTAACACTGCTGTATTCTAATATCGAGCACACTGTGTAACACTGCTGTATTCTAATATCGAGCACACTGTGTAACACTGCTGTATTCTAATATCGAGCACACTGTGTAACACTGCTGTATTCTAATATCGAGCACACTGTGTAACACTGCTGTATTCTAATATCGAGCACACTGTGTAACACTGCTGTATTCTAATATCGAGCACACTGTGTAACACTGCTGTATTCTAATATCGAGCACACTGTGTAACACTGCTGTATTCTAATATCGAGCACACTGTGTAACACTGCTGTATTCTAATATCGAGCGTACTGTGTAACACTGCTGTATTCTAATATCGAGCACACTGTGTAACACTGCTGTATTCTAATATCGAGCACACTGTGTAACACTGCTGTATTCTAATATCGAGCACACTGTGTAACACTGCTGTATTCTAATATCGAGCGTACTGTGTAACACTGCTGTATTCTAATATCGAGCACACTGTGTAACACTGCTGTATTCTAATATCGAGCACACTGTGTAACACTGCTGTATTCTAATATCGAGCACACTGTGTAACACTGCTGTATTCTAATATCAAGCACACTGTGTAACACTGCTGTATTCTAATATCGAGCGTACTGTGTAACACTGCTGTATTCTAATATCGAGCGTACTGTGTAACACTGCTGTATTCTAATATCGAGCACACTGTGTAACACTGCTGTATTCTAATATCGAGCACACTGTGTAACACTGCTGTGTTCTAATATCGAGCACACTGTGTAACACTGCGGTATTCTAATATCGAGCACACTGTGTAACACTGCTGTGTTCTAATATCGAGCACACTGTGTAACACTGCTGTATTCTAATATCGAGCACACTGTGTAACACTGCTGTATTCTAATATCGAGCACACTGTGTAACACTGCTGTATTCTAATATCGAGCACACTGTGTAACACTGCTGTATTCTAATATCGAGCACACTGTGTAACACTGCTGTATTCTAATATCGAGCACACTGTGTAACACTGCTGTATTCTAATATCGAGCACACTGTGTAACACTGCTGTATTCTAATATCGAGCGTACTGTGTAACACTGCTGTATTCTAATATCGAGCACACTGTGTAACACTGCTGTATTCTAATATCGAGCACACTGTGTAACACTGCTGTATTCTAATATCGAGCACACTGTGTAACACTGCTGTATTCTAATATCGAGCACACTGTGTAACACTGCTGTATTCTAATATCGAGCACACTGTGTAACACTGCTGTATTCTAATATCGAGCACACTGTGTAACACTGCTGTATTCTAATATCGAGCACACTGTGTAACACTGCTGTATTCTAATATCGAGCACACTGTGTAACACTGCTGTATTCTAATATCGAGCACACTGTGTAATACTGTGGTATTCTAATATCGAGCACACTGCGTAACACTGCTGTATTCTAATATCGAGCACACTGTGTAATACTGCGGTATTCTAATATCAAGCACACTGTGTAACACTGCTGTATTCTAATATCGAGCACACTGTGTAACACTGCTGTATTCTAATATCGAGCACACTGTGTAACACTGCTGTATTCTAATATCGAGCGTACTGTGTAACACTGCTGTATTCTAATATCGAGCGCACTGTGTAACACTGCTGTATTCTAATATCGAGCGTACTGTGTAACACTGCTGTATTCTAATATCGAGCACACTGTGTAACACTGCTGTATTCTAATATCGAGCGCACTGTGTAACACTGCTGTGTTCTAGTATCGAGCACTGAATCCGTGACCAAGATGTACAAGCTCCCATATCAGGGAGAATGAAGGAAAACTATATCCCTTGTGTCAGAGTGACCTTCAGGTGAAGAAACCTGGTTCACAGAAAAGGCAATTAACACCAAAAGTTGGCTTGAAGCCATCAACGACACAGCCGGAGGGGATAGAAGTCCTTTCGGAGCAATTCCCCTCCGTCCCTGATTCTGCTCTCTCCTCTTCCCCCTTGTCTCCTAACCCTCCCGGGTCACTGGCCGTGGAGAAGGACTCTCTTCGGACCGAGAGTCGATACTTCCAGGTCCCTCCTCACCCCGCAATCGCAGCACCTACCCTGTCAGCACGGAGAGAGAGATGTGTTCCCTGGAACTGGCTGAAAATAAAGAATGTCAAGAAAAAAATTTATTCCTTCTCTAATCTGCGTTCCACTAATGCCACTGCGCCAACCGCCGTTAGAAGCCACCGCATCCATCACTAAAGGGCAGTGTGGAGATAAAGTTGAATTGGAATTGTTTATTGCTTTGCATTATGGAAAGATTAGTGAAATAATCTGTCGTTTTATATATATGACACTATCACACAAAGCCTGACTCTGCAGGTCCCTCTGTTAGCTGGGAATTAAAATCATTGGCGCCAAACAGATTTCATTCCAGATCAACTTGTAGAAACACAATAAATTTTGCTGCGCGCTATATTTTGCTCAACGTTGACAATTACTTGGACGCGTACCCGCGTCGCTTGTGAGGCTCTCCTTGTGGACTCTTCTGGCTTTGGATCTGTGCTCATTGGAGTTGAGAAGGATGAGACTGCAGACAGGATTCTCAGGGGGCTTGTCAGGGTAGATGCTGAGAGGTCCTTTTCCCTTTGGGAAAGTTCAGGAGCGGAGGGCAGAATCTCAGAACAAGAGGTTCGCCCATTTCAAAATCATAGAATCCCTGCGGTGCAGGAGAAGGCCATTCGGCCCATTGGGTCTGCAACGAACACAATCCCACCTAGCCCCTATTGCCACAACCCTGCTATTTACCCTGCTAATCCCCCTGGCACCAGGGTAAATTTAGCATGGCCAATCAACCTAATCCGTACATCTTTGGATTGTGGGAGGAAACCGGAGCACCCGGAGGAAACACACGCAGACACGGGGGGAATGTGCAAACTCCACGCAGACAGTGACCCAAGCTGGGAATTGAACCTGGGTCCCTGGTGCTGGATGAAGCATTCATTCCACAGTCCAAAGATGTGTGGATTAGGTTGATTGGCCAGGCTAAGTTAACCCTAGTGTCAGAGGGGATTAACAGGGTTAATATGTGGAGTTATGGGAATAGGGCCTGGGTGGGATTGTGGTCGATGCAGACTTGATGGGCTGAATGGCCTCCATCTGCACTGTAAGATTTTATAATTCTTGATTCTGAAACCAATCTCTCTGACCATTTCAGCAGATAAACAATCTTTCCAGAATTTTATGTTGCTTGGACATATGTAAGTGTGTGAAAATGTGTGAACAGGTGTCAGGCGCGCATCTTTGGTTCAACATTTTGGTCGGTGGGGTAGTGTGAGTCTGTAACCCACATGTTACCCAAAGTGGGAGGCACATTGTCAAAGCTTCACTCAAAGTGCCCTCCCAACCCTCCTCACCCCCCCACCCCTCCTCGCAGCAAAATGGTCCCAACTCCAACTCATCATTGGACTAATAATTGGACAGACTAAAGCCAATGTTTTGGGAACACAAGTCCAAATGGTCCCATGAAATTTAAATTCAGCTTCCTATAATTAAAATGTGCAATCGCGTAAGCCAGGCTCAGCAATGAAAACCGTGAAAAACTCATCGATTGTTGTGTTGTAAAAACCCAACTGGTTCACAAATGTCCTTCAGTCAATGAAATCCGCCATCCTTACCCGGTCTGGCCTACATGTGACTCCAGAGCCACAGCGGTGTGGTTGACTCTCAACTGCCCTCTGAAATGTCCGAGTGAGACGGCACAATCGGGGACGGGCAAGAAGAGGTTCAAGACAGAGATAAGAAGAAGCTACTTCTCACAGAGGGTTGTGAATCTCTGGAACTCACTGCCCCGGAGTGCAGTGGATTCAGAATCAATCAGTGGATTCAAGAACGAGATCGATAAATATTTGATCAAAAGCAAGATAAAGGGCTATGGGGAAAAGGCAGAGAAGGGGAGTTAGGATGAGATGGAGATCAGCCATGATCATATAGAATGGTGGGCTCAAGAGGCTGAATTGCTTATTCTCGCTCCTAATTTGGGTGTTCCTATATCCATTTGTTGAGTTAAGGTTTTATATATTTCAATCAAATCACCCCCTCACTCTCACAAGCCCAGCCACAGAAGACAACCCGTTCTTTCCAGGTATTAAACCTCCTCTGATCCATCTCCAATATATTTACATCCTTCCTTAGGTAAGGAGACCAAAACCGCACACAGTATTCAAGATATGGCCTCAACAATTGCCCTGTATAACTGAAGTGTGACAAATCATAGAATAGAATCCCTACAGTGCAGAAGGAGGCCAATCGGCCCATTGAGTCTTCACTGACCACAATCCCACAATGCCTCATATTTATCCTGCTAATCCCCCTGATACTAGGGTTAATTTAACGTGGCCCATCAACTTAACCCACACATCTTTGGACTGTGGGTAGAAACCGGAGCACCCAGGGGAAACCCACGCAGACACGGGGAGAATGTGCAGGCTCTGCACAGACAGTGACCCAAGCCGGGAATCGAACCCGGGTCCCTGGCGCTGTGAGACAGCAATGCTAACCACTGTGCCCCCTAGGCACCCCCCACAGTCTGGGGAATCGTCTCCTCCGTGTTATCCTCCAGCGAAAGAATAAAGAAACGCGGGGGGGTGAAGGGTGAGGCAGCTCAGGACTGCGTTTCGATGCGAACTCTCAGGCAGAAATAAGCTGTCAGCTTACATTTTACACAACAACAGTACAGAACATTACGTAAAGTCACCCAACACTCTGGTGTCACGGGGAGATGTGGATTTTAATGAACAAGTTCACCGAATATGCTCTGGATTTCTAATCCGCTGACAAGCTTCCTAATAACCCCATTGCCGCGACGCGGTAGGCTCTGAGCCTAATATACCTTATTTTCCATTTGAAGCCAGAGATCAGTGAAATATATCACTTTCCAAGGCGCGTGGTTATCTTTCTCAAATAGACCAGGCTCAACTCGGAAAATAATTGGATTAGTAACCGGAATCTGGGGCGTAATCCTTCCCCGCAACGAGTGGTTAAGATGTGGAATGCGACCCAGATAAAGCAGCAAACTGATATTCCAACGGCTGGAAGGGTTGAACGTTGGGGTGAGAGAGGCTCGAGGTTCTTTCAGCATCACACCCGTACCTGTCCGAAGATTCGCCAACTGCGTCAAAGATGCGGCGGGGGGGGGTCATTAAAAAAACATTCAAATCCTCCTTACAAATTCTGCAAACTTTCGATAGTTGAAAGCTCCATCAGTCTGGTGGGCGTAGCAGTGTACAGCTGATACATTAATTCCGTCTGTTCCAGCTATCAGATGGAGGTACACCAGCCTGTGATATTCATCAAAAGGACAGGAGTGGTTGTTCTGCTTTGCTTGTGAGGGCTGTCAGTTCTAGTGGCTGGCACAGCTCCAGGGGCCAGGGTTCGATTTCTTTGTAGAGGCAAGGATAGATACATTTTTGAACAGTTAATGAATTGAGGGTTGCGGTGAATGGGCGGGTAAGTGGAGCTGGGTCCACGAAAAGATCAGCCCTGATCTTATTGAAAGGCAGAGCAGGCTCGAGGGGCCAGATGGCCTATTCCTGCTCCTAGTTCTTATGTTCCTGGCTTGGGTCACTGTCTGTGTGGAGTCTGCATGTTCTCCCCATGTCTGCATGGGTTTTCTCCGGGTGTTCCGGTTTCCTCCCACAATCTGAAAGACGTGCTGGTTAGGGTGCATTGGACATACTGAATTCTCCCTCAGTGGACCCGAACAGCTGCCGGAGTGTGATTTTCACAGTAACTTCATTGCAGTGTTAACGTAAGGCTTACTTGTGACAAATAAATAAACTTTCCTCTGGAAAATATTCCTGGAGATTTATCACAATTCCACTGCCCTGCCCAACACAACTTTCCTTTCTCCCATTTCTATCACTAAAAAATGAAATTGTTGAAAGAATATGTAAGAGGAACATTCAAAAAAAAAAGTTTCTGCATTTTTGTTTTAACCCGAGTTGCTCGGAGTTTTAATCATAAACCCCCACAGAGTGGATGAGTCCATTCGGCCCATCGAGTCTGCACTGACTGGCTGAGAGAGTATTTCATCCAGGTCCTCTCCCTTGTCTTATCCCTGTTATGCCACACACTGTGGATAATCCCCCTAATCTGCACATGTTTTTAACGCTAAGGCTGGAATTTTATCATCCCGCCTGCCTCGGGAATTGGAGTGGGCAACAGAAAGGTCCATTGACCTCAGGGCAATAGAGGCTGTAAAATCCCGCCATCAGGGAAATTTAGCATGCCAATCCACCTCATCTACACATCTTTGGACTGTAGGAGGAAACCTAAGCTTTGACAAAGGGTCATCTAGGTTTGAAATGTCAGATCTTTTCCCTCCTTCCAGGTATTGCCAGACCCGCTGAGATTTTCCAGCATTTTCTCTTCTGGTTTCAGATTCCAGCATCTGTGGTAATTTGCCTTTAACCATGTTCTTTGGGTTTTGTGTCCTTATGCCTGGTTTATAGTCTTATGGGTATCAATGTTCCCCCTGTGCCTCTCCCACATGGGGATTCCACCTGTGTGAGCCTTACCCTGCCATGGAAGGTGGATCCTGCCCCCATTAGGTGTAAGGTCTGTCTGGAGTCTGCAAAAACTAACGATTAATCTCTTGGACCCCCACTGACCACCCCACCCCCATCCCCCAGGGAGACCATTGACCACCCCCCTCAGGGAGGCAGGAGTATATCTGAATCTTTACTGGACTAGTAATCCAGTAATAAATACTCTGAGGATTTGGGTTTGAATCCCACCACAGCAGGTGGCGAAATTTCAATAAAAATCTGGAGTTAAAAAACTACTGATGACCATGAAACCATTGTTGATGGTTGGAAAAACCCATCTGGTTCACTAATGTCCCTTAGGAAATCTGCCGTCTTTACCCAGTCTGGCCTACATGTGACTCCAGAGCCACAGCAATGACTGTCAGCTGCCCTCAGGCAACCAGGAATGGGCAATAAATCAGGGATCAGTACTGGGTCCATTGTTATTTGTCATTTATATAAATGATTTGGATAAGAACGTAGGAGGCATGGTTAGCAAGTTTGCAAGATCGGTGGTTATCTACGATTGCAATGGGATCTTGATCAATTGGGCCAGTGGGCTGACGAATAGCAGACGGAGTTTAATTTATATAAATGTGAGGTGATGCATTTTGGTAGACTGAACCAGGGCAGGACCTACTCAGTTACTAATAGGGTGTTGGGGAGAGTTACAGACAAAGAGATCTACGGGTACATGTTCATAGCTCCTTGAAAGTAGGTGGACAGAGTGGTGAAGAAGACATTCAGCATACTTGGTTTCATTGGACAGAATATTGACTACAGGAGTTGGGACGTCTTGTTGAAATTGTATAAGACATTGGTAAGGCCACCCTTGAAATACTGTTTACAGTTCTGGTCACCCTATTAAGGAAAGGAGATTATTAAACTAGAAAGAGTGCAGAAGAGATTTACTTGGATGCTCTTGGGATTTGATGGTTTGAGTTATGTGCAAAGGTTTGAGAGCTGGGACTTTTTTCTCTGGAGCTTGGAAGGCTGAGGGGTGATCTTATAGAGGACTATAAAATAATGAAGGGCATAGATCAGCGAGATAGTCAATATCTTTTTCCAAAGGTGGGGGAGGCTAAAACTAGAGGGCATAGGTTTAAGGTGAGAGGGGAGAGATACAAAAGTGTTCAGAGAGGCAATTTTTTCACACAGAGGGTGGTGAATGTCTGGGACAAACTGCCAGAGGTAGTAGTAGAGGCGGGTACAATTCTGTCTTTTAAAAAGCGTTTAGATAGTTACATGGGTAAGATGGGTACAGAGGGATATGGGCTAGATGCGGGCAGTTGGGACTAACCTAATGGTAAGAACTAGGCGGCATGGACAAGTTGGGCCGAAGGGCCTGTTTCCATGCTGTAGACCTCTATGCCTCTAAAAGCTGACCAGCCAGGTCCCATGCATGGATTAAAACAAAAATTGGAAAGGGCCTGGACAATTTCACCTGCCTTTCAGATTGGGCGAGAGGGAGAAAGGGGCAAAAGGAGCCATTGATAGGGTGAAATTCAGTTGTGCAGATGGAGGCTTGAGTGGAGCCCACACGCTGGCATAGGCCGATGGGCTGAATGGCCTGCCGTTGATGCTATAATATTCGATGTAATTCCCTGTTGCACCTCAGGTGAGTGTTGGCGCTGCGTCGGATCCTGTGAGTGCACAGCAATACACAGTAGTCTGAGATAGCACCATAAGGGAATGTGCAACAACTGAGCGGCACGGCGGCGCAGTGGTTAGCACTGCTGCCTCACAGTGCCAGGGACCCGGGTTCGATTCCCGGCTTGGGTCACTGTCTGTGTGGAGTCTGCACGCTCTCCCCGTGTCTGTGTGGGTTTCCTCCCTGACTCCAAAAAATCATAGAATCCCCACAGTGCAAAGTGAGGCCATTGGGCCCATCAAGTCTGCACCAACCACAATCCCACCCAGGCCCCACCACGTATTTACCCTAGCTAGCCCCCCCCGACACTAAGTGACAATTTAGCACGGCCAATCCATCTAACCTGCACATCTTTGGACTGTGGGGGGATGTGCAGATTAGGTGGATTGTCCAGGCTAAGTTGCTCCTTAGTTTCAGGGTCATAAGACCATAAAACATAGGAGCAGAATTAGGCCACTCGGCCCATCGAGTCTGCTCCCCCATTCAATCATGGCTGATATTTTTCTCATCCCCATTCTCCCGCTTTTTTCCCATAACCCCCGATCCCCTTATTCATCAAGAAGGCCGATTAGCAGGGTAAATACGTGGGGTTACGGGAATGGGGCCTGGGTGGGATTGTCGTCGGTGCAGACTCGATGGGCTGAATGGCCTCCTTCTCCACCGTCGGGATTCTTCTACTCTATGAATGACAGGAAGGATCTCGCAACAAGCATCCACCTTGTCACGCTCGTCCAAAGCTGCGCCATTCTGGGGAAGGTAGTTGTCTCACAGTAAGCCCGCGCTGGATTAAAAAGTAATAATTATCTGCATTAGAATTTTAATACATCATTGGAGGCTTGATAAGAAAATAATTAAACTGCTCAAGTGCTAAACATTGCCTTTTTAATTAACTGGCGAATTGACATTGTTGCTGAAATTGGACAGATATTTCTGATGGTGCTTTCCTTGTTCTTTTTATTATTGTGTCTCATTGTGTGGAGACATCAAGGGCGGCCGGAGCTGTTCCATTAGAAATAGCCCTCTGCAACCAACCCTTTTGGCAAAGCAGTATGGATCATCAGTGCTGCTGAGTGTGTCATTAAAATGGAAATTAGACTGAGCGTTCTTAACAAAAACATTTTTTTTCTTCTTCTTTTTTAAATTACCCTCTCTATAATACAGGAGGGAGCCCAGGCTCCTGCTGACGCCTGTGAAATCCAGGGCCAAAAACAGCCAATACTCTTTTTTTTTGTCTCCCTCAAAGACCGCATTTCAACCCCTCTGACAATCGAAGGTGCGGATCATGAAGGCTGTCGGGGAGCAGGGTGGAGGGGGCTTTACCATTTTAACACGCCGGCGTAAGGGAAAGTGACGGCCCAGTGATGTTATCGCTGGACTGTTCATCCAGAAAGCCGGCTGGGAACCTGGGTTCGAATCCCGCCACGGCAGATGGTGGAATTCAATAAAAAAAGATCTGGAATTGCGGGTCTGCTGATGGAAGCATTGTCGGAAAAACCCATGATGTCCTTTTGCGGGGGAAGGAAATCTGCTGTCCTTACCTGGTCTGGGAGTCACAGCAATGTGGTCGACTCTCAACTTTCCTCTGAACAAGGGCAATTAGGGATGGGCAATAAATGCTGGCCCAGCCAGCGACACCCATGTCTATGAATAAAGAACAGGCTCCGCTGCCTATCTGCTTTCTTAGCGTAGGTGTCAGTGCTTTGTACAGAGAGGAAGAAAAGGGCTTGATTTGTGTCACAGCCTTTGCAACCTCAGAAGGCAGTCAAGTCCGGAAACCTCACAATCGTTAAAAAAATGTTTGGATGAGCACTTGGAATATCATAACATTCAAGGATATGGGATAAGTGTAGGAAAATATGATTAACGCCTTTACGGTAGATATTGTCGGTATAGACTCGATGGGCCGAAGGGCCTTTTCTGCACTGTGTGACTCTACGGGTGCAATCTTACCGCTCGCTCATGTCGCGCTCCCGCTGCAGCGAGGTCGGAGAATTTGACGGCCCGCCAAATCTCCGTTCACTGCGACGGGACAGGAGAATCCTGCCGGCGTGAACGGTGATAAGATTCTGGCCTTTGACTCTGTGGCCGGAATTTTACAGCCCCGCCAACTACAGGAATTGGAGTGGGTTGGGGGGGGGGAGGGGGGGAAATCATGGAAAGATCCGTTGACTTCTGGTGGGATTTTACTGTTTCAGGATGATCGAGGCCATAACACTGCGCCCTACGTTTCTATCTCAAAGCGCGTTCCAATCGATAGACTCCAATGTGATCACTATTGTGAGATGGTGAAGGCAGCAGCCATGCAGCAAGTTCCCATAACCAACAATCTGATAATGACCAGACCACATGTTACATTTTTTCTAATTGCCATTGAGTTAGGGATACATATCGGCCAGGATACTTGTCCGCCTTTCTTCAAAACCATACGATTTGGGTGGCATGGTGGCACAGTGGTTAGCACTGCTTCCTCACAGTGCCAGGGTCCCAGGTTCAGTTCTGGTGACCGTCTGTGCGGAGTCTGCATGTTCTACCCGTGTCTGCGTGGGTTTCCTCCGGGTGCTCCAGTTTCCTCCCACGATGCGCGGGTTAGGTTGATTAACCATGCTAAACTGAAGTGTCAGGGGGACTATCAGGGTAAACATACGGCATTATGGGGATAGGGCCTGGGTGGGATTGTTGTTGGTGCAAATTCGATGGGCCAAATGGCCTCCTTCTGCACTGTAGGGATTCTATGATTCTACATCACAGGTTTATTCGACCGGCGGGACGGGCGGGGTGGGGTGGGGTGGGGGCCAGTTTTGGGGGTGGGGGGGAAATGGCAGGCTCGCTTCAACACCTCATCCAAATGACTCATGTCCATTGTTAGTTTTATGAATGACGAACTGGCCGATAACGCCACCTGCCGCTCCTGGGATCTTGCTGTGCCCGACTTGTGCTTGCCGTTGACGCAACAACGGGTCAAATGCAGTTCACTGGCAGCAAAGTGCTCTGGGCCGCATTGAGGAGGCGAGGGGACAGGAGACGAAATCAGGCCTATTCTTTCCCTGAATCAAGGCGAGACCCCTGGCAGAGAGAAGCTTTCACAGCAATAGCGAAGACACGGACGTCTCAAAGGCTGGCGCTGCGAGGGGCACAGGAGTTATTGCGACACGCCATCCGGCTCCCAATCTGCATTCGGAAGAGTCACGAGGGATGTTTGCCGCAAGGAGGGGGCTCTTCTTTCCAGTTTCCCTCTCGTGACGGGAATATAAATGATGACTGAAGTCAGGAGCTATTTGAGATGCTCAGGGGGCTGACTTGCCATTGAGGTGTTTAGTGAGGGTTCACTTTGCAGGGAGTAACTGTGACCTTTAACACTGGGAATGCCGACACAGTAAGCAGTCTCACAACACCAGGTTACAGTCCAACAGGTTTATTTGATAGTAAACGCCACTAGCTTTCAGGGCTCTGCCCCTTCGTCAGATGAGTGGGGAGTTCTGATCATAGACAAGGCTTATAAAGGCACACACTCAGTTTACAGAATACTGATTAGAATATGAGTCTTTACAGCTAATCAGTATTCTGTAAACTGAGTGTGTGCCTTTCTATGTCCCGTCTGTGATCAGAACCCCCCACTCACCTGATGATGGAACAGCGTTCCGAAAGCTAGTGGCGTTTACTATCAAATAAACCTGTTGGACTGTAACCTGGTGTTGTGAGACTTCTTACTGTGTTTACCCCAGTCCAACGCCAACCTCTCCACATCTATGCTGGCACATCCAGAGAATTTCCTGGTCTTCCTGTCTCAGCCCAGTACAGGAGGGAAACATAGAACACTACAGCACAAACAGGCCCTTCGGCCCACAAGTTGTGCCAATCATATCCCTACCTACCAGGCCTATCTATAACCCTCAATCCCATTAAATCCCATGTACTCATCCAGAAGTCTCTTAAAAGACCCCAGCGAGTTCGCCTCTACAACCACCGACGGCAGCCGATTCCACTCACTCACCACCCTCCGAGTGAAGGACAGCGAGAAAGAGTCAGACTGAAGGTGATCATTGCTGAGGGTTGGGATTTACGGAATCTTGAACATAGGGTCATAGAGGTTTACAGCACGGAAACTATGAGGAAAGATATGAGGAGAGGCTGAATAAACTGGGCTTGTACTCGTTAGAGTTTAGAAGAATGAGGGGAGATCTCATTGAGACGTATAAGGTGATGAATGGGATGGATAGGATAGAGGTGGAAAGACTCTTCCCGCTCAAAAAAGACAGTAGGACTAGGGGGCACAGCCTCAAGATAAAAGGGGGGCGGTTTAGAACGGAGTTGAGGAGGAACTTCTTCACTCAAAGGGTGGTGAATCTCTGGAATTCTCTGCCCGTTGAAGTGGTGGAGGCTGCCTCGCTAAATATTTTTAAGACGCGGGTTGATGGGTTTTTGATAGGAGAGGGGATTAAGGGTTATGGGGAGAGGGTGGGAATGTGGAACTGAGCCACGACAGATCAGCCATGATCTTATTGAATGGCGGGGCAGGCTTGAAGGGCTGGATGGCCTACTCCTGCTCCTATTTCTTATGTTGTTATGTTCTTATTAAACAGGCCCTTCAGCCCAACTTGTCCATGCTGCCCTTTTTTAAACCCCAAAGTTAATCCCAATTGCCCACATTTGGCCCCGATCTCTCTATACCCATTGTACCCATGTAACTGTCTAAATGCTTTTTTCAAAGACAAAATTGTGCCCGTCTGTACTACTACCTCTGGCAGCTTGTTCCAGACACCCACCACCCTCTGTGCGAAAAAAGTGCCCCTCTGGACCCTTTTGTATCTCTCCTCTCTCACCTTAAACCTATGCCCTCTAGTTTTACACTCCCCAAGCTTTAGGAAAAGGTATTGACTGTCCAGCTGTCAGTAAGCTGTTGGCCCAGGTGTTAAACACTCTTCCTATCTCAGCTACTTCTGCGTCAACTTCGTTGTCTTCCTTTAAGACTTGGCCGTTGACAGAATGTCTCCACCTTTCACCTTTGCTGGGTCAAACTCTCCCTCAAGCTGACCTCAGTGGGTAACATCTTAACCTCTGAGTCAGGAGGCTCGGGGTTAGGTTCCAGTTCAGGTGCATTAACATGCTTATCCCCGCTAACACACCGCTTCTTCATGTTGGAGAATTCATCTTGACCGTATCTTCCTGCTGGAGCAGGCAACACTCACCGTGTATCACAAAAGGGGGAATTCTCAAATGTACATATCCACATCTACAACTCCAATGCCTGGATGCAAAAGGACGCAGCACAAGGCACAGTGGTTAGCACTGCTACCTCACAGCACCAGGGATCCAGGTTCGATTCCCGGCTTGGGTCACTGTGTGGAGTCTGCACATTCTTCCCGTGACTGCATGGGTTTCCTCTGGGTGCTCCGGTTTCCTCCCACAGTCCAAAGATGTGTGGGTTAGATTGATTGGCCGTGCTAAATTGACCCTAGTGTCAGGGGGATTAGCAGATTAAATTTGAGGGGTTGCAGGAATAGGGTTGAGGTGGGATTGTGGTCGGTGCAGACTTGATGGGCTGAATGGCCTCTTCCTGCACTGTCGGGATCCTACAATTTTATGACAGGCCACTCCTGTCCTCCAGACATCTTTCTCCTTCATGTGATTTCACTCTGGTACTCCCCACAAGGAACACAATTATTTTAAAAAGATTTGCAAATAAGTTCATTTTGCAATGGTTACTATCAAGATTCACAGAATTAAGGAATGGTCACAGCACAGAAAGAGGCCATTTGCCCCATCAAGATCACAGCGACTCTCTGTATACTCTAACTATGACTGTAACACTACATTCTGCACCTTCTCCTTTCCTTCTTATGCTTTGTCTGTATCGCACACAAGAAACAATAATTTTCACTGTCTATTAATACACGTGGCAATAATAAATCCGATCAAAATCAAATTTAGTTAGCTCCATTCTTCACCTTTTCCCTCAGTTTGTGTCTCTTTGGGTGCTCACCTCCTGAAAGCCACGATTGAACACATGCTCTCTCAGGCAGTGCAATCCAGAACCTAACCAGTCGCTGAGTATAATAATATTTTTTTGCCCTTGCCGTCTTTGATTCTTGTGCCAATCACCATTGAGCTCCGCCCTCTTGACCCTTCGCCAATGGGGGCAGTTTCTCCTCATTGTCTCCATCCAGGCCCTTTGTGACTTTCGAAAACCTCACGACCAAATATCCCGCCCAACTTTCTTCTCCTGGCAACCCCCCACTTCACTGGCCTCAACATCTAACCAAAGGCCCTCTTCCGTGGAACCACTCTCGTAAATCATTTCTGTGCTCACTCTGAAGACTGGTTATAGGTAAGCCTAGAAGGTAGAGATATGTTCGGCGCAACCTGTGGGCCGAAGGGCCTGTTTGTGCAGTAGTTTTTCTATGTTCTATTACTCATTGACATCTATGGAGAAATGTGCCTGTATGAGGATTCTTTGTTGGTTATTTTAACAAGGACACCAAGGGGCTTGTTGGTTTGAGCTATAAAGACAGGCTGGATAGACTGGCACTTTTTTCTCTGGAGCGTAGCAGAGTGAGGGGTGATCTTATAGACGTCGATAAAATAATAGGGATATAGGTCAGCTTGATAGTCAACATCTTTTCCCAAAGGTAGGGGAGTCTAAAACTAGAGGGCATAGGTTTAAGGTGAGAGGGGAAAGATACAAAAGGGTCCAGGGAGGCAATTTTTTCACACAGAGGGTGGTGTGTGTCTGGAATAAGCTGCCAGAGGCAGTAGTAGAGGCGGGTACAATTTTGTCTCTTAAAAAGCATGTAGATGGTTACATGGCTAGGATGGGTACAGAGGGATATGGGCCAAACACAGGCAAATATGGCCAGCTTAATGGTAAAACCTGGGCAAGTTGGGCTGAATGGCCAGTTTCCATGCTGTAAACCTCTATGACTCCTCTATGATATCACCTAGCATTTTTTTTAAATCTACGATTCAAAAGGCAAGAAATAGACACACGTTTTCAGGCTCTTCCCTTCTCCATTTCCAATGCTTTTTTTCCTCCCAGAACTACTCTTTGGTCCCCTGACTCACGTCTGAATTAAAAGGCCCTGAACCAGCCTGAGACTCAGCACATGCTACTGGACCACACTCACCTGCCCCCTTCCCCACCAGATGCACACCTCCATGCTCCCCCCACCCCTGGCAATTCGATGAGTGTGGCACGGTAGCACAGTGGTTAGCACTGCTGCTTCACAGCTCCAGGGACCTGGGTTCGATACCCGGCTCGGGTCACTGTCTGTGTGGAGTTTGCACATTCTCCTCGTGTCTGCGTGGGTTTCCTCCGAGAACTCCGGTTTCCTCCCACAGACCAAAGATGTGCATGTTAGGCTAATTGGCTATGCTAAAATTGCCACTTAGTGTCCTGGGATGCATAGGTTAGAGGGGTTAGTGGATAAATATGTAGGGATATGGGGGTGGGGCCTGGGTGGGATTGTGGTTGGTGCAGACTCGATGGGTCAAATGGCCTCTTTCTGCACTGTGGGGTTTCTATGAGATCAGAAACTTGCTTTCTGGCACAAGGGGGCACAGGCAGCATAGTGGTTAACACTGCTGCCTCACAACGCCAGGGAACCAGATTTGATTCTGGCTTTGGGTGACTGTGTGGAATTTGCTTGTTCTCCCTGTGCCTGCATGGGTTTCCTCTGGGTGCTCTGGTTTCCTTCCATAGTCCAAAGATACGCAGGTTAGGTGGATTGGCCATGCTAAATTGTCCCTTAGTGTCCAAAGATGTGCAGATTAGGTGGATTGGCCATGCTGAATTGCCCCTTAGTGTCCAAAGATGTGCAGATTAGGTGGATTGGCCATGCTAAACTGTCCCTTAGCGTCCAAAGATGTGCAGGTTAGGTGGATTGGCCATGCTAAATTGCCCCTTAGTGTCCAAAGATCTGTAGGTTAGATGGATTGGCCATGCTAAATTGCCCCTTACTGTGCAAAGATCTGTAGGTTAGATGGATTGGCCATGTTGAATTGCCCCTTACTGTCCAAAGGTCTGTAGGTTAGATGGATTGGCCATGTTGAATTGCCCCTTAGTGTCCAAAGATATATGGGTTAGGTAGACTGGCTAAATTGCCCCCTAGTGTCCAAAAATATGCAGGTTAGGTGAATTGCCATGCTAAATTGCCCCTTAGTGTCCAGGGACGTGCAGGTTAGGGGGAATTAGCCATGGTAACCATGCAGAGATATGGAGATAGGATGGAGGGGAGGGCTTTGATTGGATGTTCTTTCGGTGAGTCAGTATATATTCGATGGGCTGGATGGCCTCCTTCTGCACTGCCAGAATTCTGCAGTGCTATGGTTCTCAGACAATTGTGGATATCTCTCGATGGACATAACCACTGCAGAGTTTTCTCCAAGCTGCATCTCAAAGGGTTTGATTGGCGGTGAAGTGTTTTGGGATACGTCCCGGGAACGGAAGGCGCTGGAGAAAGGTGACAAGGTTCCCTTCAGCTGCGCAAACACAGTTTGAAATCCCGGACGGTGTGTCTCACAGGCAGCTTGTCAAACTGTGGGGACAAAGCGAGCGCAGGTATCTTTGCGTGTAGGGTCTGGGCTGGATGTGGGTAGCGTCGCTGGCTTGTTCTCCATGTGTGGGACAAAAGTTGCCTCTTTATCAGCTCTCACCACCTTCCACCAGCTCAGAGGCAGGGAGGAGTAAATGCAATTCATAAACCTGCCAGAGCCACTCCATTCCACACAGCTGAAGATTTATGTCTGAAATGCATTGAAGTACTTTCTGAACTACATTTCCCCTTATCAAGATTTCATTTACATCCGAAACTTTTCTTTTAATTCAGAAACATCCAGGTTTACAGACTACCTAGATAAGTATCTGCTTCCCAGCCACCCAAACAGACTGGCGAGAAAGCCAGAAATCGGGAGCAAGTCACAACTGGAATGAGTTTGAGGTTTAACCCTTCGACTGCCAACCGGCTGGCTCAGGCACATTTTCAATTGATGTCTTTTTAACTTCTTAATCGAACCCTGTGAGGAATCATCGAGTCCCTACAGTGGAGACGGAGGCCATCCGGCCCATCGACTTAGCACTAGCTCACCAAAAAACATCCTATTAAAGCCCTCCCCTCCATCCTATCTCGCAGCCTCACGCATTTACCATGCCCGATCCCCCTAACTGGCACATCTTTGGACACTAAGAGGCAATTTACCATGGCCAATTCCCCGAACCAGCACATCCTTTGACACTAAGGGAGAATTTAGCGTGGCCAATCCCCCTAACCTGCATATTTTTGGATACTAAGGGAGAATTTAGCGTGGCCAATCCCCCTAACCTGCATATTTTTGGACACTAAGGGACAATTTAGCGTGGCCAATCCCCCTAACCTGCATATTTTTGGACACTAAGGGACAATTTAGCGTGGCCAATCCCCCTAACCTGCATATTTTTGGACACTAAGGGACAATTTAGCACGGCCAATCCCCCTACCCTGCATATTTTTGGATACTAAGGGACAATTTAGCACGGCCAATCCCCCTAACCTGCATATTTTTGGACACTAAGGAACAATTTAGCACGGCCAATCCCCCTAACCTGCACATCTTTGGGGTGTAGAAGGAAATGGAGTACCCGGAGGAAACCCAGGCAGAGACGGGGAAAATGTGCAAACTCCACACAGTCACCCGAGGCTGGAATCGAACCTGGAACTCTGGCGCTGTGCAGCGACAGTGCCAACCACTGTGCCACCGAGCTATTGTCACACAATGAGTGGTTAGAATCTGGAATGCACTGTCTGAGAATGTGGTGGAGACAGATTCACACAGCGAGTGGTTAGGATCTGGAATGCAGTGTCTGAGAGTGTCACATACAAACACACACAGACACACATACAAACACATGCTCACATACATACAAACATGCTCATACACATACAAATACATGCTCACACACATACAAACATGCTCACACACATACAAATACAGACATAGGCACACATACAAACACACACACATACAAACACATGTTGACACATGTAAATACGCACATAGACACACATACAAACACATGTTCACACAAATACAAACGCACACATAGACACACACACGAATACACACACAGACACACATACAAATATGCACACAGGCACACACATACAAATACACACACAAACGCATGCTCACACACACATACACACACACTCAGAAATATATACAAACACATGCTGACAGATACAAACACACTGACAGACATACAACACATGCATATTCATGCACATACAAACACATATTTACACACACATATTCACACTCTCACAAACACTGACACACATAAACACTTGCACAAACATATGCACATTTACATACACACACACACACACACACGAGGAAGCGCCAGTAGAGAGAGTGCAAAACACTGTACTCTGAGGCTTATCTAATGCCTAATATTTGTTTTGAGAGTGTCTTTCTTTCATATCCGCAATGTGAGAGATGACAAAATGAAAGCAATCCAAATAGCTGCAGCATATTTCTGTATCTTGGAATCTCTCTTTTCCCAGCAGTTCAAGAAAAGATACGCTGAAAATCCATTTGCCTTTTCATTGTCAGCCTGTACAGTGCCTCGGCAATCTTTAATCTCATCTTCCTTCGGTGTTACACAGCCCCAGATACCAGCAAACCTGTTTTGTACAATCATCGGAAAATATTGAGAAGCAGTGCAAGAGAGTGTCCTAAATCCCATTTCTCATTAAAGTGCACTGAAAATGTAACGCAGTGACAGCACCTTTCAAGAAGGCTGCTGCATAATTAATGCAACAATAATTATGTAAAGACTTGCGGACCAGCGTGTTAAAGCTGTGTTTCACTCAACGCGATTAAGGATGAATTTAGTTGCAGCACCTTAATTAGGCCACCAACACATCGTAACGTTTAAGTGTCAAAAAGCCCACAGAAACCCAACAATCAACCTAACAGAGTCCTTTCAGTCAGAGCCTCCGAAACAACAAACTGCCCGCAGAGAGTTATGGCTTTAATATTCAGAGGGAAGTGGTGTGAATGTCTTTCTGCAATGGTCACAGTCAGGCTGAGGGTGTTCGTCAAATCCCATGACATTTATTGTCTTGCAGTAAAAGAGTGTTTATGACACTGTTATAATAACACAACTTCACAACTCGGAAATTGTTCCATACATCTATCTCTTTCTCTCCTTCTGTCCTTCCCTCTCTCTCACTCTCTCTCACTCACTTCCAGAACGCTAAGAATCGTAGAATCCCCACAGTACTGAAAAAGGCCATTCAGCCCATCGAGTCTGCACCAACCACAATCCCAGCCAGGCCCGATTCCTGCAACCTCACACGTTTACCCTGTTACTCCCCAGACACTAAGATCAATTTACTATGGTCAATCAACCTAACCTACGCATCATAGAATCCCTACAGTGTAGAGGGAGGCCATTCGGCCCATCGAGTTTGCATCGACCACAGTCCCATTCAGGCCCGATCCCCGTAATCCCATGTATTTACCCTACTAATCCCCATGACACTAGGGGCAATTTAGCATGGCTAATCGACTTAACTGCATATCTTTGGAGTCTGGGAGGAAGCCGGAGCACCCACAGGAAAACCCATGCAGAACTGGGGAGAAAGTGCATCTCCACACAGCGGAGGCCGGGAGTTGAACCCAGGTCCCTGGAGTTGTGAGACAGTACCGCTAACCGACCTGTCCAGCAGTGAGGCGCTGGTATCTTCAAACCAGTTCCACTGGGTGGCACGTGTCATCCATATGTCTGACATATGAATACATGTTGGTAACACACTGCACCCAGATCAGGTAGAATCATAGAAATCATAGAAACCCTACAGTGCAGAAAGAGGCCATTCGGCCCATTGAGTCTGCACTGACCACAATCCCACCCAGGCCCTACCCCCATATCCCTACACATTTACCCGCTAATCCCTCTAACCTACACATCTCAGGACACTGAGGGGCAATTTTTAGCATTGCCAATTTAACCTAACCCGCACATCTTTGGACTGTGGGAGAAAACCGGAGCACCCGGAGGAAACCCACGCAGACACGAGGAGAACGTGCAAACTCCACACAGACAGTGACCCGAGCCGGGAATCGAACCCAGGTCCCTGAAGCTGTGAAGCAGCAGTGCTAACCACTGTGCTACCGTGCCGCCCAGGTAGGATACGGTTTACATACTTTCCTAAAAGCAAAGGAACACATTGCAATCTTGGCAGTCCCCTGTTGTGGCATCTCTCATGTTGAGCTCTTCCAGTAACAGGTCCGGAGCCAACGTTTTGCAGTTCATTCCAGTGCCAGCAAAGGTTCAGGGCTTTTCCTTTGCTTCAGATGATGTGCTGTTGCTCTGTGCATCGTGTGCACATTAATCTGCTGACTGCGGCCTTTCAACTCCGAGAGTTCCACCAGTTCAAAGGAAGAGTAACCCCTCCCAGACAGGTATCTCATTCCTTTGCTCCCCCGACCCTGCCAATTTCCCTACAATGTTTCACCACACTGATCACGAGGACTTCATAGAACCACAGAATCCCCACAGTGCGGAAGGAGGCTATTTGGCCCATCGAGTCTGCGCCGATTACAATCCCACTCAGGCCCTATCCCAGTAACCCCACAAATTTACCCTGCTAATCCCTCGACACTAAGGGGGCAATTTAGCATGGCCAATCCATCCAATCTGCTCATCTTTGGACTGAAACAGGAAAGCGGAGGAAATCCACACAGACAAGTGCAGAGTCCGCATAGACAGTGACCTGAAGCTGGAATCGAACCCGTGTCCCTCGCACTGTGGGGCAACAGCGCTAACCACAGGGCCACCCTGACACCCTGATGGGGCCTTGATCTTATCTGAAAGATAACACTAAAAAGCCCTTCTGACAAAGTTACAGAATGCACTGAGAAAGGGCATTTCAAGTTCTCGTTCCTTTTATGAAACTGTGCTATTGAGACCCAGGCACAGATTGTCAAATCAAAGGTCTGGAATTTTTCTGGGAGTTGTTCCCACTCTCCCAGTTTTGCCTGCAATCTGGTGTAAGCTCTGAGTAAGTATGTAAGGCAACAGGCGGAGAACCCCCAGACTAAGCCAGATTATAGAGTTCCCACGACTCACTCAAGACAAGTCCTGTAAAGGTAATTTGTAAGTTATATGTGATTGGCCAATATAACAAATTGGTGCCGTGCAGTATTACGAAAAGACTGTTCATATTGCCCGAGAGACTGAAGGGTAGCAGTGAGTGCAAATTATATCGGCGCTCTGTAAATCTGTGTGACCAGCGCAAAAGAGACATGGTTGAGACAAACTGGTGCGTGTATTGGACCAAGGATCCAGTACTACTTGGGAACAAGCCTACTATCACCACATTCCCATCAGGAAAATCTGTCAGAACCAACTAACATACAACAGTACCCCTTCAGCATACAACCAATGGAACAGCCCAAGGAGTGTCACCTACACGCCAGGCATGGGACGTTGTCTTCAGTCTACTCCCAGGAGTGTGGCTGAGTGAGTTAGTTCAACTGCATCAGTCCGAGCTAAACAGAGCCCTTTCAGTGCAGTAACTGACAGTATTGAAATTAACATTAACGGGGAATGATATAACATTCACAACACAAAAAAACAGATGCCTCGTCGGGCTATGAAGGTGTTATTGCACCTCCCACCATACGTCATATCAGCAGATTCTTTCATTCCTAACTCCCTCACTAGTTTATTTCACTTCTCTGTTTCTATGTTTTTCACCAGAACCACTCCACGTGGCAGCAAGTCCCACAGTCTAGCATCATTCTGGGTAAACCAGTCTCTCCTGGGTCCCTTGTCAGATTTATGAGTGACAGTTTCATATTTATAATCTCCTGGGTTTGGTCTCCGTTGCAAGAGAATACACTCTTCCGAATTTCACCCAATCTTAACTTGAAAGGTCCCCATCGGGCCATCTCTTAGCCTCCTCCTTTCTCGAGAGAGGAACCCCAGACTTTCCATTCTATTGTGTTGAGGCTCTCGGATCTGATATCATTCTTCTCCACACCTCAGTGCCCATGGAGCCAACTTACGCACGTTGAAACAATATTGATTTCCGCACCCCCCACTTCCTCCTTGTGTTTGTGTTCTCTCTCTCTTTCCTTTTCTCCTTTCTCTCTGTCTCCCTGTTTCAGTGTTCTCCGAGAGTACAGCGTCCCTCAGAATACAAATAAGGTCACCCCTCATTCTCCTAAGGAACAAAGTCCAAACCTGGCCAACCTCTCCATCTAACTCAGGCCCACTAATCCTGGCAACATCCTCAAAAATCTCCTTTCTGCTCTTTGCAAAACGTTATATTTGGAATTCTCTTCTCTAAATGGCAATGGATGCCGGGAGTCAATTGGAGCTTCCAAGACTGGGGTCAATAACGATTTTTGTTGGAGAAAGGTGTCAAGTGGTACGGAGGCCAATTAGAAGTTGAGCTGCAATGTTCTCACCGAATGAGAGAACAGGCTCCAGGGGCAAAATGGCCTCCTGCTCTGCCTATCGGAATGTCATGCTGCCAAAAATAGCTTAAAAAATCAACACCAACCCATCCCCCACCTCCGTCCCAGCAAAACAAAATGCAACAGCGTTCCCAATGGATAATAGGAATTACCGGGTTGACCTTCATTGTTCCTCGGACTTTCCGGGCTGTGGTGGTCGCCATGGTTGTGGTCGTTGCCATGATGGTGGTGGACATCTCGGCCGGTAAGGTGGTCGCCATTGGTTGATTGACGATGACTGGGGCCACCTCGCCCACCAGCCGCACGGTTCCGTTGACCTTGACGTTGGGGTGGCTCTCCGCTGCCATGTTGAGGACCTTCAAGCCGTTGTAGTAGAGGCCAGACATCTGGCCCTGGAACGGGCGGCTCCTATTCTTTCCCCCAATTGTAATCATAGCCTGGGTATTGAAGATTGTCAGCATGCGGCCTACGGGAGATAAGAGGTATTACCATGTTCATTGGCTTGGCTGTAACCCCAGTGACATGTCTGCTCATACAAACACACATGACACACGCTAGACTTGTCGAAAGAGAGGGCCATGCATTTCCTCTTTCTGGCTGCACTTAGCTTCCTGTCACAAAACGTGTTTGCAGCGTGACATTCAAAACAAGAAAGCTGCCTTCTGAAAAGATAAATGCAATGCAGACAATAAAAAACCCCTTACTCCCAGAGCTTATCACAGCGCACTAATCACTCAAACACATTTTTTTGCCTTTCCCTTAACTGGATTTGAGGTGCTCTCCCATCGGGGACGATGTGAGAACTTCATATGATCGTCGTGAATAAAATCAGGGACAGTCTACTGTGGTCACATGCACAAACGCAGCCTTCCAGCTAATGCTAGGAGGCTACGGTATCTCTGCCCACCATTCTCATGTTGTCGTTAACTCGCCGAGGTGGCACAGTGGTTGGCACCGCTGCCTCACAGCGCCAGGGGCCCGGGTACAATTCCCGGCTTGGCTCACCGTCTGTGTGGAGTTTGTGCGTTCTCCCCGTGTCTGCATGGGTTTTGTCCGGGTGCTCCGGTTTCCTCCCACAGTCCGAAAGACTGGTTGGGGTGCATTGGCCGTGCTAAATTCTCCCTCAGTGTACCCAAAGAGGGGCCGGAGTGTGGCGGCTGGGGGATTTTCACAGTAACTTCACTGCCGGTGTTAAGGTAAACCTGTGTGTATCGCGAATAAATAAACTTTAAGCATAGAAACTAGAATTAGGAGTAGCCCATTTGGCTCTTCCAGCCTGCTCCACCATTCACCTTGGCGATGGCTGATCTTCGAATTCAATATCCTCATTCCTCCCTTAAGCTTATTTTTAACAACTCTGCTGACGTACCTCGCAACGTGACTGCGTTAATTGTTGCTGCGCTATTATCCTCATTAAATTGTCACTGTGGCCGTCAGCACTAACACTATCGTGCGGATTGATCACGCAGTTATACTCTCGCCTGCGCACCGCTTGTGAAGGGGTGTGGCTGCGCGGCAGCGCTCTGCGAGTCTGACTCCTGACTGGGCGCCCTCTCTGATGTGGCTGGTCTGGCCGAGGAAAGCTTAACCGTTTGGCCAGTGGTCCTCCGCACGGGCACGCGCGCTCGCTGCCCAGAGGTTCGGCCGTCCCTCGGCAGTGTGGGACACGCAGCCGGGCAGTATAACTCCAGGCAGAGCAGCGGCACGTTAGATCCTGGAGGAAACCAATGTGAGACAAGGCTACCTGTGGGATAACCAGATCCTCAAGGAAGGTCTCAATGGAATATTGACATGGAAACACTCAATAGGTTGAAAACAAATGCTGTCCACTGAAAGCATAGGCATTTAATTCTCCTTACACATTGTTAGATCTAAGAGTGTGTCATAAATTCTAATTATAAAACTACAATAATGCTCTAATCTTTAGGGAACTAATCAAAAGCCTATTTAAAATGCTCTATTTTACATCCTATATGTTGTCATGAATCACAACTTTACATTTAAATCTCTTATACCTGTGGAAAGCCAATTCAAATCAATTTAAAGTTTAATTTTTTGAAGGAATTCCGTAGATTCCTACAGGTGCAGAAGAGGCCATTTGGCCCATTGAGTCTGCGCCGGCCACAATTCCACCCAGGTCCTATTCCCGTACATTTACCCTGGCTAGTCTCCCTGAGACTAGGGTCAACTTAGCATGGCCAATCAACCGAACTCACACATCTTTCAAATGTGGGAGGAAACCGGAGCACCTGGAGGAAACCCACACAGACACGGGGAGAATGCGCAGACTCCACACAGACAGTGACAAGAAGCTGGAATTGAACCCGGGTCCCTAGAGCTGTGAAGCAGCAGCGCTAACCACTGTGCCACCAAAAATCCTTGTAATGTTGTGCTGGGACAAAGCTATACTCCGGGCCTGATTTTACCATTTTCATTCTAAATGCTGAATCTGGGCGTAATTCAGATCCGGCTTGGGGAATCTGCTTTCAGGCGCCTCTATACACACTCACAGCCTGAAAAAAATCGCAGGTCCCATTCACGCTGTGATGGGGCTTAGCGCGGCCGAAACGATCGGAGCTCTGAACGGCGTGTGCGCAGTTAGAAAAAAAAACTTGACAAAGCACGCCCGTGTCAGATCGCTCCCGGGCCACTTGCTGGAGCGATGGTCCCCACAGACATCACTCTCCCTCTTATCCACCCACACCCCTCCTCCACCGCCACCCAGACCGATCACAACCCCCGCCCCCATCCCCCCCCAATCAACGATCGCCCCCCAAAGTGGCAGTGGACTCCTCCGATTCCCACCCCGCCTCCGACCAGCAATCCATCTGCCCAACCGTACCCTCCCCGCGCCCCCCACCAGTGAGCGATCGGGCCTCCCCCCCCCCCCCACCAACCAGAGATACCTGCCCCCACCCCACCCTGCCACCAGGGAACGATCTGGCCTCACTCCCCCCACCCCAGAGAATGGTCTGGCCTCACTCAACACCCACCGCCCCCCCCCATTCAGGGAACGATCTGGCCTCACTCCCCCCACCCCAGAGAATGGTCTGGCCTCACTCAACACCCACCACCCCCCCATTCAGGAACGATCTGGCCTCACCCCCCCCACCCCAGAGAATGGTGTAGCCTCACTCAACACCCACCCCCCATTCAGAGAATGGTCTAGCCTCACTCAACACCCACCCCCCATTCAGAGAATGGTCTAGCCTCACTCAACACCCACCCCCCATTCAGGGAATGATCTGGCCTCACATCCCCCACGCCCCCCCCCAACCCTGCCTCGAGGAACATCTGACCTGCCTCCTCCCCCCCCCCTCTCTACCAGACAAAGATCAGCCCTCCCCACTCCCTACCCCCACCACCAGACAGAGATCGGCCCTCCCACGCCCGCCACCAGACAACGAGCAGCCCTCCCCCCACCCCCGATCACTAGACAACGATCGGGCCTCCCTATCCCCACCCCCCACCCCCCCCCTCCCACCCCTCCGTTCCACACCCGAGATACGTCTGACCCGCCTCCTCCTCCTCCTCCTCCCCCACCCCCAACCAGACAACCAAATGGCCTCCCTCCTCCCTCCCACGCCACTGATCTGGGTCAGGGGGGCTGTTGGAAGCTCCGAACTCGCCTCTCCAGCAGCTGGGGGGCCCCATTCAGACTTCTATTTCGGAGGTCCATTTATCCATTTCGGGCGCGGAACGGATCACCGCCATTCCCTGGTGCCGGGAAAGCGGCCAACTGCGCGGACGCGGATTGCGTTAGTGGCCTCCCACCCGACTTTACCACCTTTTTTTGCACCCGCGACGGTAAAATCAGGCCCTACGTCTTGCCTTGCGTCTGCAGCACTCGCCGTCACCCGTGTTTCACGGCACTACCCATTCGCGGAGCGTGCCGGATGACAACCGTTTCACCGAATCTACCGCCCCCTCCTGCCCACCGCTCCCATCCGGGGGCTTGGCTCCGTGAGCATCCGGATCAGAGGATGTGGGTTCGTGCCCCCACTCCCTCCCGGGACCTGGGCGCACACTTCCAGAACAGCCGGACCCTGGGAGGTGCTGCCCTAGAGGCCAAACCGAGGCCTGGTCTCGGGGCCGCTGAAGAAATGTGAAACGGGGCCACAGTGGAGTGTCTCCTCATTCCAATTATAATTAATTAGTCGGATAATTGCTGAAGATCAAAGGAAGAGAAAAAGGCAACAAAGGCCAAATGCTGTGGATGCTGGAATCTGAAACCAAAATGCTGGAAAATCTCAGCAGTTTTGACAGCATTAGGATAAGAGGCATGGATAAAGTAGGTGTGGAGCGGATGCTTTCTCTTGTGGGGCATTCCAGGACGAGAGGTCACAGTCTTAGGATAAGGGATAGCAAAATTAAAACAGAGTTGAGGGGGAACTGCTTCTCTCAAAGGGTTTTGAATCTGTGGAACTCACTATCCCAAAGTGCAGCGGATGCTGGGATAGTGAGGAAGGAGGAGTTAGACAGATTTTCAATCGGTAATGGGTTGGAGGGCTATGGGGAGAAGGCAGGAAAATGGGGATGAGGAGCACATCAGCCACGATCGAATGGCGGAGCAGAATCGATGGGCCGGATGGTCTAATTTTGCTCCTATAATCTTACGAATTTACGAACTTGTAAACATCTGTGGGGAGAGAACAGAGCCAAAGTTTTGAATCTGGATGACTCTTGGAGGGATCATCCAGACTCGAAACGTCGGCTCCGTTCTGCCAGATGTTGTCAGACCCGCTGAGATTTTCCAGCATTTTCTGAAGAGAAAAAAGACAGTTTGATGGATGGTCAAGATTCATCCAGTTGGTTAACCAGGAGCCTACTCGCTTTCCAATTGGCCGTAGGAAGGTGGGAGAGGGGGATGGCAGTGGTGGGGGGGGGGGTGGGAGGGGATGGGCAGGTGGAAGGGGGAGTGGCAGTGGTGGGGGTGGGGGGAGGAGATGGGCAGGTGGAAGGGGGGGTGGCAGTGGTGGGGGGGGTGGGAGGGGATGGGCAGGTGGAGGGGGGTGGCAGTGGTGGGGGTGGGGGGAGGAGATGGGCAGGTGGAAGGGGGGGTGGCAGTGGTGGGGGGGGTGGGAGGGGATGGGCAGGTGGAAGGGGGAGTGGCAGTGGCGGGTGGGGAGGAGATGGGCAGGTGGAAGGGGGGGTGGCAGTGGTGGGGGGGAGGGGATGGGCAGGTGGGGGGGGGGGTGGCAGTGGCGGGGGTGGGGGGGGAGGAGATGGGCAGGTGGAAGGGGGGGTGGCAGTGGTGGGGGGGGTGGGAGGGGATGGGCAGGTGGAAGGGGGGGGTGGCAGTGGTGGGGGTGGGGGGAGGGGATGGGCAGGTGGAAGGGGGGGTGGCAGTGGTGGGGGTGGGGGGAGGAGATGGGCAGGTGGAAGGGGGGGTGGCAGTGGTGGGGGTGGGGGGGAGGAGATGGGCAGGTGGAGGGGGGGTGGCAGTGGTGGGGGTGGGGGGAGGAGATGGGCAGGTGGAAGGGGGGGGGTGGCAGTGGTGGGGGTGGGGGGAGGAGATGGGCAGGTGGAAGGGGGGGGTGGCAGTGGTGGGTGGGGGGGAGGAGATGGGCAGGTGGAAGGGGGGGTGGCAGTGGCGGGTGGGGGGGGAGGAGATGGGCAGGTGGAAGGGGGTTTGAGCTGCGAGGTGGGGATGGGGCAAAGTGAGGTGTGTGGGCATGACGTGGGCCAACGGCGAGAAAGTTTGAGGTGGGAGACCTTGGGAGTGAAAATTCCAGGGACGGACGCACGGAAACCAGGAGCAGGTGGGGGCCATTCAGCCCTCGGAGCCAGCAAGCCCGCCCTCCAACCTCAACCTTGGGCAGAGGCTGAGCGGTCCAGTGTAGGAAAGTGGGCGGGGGGGGGGGGCACCTTTACACGGCATCTCACTCTCGGCCATCAATGAACAAACTGAGCAGCCGGTGGGCTCTTGCTATGCGTAAAATTGGCCACCTCCATACCAACCAACCATCGCCGTTCGCCATGCACACAAAGCAGCTTGTAAACGCAAGTGCTATCTTGCTCTGCAGCGTAACTTCAAGACACAGGTTTAAGGAGCTTGTGAACATCAAAAACAGCATGAAGATCATAACCGTGCATGCATCCATTTCAATATTAAGTCCGAGTCACATTAACTTTGAGCTTACAATGAATGCTAAAGGGACTTTAACGATTAGGAGATTGGCTGAAAGGTGATATTAAGTAACACTTCATTTAGGTTAATTTGAGGTTTCTTATAAAACATTAAATTCTTCAATTGGATGTAAAGTGTCCACTTTAAAAGCAAGCTTATTTTCTACACATTTACCCAGTGAATTATCATGTATTATGCAAGTTACAATTCACCTTTTTAAGAATTCATGCATCATTTATTACGAAGCCAAAGGCTTTGACAGTCCCTTTAACTACAGTTTAATAATGATGAATTATAAAGTGATTTATCGATATAAAATGAAGTGAAGTTACACTACACAAGTTATAAATTACATTAAGCCAAGAGCTTCGCTCCATATACAAGATTATTTTTAAGTTACTGTTTTTTTTTAACAAAGAAGACTTTAATGCAAGCTTTAGATGTTTTTTTTTTATTAAAAAAGAATGAACAAGACAGAAAGCATTAACGTTAAAGTTTTTAATGGAGTTTACCTTTCTCTTGTAGCCACTCATCAAATACTATTCCTCTGAATTTTTTGGGGATTTTCGTTTTAGCAATCGCCAGGCGTTCATTATCAATGTTTCCTTTAAAGTTTAAAGAGACAGCTTAAGAAAAATCTGGAAGGTTAGTTGTGAACATCTTACATTTTAACGTCAGTGTTTTTTTTGTTGTTGTTGTTGTGGTTGAGATTTATCATGTGTCATATCATTGCACCGAGTTACCACACTTTTTAACTAACTCTGCACACCCTCCGCATTAACAGAATGTCAAAGTCTGCGGCAACACACAAATGCCACTGTTATTTTCCTCCGTCCCCTGGAGGCAACCCTTCAGTGTTTTGCTTAATGTAGGGAGGACATTGAGGGGGGCGGCGCAGTGGTGAGCACTGTGACCACACAGCGCCAGGGATCCGCGATCGATTCCGCCCTTGTGTCACTGTGTGTGTGGCGTTCTCCCCACGTCTGCGTGGGTTTCCTCCGGGGGGTTGCTCCGGTTTCCTCCCACATTGCAAAGATGTGCCGGTTAGGTTGGATTGGCCATGCTAAATTGCCCCTTAGTGTCAAAGGGACGAGCCGGGTAAATAAGTGGGGTCATGGGGATAGGGCCTGGGTGGGACTGTGGTTGGTCCAGACTCAATGGGCCGAATGGTCTCCTTCTGCACTGTAGGGATTCTATGGACATCCGTGTTGCCCTGAAATTGTGGATTAACTGCTCTGCAAATTCTGATTCCCTTGGCTCGGAATGGTAGCACAGGGGGAAGGTCTTGGGGTAAGTGAGCCCGGAAAATCCTATCCCAGGAGGGCATGGGTTTGAGGTGAGAGGGGAGAGATACAAAAGGGTCCAGAGGGGCAGTGTAGAGGTAGGTACAAGTATGTCTTTTAGAAGCATTTAGACAGTCACATGGGTAAAATGGGTATAGAGGGATATGGGCCAAATGTGGGCAATTGGGAGTAGCATAGTGGTTAAAAAAAGGGTGGCCTGAACAAGTTGGGTCAAAGGGCCTGTTTCTATGCTGTGTGTGTGTCATATGTGTATATGTATATGTATAAAAAGGCATGTGTGAGTGTCTAAGTGTGTACACGTGTGTAAGTGTGAATATGTGTGCAGCATATATATGCATCATGTTTGTGCATGTGTGGTATATATGTGTTTGTGCATGTGTGGAGAGGGATGGGTGTGGTGTGTGTGCGTTTGTGTGTGTGTATGTGTATGTGTGTATGCGCATGTGTGTGTATTTGCATGTGTATGTGTGAGCTTATGTGTGTGTGTTTGTGCGTATGTGCGCGTGTGTGTGTATGTGAGTGTGTGTGCTGTGTGTGTGTGTATGTGAGTGTGTGTGCTGTGTGTGTGTGTGTGTATGTGGGTGTGAGTGAGTGTGTGTTGTGTGTGTGTATGTGTGACTGTGTGTGTCCATGTGTATATGTGTGTGTGTGTGCGTGGGTGTATGTATGTGTGCATGTGTGTTTGTGTATGTGTATGTATGCATGTGTGTGTTGTGTATGAATGTGTGTTGTGTGTGTGTGTGTGTGCGGGTTATGTGAGATCTTTTTCCCACATCTATTTTATCTTAGATCTGAAATTCAGTTTGCCAAGATTACCCTGGAGTCTCCAAGAATTGAAAATTAATCTCTATAAATATATAAATGCAAGTCTTTCATCTTCTTTTCCTGAACAATGCTGTAAGCAAACTCAGGAATGAGATCACTGGCTCGGTAAACAATAGATTGTGTCTTTTTTAAAACTCCATCCGCCGTGAAAACATTGGACACAACTCACAGCCACGGTGAATTCAATTGGTTAACAAAGATTCCGTTGCCTTCTTGATTGGCCACGACAAGGCAGTGACGTTGGTCTTTGGCCAATGGTGGGAGTGTGAGGGTTGGGCAGATTGAGGTGAGAGGTCAAGTGACCAAAGCTGCAGGAAACAACACCCCACCCCCACCACCAACACCCAACCTGACCCCCCCCCCCGAACCCCCAGCAACCCTGCGCGTGACGCTGGCTGACAGGAATTCATTTATTTTCTTTCACAGCCAGCGAGTCTGTAGTGCAAAAGGGAAAGGTTGTGAGAATTCAGAGAATGATGTCCACCTTTACTTTTCCTTCTCAATCTGCCCCCCCTCCGCACTTCAGATATTTCCTTCAGCAATCCCCGCCCCCCGCTCTACTGACTCCCCCACCACACACGCACCCTTGGCTTCCCCCCATTCTTTATGATTATGGGGGAACGGGGAGAGTTTGGAGACCAAAATGTTCCTACTTTCAGCCGACATTTTATCGAGGGAAACCCTGGATGATGTCTCCTCCCACCTCCCCCCCACCCCCGGGGACCAAGGTCCGGGTGTCACGCAACGGAGGTCGACGGAGGAAGGGCATGGGACCAGAGACACTCCCTCTCCCCCACCCCTTCGTCCCACCGGCCTGGCATCCTCGAGCGAGACCCGAGGCTCGCTTTTTGCTTCCCTATCGGAAAATAACAGTGGAATGCGGTGGTCGCCTACGACGTATTATATCATTTAAATAACTTTTAAAAGACAAATTAAATTGGAATGAGATTTCTGGTGAGGCAATTGCAGAGCGAATCAACACTGTTCCTGCTTCATGAGACCTTGAGAAAGAGAGACTGTCATTTTAAAATGCATCGTCATGACCAGGCAAAGCTTTTCCCAGGGTATATAAAGAACCATTTATTTTATCTTTTAATCATTTTAATGGGCTAAGCATGCATAGTCATTCCATTTCATTTCTCCTTGCAAATTACACTTTGAAAAAAAATATCAGTCACGTCGGAGACAGACATTGGGGTCCTGATGGATACCGTGCTCAGTCAATGAAGACCATCGATCCAAAATCAAGCCAAACCTGTTGCGACACCATGTCCACATTTTTTGATATCTCCAACAAAAGGCATTACTTCTTCAGAAAGAAATTTATACCACGGTTGACTGTCATCCTAAGGTAGATTTTTGAAAGTCTTTCTGGGAAAAAAAAGGTGTTGGTTACCGGCCCAGTGCTGTGTGGGTTCTGGGAAACGCCCGGTTGTCGTGGTAACGTAAGGCGGCAGTGACTGGAGTGATGCTCCTGGCGAAGGGTGGGGGGGTTCATGATTTTGGTAGGGGGGGGGTAGATTGGGAACTGGCAAAGATTATCCCAGAGGAATTTTTGCATCTGGAATTAGAAGAGTCCAGGTCTTAGAAACATAAGATCGTATCGCACCAGCGTTACTGAGTCACTAGGCCAAAGGCCTAGTCTGTATGGCGCGCAAGGAACAATACTCTTCACTCTATACTAATACATGTGACAATAATAAATCAAATCCAATCAAAGAACCATGGTATAAATTTTAAGAGGCACTGTTTTGACAAATACTTCCATTGAATTCCGTAAAGCTTGCAGTATTTTCATTAGTGATTCAGCAAATTAGACAACCCCTCATGTGTTATTTTAGCTGTTTTAATCAAACTTGAAACTAAATGGCAACCTAGGCACTGACAAATGTTGCTGCTCCTTCTTCATCGGGTATAATACAATTACAGAATCCCTACAGCGCAGAAGGAGGCCAGTCGGCCCATCTAGTCTGCACCGTCAACAATCCTACCCAGGCCCTATCCCCATAACCCCACGCACTTACAAAGGGTAATCCAGACTCGAAATGTTGGCTCTATTCTCTCCCCACGGATGCTGCCAGACCTGCTGAGATTTTCCAGCATTTTCTGTTTTTGTTACCCCACATATTTATCCTGCTAATCCTCCGGGGTAATTTTTTCATGGCCTATCTGCTTAATCTACAAATCTTTGGGATGTAGGAGGGAACCAGAGCACTTGGAGGAAACCCACGCAGACACGGGGACAACGTGCAAACTCCACACAGATAGTGACCTAGGTTCCTAAGATTATGGAGTGTTTTTATTCCCTTTGCCTTTCTCCATGGGGGCGGCACGGTGGCACAGTGGTTGGCACTGCTACCTCACAGCGCCGAGGACCCGGGTTCGATTCCCGGCTTGGGTCACTGTCTGTGCGGACTCTGTACATTCTCCCTGTGTCTGCGTGGGTTTCATCCAGGTGCTCCGGTTCCCCCCTACAATCTGAAAGACATACTGGTTAGGTGCATTGGCCGTGCTAAAATCTCCCTCTGTGTACCCGAACAGGTCATGATGTGGGTATGCCGGCGTTGGACTGGCGTAAACACAGTAAAAAGTCTGACAACACCAGGTTTTAGTCCAACCTATTTATTTGATAATATACTTTATTTGATAATATATTTATTTGATAATATATTCGTCGAAGGGGCTAACCCCGAAAGCTTGTGAGTATATTATCAAATAAATAGGTTGGACTAAAACCTGGTGTTGTCAGACTTTTTACTGTGTACCCGAACAGGCACCAGAGTGTGGCATCTAGTGGATTTTCATGGTAACTTCTTTGCAGTGTTAATGTAAACCTACTTGTGACACTAATAAATAAACTTTCTCTCTCAATGTCCAGCCTCTGACACCGATAAACACTATCCTCTCACTCTTTTTCTGTTGACTCATTTCCTCCTTCCTCTTACTCTTTATGACGTTGAATAGTACTATTCGACCTCTGAGTCTTGATCTTACAAAAAGGCAAAAGTAAAGTTTCCATTTGATGAAGGCTAGGCTGACCTGAACCACCATCTGACCCTCATAGAATGCCCTACAGTGCAGAAGGAGGCCATTCAGTCCATCGAGTCTGTACCGACAATAATCCCACTCAGGCCCTATCCCCACACATTTACCTCACTAATCCTTCTAACCTACACATCCCAGGACACAAAGGGGCAGTTTAACTTGGCAAATCTACCAATCCTGCAGATCTTTGGACTGTGGGAGGAAACCAGAGCACCTAGAGGAAACCCATGCAGACATGGGGAGAACATACAAACTCGACATATACAGGGCGGCACCTTAGCACAGTGGGCTAGCACTGCTGCTTCACAGCTCCAGGTACCTGGGTTCTATTCCCAGCTTGGGTCACTGTCTGTGTGTAGTTTGCACATTCTCCCCGTATCTGTGTGGGTTTCCTCCAGGTGCTCCGGTTTCCTCCTGCAGTCTGAAGGACGTGCTGGTTAGGGTGCATTGACCCGACCAGGCGCTAGAATCTAGCGACTAGGGAATTTCACAGTAACTTCATTGCAGTGCTAGTCTAAGCCTTACTTGTGACTAATAAATAAATTTACTTTACCCAAGCCAGGAATCGAACCTGGGCCCCTGTGAGGCAGCAGTGCGAACCACTGTGCCACCCTGTTTGAACGGTGGGGCATAAAGGAGTATTTCGTTTGGAGAGGACAACTTACAGAGGATCCACATCCCACCTCAGCGTAGTGTCTGCACCCAGAATGCCACCAATCCCAGGTAAAAGTGCAGTCCTCAGCTCAAGTCCAAACTCCTCCCGTCCTGCTAATGGCAACTCAAGATTGCAAGCCCGAAATGCCCGGAAACTGAACCATTCAATTGAGTGTAAGAACATAAGAAATAGGAGCAGGAGTAGGCCATCTAGCCCCTCGAGCCTGCCCCGCCATTCAATAAGATCATGGCCGATCTGTCGTGGCTCAGTTCCACATTCCCGCCCTCTCCCCATAACCCTTAATCCCCTCTCTTATCAAAAACCCATCAACCCGCGTCTTAAAAATATTTAGCGAGGCAGCCTCCACCACTTCAACGGGCAGAGAATTCCAGAGATTCACCACCCTTTGAGTGAAGAAGTTCCTCCTCAACTCCGTTCTAAACCGTCCCCCCTTTATCTTGAGGCTGTGCCCCCTAGTCCTATTATCCTTTCTGAGCGGGAAGAGTCTCTCCACCTCTATCCTATCCATCCCATTCATCATCTTATACGTCTCAATGAGATCTCCCCTCATTCTTCTAAACTCTAACGAGTACAAGCCTAGTTTATTCAGCCTCTCCTCATAGCTCAACCCCCTCAACTCCGGCATCAGCCTAGTAAACCTCCTCTGCACTCCCAATAGTTAAAGTGTAAAGCGAGCATTGAGGAGAGGACCAGTGCCGTGCTTACAGATAATTGCGAGCACCCCTTTCTTTGGTCCTGATAGCCGCGACGCCTGCACGTTGTCACCAATGATATACTGTGAGCAGTAATTGCAAAGGCCCGATGGTGAGGCTAACCTTTCCCCGAGCTGCTGTTGTTCAGTGGCCAGCTCCCTCAGGGGGGAAAGTGGACGTGTTATTAAAGTATCATTTTCTCTCAATATTTGTCTTTGTCCGCCTTTTGGCAATTAGCAGGCTGTAATCTCCCCAAAGTGTGATGAGCGTGGTGAGATTTGACCATCCGTGGTTGTGGGCAGGCCCCGCACTCGCTCAGTCTCCCTTCCGCCTCCTCAGCCTCTGAGAAAGGGGGGGGGAGCATTGAGATCCTTCAGCCTCTCGGGGCAAAGAGTCAGTCAAATCTGGGTCAATCCACCCTGTTACTCCATCGCTCATCTTGTCAACATTCCCTTCAACAATGGGGTCGGGGACGGTGGGGAGCGGGCAAAACCCCAGCAAACTCAGAGCTCAAGTTATCGCTGGAGCCGGTGTCTACAGCAGTGCCCGATTCCACCAATCAGCTACCTTACCCAATCCTTCCAAAGCCCGAACACCCTCAATCTCTGCGTAAACTCCATTGAACACCAGCGGAGTTGAGGTAATCTCTCCTCCAACGGACTCACGGAACTCGGGGAACACTTTGATGAAGTTGCGCAGCGCTCCTTAGCCTAATACTGGACTTTCAGGACGGGATTTTCCAGACACGCTTGCCCCAAGGCTGGAAAATCCCACCCTAAATAAACAGACCTTTGCATGGTGTGATGGAGTATAAAAGCAGGGAGGTCTTGCTGCAATTGTACAAGGTACTGGTGAGGCCGCACCTAGAGTACTGTTGGTCCCCTTATTTGAGAAAGGATATGTTGGCTTTGGAGGGGCTGCAGAGAAAGTTCTGGAGATGAGGAGATTAGCTTATGAGGAGAGGTTGAGTAGATTGGGCCTGTACTCATTGGAGTTTAGAAGGCTGAGGGGGGATCTTATAGAGACATATGAGATAATGAAGGGGCTAGACAGGGTGGAAACAGCGAGGTTATTTCCACTTAGAATGGAAACAAGAACTAGGGGGCACAGCCTCAAAATAAGGGGGAGTCAAATTAGAACAGGTTTGAGGAGGAACTTCTTCTCCCAGGGGGTAGTGAATCTTTGGAATTCTCTGCCCATTGAAGCAGTAGAGGCTACCTCGTTAAATGTGTTTAAGTCGCAGATTTTTAACCAATAAGGGAATTAAGGGTTATGGGAGCAGGCGGGTAAGTGGAACTGAACCCACTATCAGATCAGCCATGATCTTATTGAATGGCGGGGCAGGCTCGAGGGGCGAGATGGCCTACTCCTGCTCCTATTTCTTATGTTCTTATGACCCCACATGCTACAATTCCTGTGGCGGCGGGTCTGGAAAATTCTGCCCTGAGTGTAAGTGGGTTGGAATATAAGGACGAGGAAATCTTGTTACAATTGGAAAGGGCTTTAATGGAAGGGCACATGGGATGCTGGTTTTAGTCTCTTTATTTAAGGATGAAGATATTTGCAACAAATGTTCATGAGATAGATTCCTGGCAATGAGACCTATGGGGAGACATTGTGGGCAGGATTTTACGGGGGTCTCACCCGAGCAAATCCAGAATTTCCTGTCCGAGATCAATGGAGATTTCTGTTGTGCGCCCCTCATCCACTCCAATTCTGTGGTGGGCGGGGCAGTAGAAGTGGAGTCTGCATGTTCTCCCCGTGTCTGCGTGGGATTCCCCGGGTGCTCTGGTTTCCTCCCACAGTCCAAAGACGTGTGGGTTAGGTTGATTTGCCGTGCTAAACTGCCTTCTAGTGTTGGGGAATTAGCAGGGTAAATATGTGGCGTTAAAGGGATAGTGCCCTGGTGGGACTGTGGTCGGTACAGACTCGATGGGCCAAATGGCCTTCTTCTACACTGTCAGGATTCTATGATTCTATGAATCCTAGCAATTGAGTCGAATAAGCTTACAACCTCAGGAGTTTAGCAGAATGTGAGGGATCTCATTGAGATGTAGAGAGTTTGACGGGGTAGTTGATGAGAGGTTGGAGAAACTAGAACTCATTGTCTCAGGGGAAAGGCTCCGCCATTCAGCACTGAGATGTGGAGAAATCTCTTCACTCGAAGCGTGGTGAATCTTTGTTGGGAGTTCTCTGTCCCAGAGGACTGTGGATGCTCCGGTGTTGAATATACTTAAGGCTGGGCTAGGCGGATCTTCAGTCTTTCAGGGCAATAAGGGACATCGGGAGTGGGTGGGAATGTGGAGTTGAATCCCAAGATCAACCGTGATTGTATTGAGCGGTGGGTCAGGCTCCAGGGGCCGAGAGCTCTTTCCTATTTCTTATGATCTTCAGTCGTTACATTCTTGCAGAGATACAACACAAACGTTGCATAGGCTTTGAACAATCGCTGTGCAGGCTCCTATTTACATAACAGCCACTGCAACAAGACATCAGAGCACCAGAGAAGGAATCGCAGAATAGTTACAGCACAGAAGGAGGCCATTTGATCCATCGTGTCTGTACTAGCTCTCTCCGTGAAGGAGCATTCAGCCAGTGCCCCACCCCTGCCTTCTCCCCCACGATCCTGCACATTCTTCCTTTTCAGATAACAATCTAATTCCCTCTCAGATTCCTTGTTTGAACACCGTTAGGAAGAGTATTCTGGGCGGTAACCACTCACTCCATGAAAAGGTGATCCCTCATGTCATCGTTGCTTCTTTCATCAATCACTTTTAACTCCGTGCCCTCTGATTCTCCATCCTTCCATCAGGCAGTGGTGGCCATTTTAATTTCGAAAAGAAGGCACCTTTTCTTCAGACGCAGTCCCCGCCGTGACATCTCCTTTCCTTGGTCTGTCCTGCTGACCTGCAGCTGCCAAGCTCACAGGGACTTGCCAACATCTCAGCCTTCTATTGGCCAACCAGCCTCTGGAGTCTATCTGCCATTGGATGGCGATCCTTCCCCCTGGTCACTGATTGGCTGTCATGTTGGCGATACGTTGGATGGGGTGGTCTGATCCCGATAGCAGCGGGAAGCTTAGTGGCAGATGGGCGAGCACCATTTGGTGCAAACCCCACCCCCCCCTCAAAGAACAGACAAAGATCGAAAATGTTAAGATGGGGGCTGCCTCTGAAGAAAAGGGGCCTTCTTTTCAAAGTTAAAATGGCCACCAGTGCCTGGCCTGTGGACTGGGAGGGGCAATGAACCCCTCCGGGGGATGGCCAACAGCCGCAGATGTGGTCTGGTAGCAGTGGTTCGCACGGCTGCCTCACAGAGCCAGGGACCTGGGGTTCGATTCCCGGCTCGGGTCGCTGTCTGTGCGGAGACTGCACGCTCTCCCCGTGTCTGTGCGGGTTTCCTCCGGGCGCTCCGGTTTCCCTCCCACAGTCCGAAAGACGTGCTGGTCAGCTGCACTGGCCGTGCTAAATCCTCCCTCCGTGTAACCCAAACAGGAGTGTGGCGACTCGGGGATTTTCACAGTAACTTCACTGCACGTAAGTCTACTTGCGACACTAATAAATAAACTTTAAAACTTTAATTGATGTGGCGGGGGGGGGGGGGGGGGGGGGGGCGGGTGGGGGGGAAGGAGCTCTTCATGGATCCCAACACTATTCTGATATAAGACTGCCTGCTGCAGACATTGGCCATCTTCTGGCCTGATACACAAAACACACACGCCACCTGGAAATCCAGGCTGAAGCAGGGAAGGGGCAGTGTAATTGTCTTCACTCCTTTGCCCAAAGGGTGGCGATTGCGGTACTGAACCAACATGGTGGCTGGCACTCTGAGAGGCCAACTTACTGCCAACCCCACGGCCAACTGAACATCCCAGCCTATTGGTCTGGTGCACACACTGATATCATGGAGCACAAAATATTTAGTCCGTTACCTCGACAGGTCACTGCTACTCCTCCGAGCAGCGATTCAGTCTCAGGGTTGGAACACATAGGGTTTATTACACTCCAGGGGCCCATTCCAGATCTTATCCTTCATTTTTATTCCCGGCACCTCTTTCTAAATCCTTTGAATGACAAGCGTTCAACTCGACTAATGTGAAAACAGGCTGCAGCTTTAATACTCGTTTAAATCACAGCAATTAAACGGTGAGTGTGTGTTTTGCATCGCCTGCCTTGTTTCCTTTATTTATGGCAAGGTGGTAGCTTTCTAATCGCTGAGAATTCAGTAACACTTGCAATTTGTCCTTAAAAACCTCTCCTGCTTTGTCTGCCTCAATTCCCCATTCCTGGGTGAGACAAGCTCGAGGGGCTGAATGGCCTTGTTCAGTTCAGGGCCGCAACCTTTCCAAACACATTCTGGGGCGGAATTTGATGAAGAAAGCAGTCCAAGTGCTGAACGAGTGAGAAAAAAAGGAGAGTTTCAGTCTCATTTTTTTGGACGAGTTTTAAAAAAGTGATGTTATGGCACCCAGGCAAAAAAAAAAGTGCCAGCATGTGATTCCCGCCAGTAAGGGGAGGGGAGAAGGGGTGGAACCTAATCTTGCCGGTGAAGCTGGCTACTGAACTCTAGTGGCGCTATTGCGCAAGCGCTCCGATCTCCAGTGTACTGGGAGATCTCCTGTTACCTCCCCCAACTCTCTTCACCTCTCTGTCTCCTCTAATACACTCATTAAAACCTAGCTGTTTAACCAAAGAATTCTGGTCCTCTTATCTGAGGAAAGGTAAACAGCAAGAAGTCTCACAAAACCGGGTTAAAGCCCAACAGGTTTATTTGGAATCATGAGCTTTCGGAGCGCTGTTTGTGAACCTACCTCCACTCACCTGATGAAGGAGCGGCACTCCGAAAGCTCGTGATCCCAAATAAACCTGTTGGACTTTAACCTGGCGTTGTGGGACTTCTTACTGTGCCCACCCCAGTCCAACGCCGGCATCTCCGCATCACGAAGGATATTCCAGCGTTGGAGGCAGTCCAGAAAAGGTTCATTGGGTCGAGCCTGGGGATGGAGGGGTTTTCTTATGAGGAGAAGTTGAGTAGGTTGGGGCTGCATTCACTGGAGTTTGGAAGAATGAGAGGCGACCTTATTGTGCTGTATTGGATTCTCAGGTGGCTTGACAGGGTCCATGCTGAGAGACTGGTTCCCCCTGAGGATGAATCTGGAGCCAGGGGGCATAATCTCAGAGGAAGAGGCGGTGGGGGAGTGGTGGGGGGTGGGGGGGTTACCCATTGAAGACAGAGATGAGGAGGAATTTCTTATCTTAGAGGGTGGTAAATCTGTGGAATACTTGACTGCTTTAGAAGCTGGGTCATAAAGTATGTTCATGACTGAGGTAGATAGATTTTTAATCAGTAAGGGAATCAAGCATTATGGGGATAAGGTAGGAAAGTGGAGTTGAGGATTACCATATCAGATTAGTCATCATAGAATTATCACCGATTCCCTGCAGTGCAGAAGGAGGCCATTCAGCCCCTCGAGTCTGCGCCCACCACAATCCCACTCAGGCCCTATCCCCATAACCCAATTTATTTGTCCTGCTAATCCCTCTGACTTAAAGGGGCAATTTAGCACGGTCAATCCACCAAACCCGCACATTTTTGGACTGTGGGAGGAAATCGGAACACCCAGAGGAAACCCACACAGGTACGGGGAGAATGTGCAAACTCCCCGCAGGCAGTGACCCAAGCCGGGAATCGAACCCGGAGCCGTGAGGCAGCTGTGCTAACTGCTGTGCCACAGTGCCGCCCAATCTCATTGATTGGGGAGCAGATTTGACGGGCCTAACGGCCTACTTCTGCCCCCCTATGTCTGAGAGACTTGTGACCAAACCTCTGACAAGGATGTCCTCATAACTCCATACAGCTGAACTCCATTTGAAAATGCGAGGTGCAGTGGCATGTTTTACTTTGTTAAAGGTGGATTGGCCACTCTAAATTGCCCCTTAGTGCCCCAAGATGTGCAGGTTTGGTGAATTGGTCAACTAAATTGCCCGTTAGTGTCCCAAGACGCATAAATTAGTGGATTAGCCATGCTAAATTGCCCCTTAATGTCCCAAGACATATAGGTTTGGTGAATTGGTCATACTAAATTGCCCTTCAATTTCCCAAGATGTGTAGGTTAGGTGGATTGGCCATACTAAATTGCCCCTTAGTGTCCCAAGACGTGTAAATTAGTGGATTAGCCATGGTAAATGTGCGGGGTTACTGGAATAGGGCAGGAGAGAGGGCCTGGGTAAGATACTCTGTCAGAGAGTCAGCGCAAACTCGATGAGCCAAATGGCCTCCTTCTGCGCTGTAGGGATTCTATGATTCAATGATTCTTTCGTTAGTGATGTACGAGGCAACAAGTGACAGAGCATGTTTCTGCTCATCCTCTTCTGGTTTCTTACACGTACACATTTTCCAGCAGGGAGATGGGGGACAGTAAGGTGAACGGATGGTATTTAACCTTCCACAGCCCTCAGCTGGTTCTGACTTCCACTAACTTGATTCCGTCTCCCTCCCATTCAGCCTGAGAACATCCAAAGCCATAAGAACAGAGATCATAGAACCCTACAGTGCAGGAAGAGGCCCTTCGGCCCATCGAGTCTGCACCGAACACAATCCCACCCAGGCCCAGCCCCCATATCCCTACATATCACACCCACTAATCCCTCTCACCTACACATCCCTGGACACTAAGGGGCAATTTCTCAGCACGGCCAATCAACCTAACCCGCACATCTTTGGACGGTGGGAGGAAACCGGAGCACCCGGAGGAAACCCACGCAGACACGAGGAGAATGTGCAAACTCCACACAGACAGTGACCCGAGCCAGGAATCGAACCCAGGACCCTGGAGCTGTGAAGCAGCAGTGCTAACCCGCTGTGCTACCGTTGCCGCCCATGCCACTTCCTGCTGTGTGCCGCCCGACGCCCAGGCACGGCCATCGCTAACAGAGGGTGTTGGGGCCCTTTGGACTAACGTGCCTGCCCCACGGGAGCTCTTGCTCCCTCCTCCGGGCGCTGGCTTTATTGGAAGCCAGAAGGGAAACGGGGCTTGGGGGGGGGGCAACGTTACAAAGATGCATCTTGACAGAGTGCTGGGAGAGCCGTGCGGTGGATTGTAAACAGCTTCTGTTCAAAATTCAATTTTCACAGTGTGTGGCTGGTGGGTAACCTTTTAGTACAAAAAAAAATCAATAAGATGTGAAGGAATCAGATTAGGACAATTTATCCTTTCAATTGGATTGTCTTCTGTCTTCATTCAGTAAGGGAGAAAAAATTGTATTTACAGGATGTTGGCATATGTAATTACAATACCGTTACCTCATCGTCAGCCTTTAGTCCGCGTCGAGAAATACTGCCAACTTCCTGATAACATCTTCCTTCTATTCTCCGAATCGCACTCAGTGAAGGTGTTCACAGTCCCTGGAGTCAGGGCCCAGGGCTCTACTCATTTTCACTACTGCATTCTTCATGTCCCAGGCTTGGGAACGGTGGTTGATCCTTCATCCCTTGATGTCTAACTGGCCATATCCTCACCGCAGGCATAAGAAATAGGAGCAGGAGTAGGCCATCTAGCCCTTCGAGCCTGCCCCGCCATGATTCCCCCTGTGACGCCACTGGGTGTACGATTAATTTGGATAAGGCATTTGACGCCTTGACTCCACAATCTTCATTTCGTCCGCTCCAGCTAACACTGAACGATACTCGGGGCTTGGGTTTTTCAGAGGGTGAGGTCTCTCTTCCCGCCGTCCAAAAGACTCGGCGGGGAACACGCCCAGCCCATCCCCAAAGCATTCCTTCTGGTTGTATCACAGCTCGGGAAGGTTCTCGCTCTGTCCAAGACCGCAAGAAACTACAAAGGGCCGTGAACGTAGCCCAGTGCATCACTCAAACCAGCCTCCCATCCATTGACTCTGTCAACACTTCCCGCTGCCTCGGAAAAGCAGCCAGCATAATTAAGGACCCCACGCACCCCGGACATTCTCTCTTCCGCCTCCTCCGCTCGGGAAAAATATACAAAAATTTGAGATCATGTACCAACCGACTCAAGAACAGCTTCTGTCAGACTTTTGAATGGACCTACCTCGCATTAAGTTGATCTTTCTCTACACCCTAGCTATAACACTACATTCTGCACCCTCTCCTTTCCTACTCTTTGAACGGTATGCTTTGTCTGTGTAGTGCGCAAGAAACAATACTTTTCACTGCATTCTAAATACATGTAGCAATAATAAATCAAATCAATATCATGATTGAATGGGCCTTAGGTGGCGAGAATTTCAACCCTCTGGTGTCGATGGCTTTCAGTTCTTCCAGTGTTTGTTTTTGGGGCTAAAGGGATCAAGGGATATGGGGAAAGGAGGGATTAGGATATTGAATCCGATGATCATAATGAATGGCGGAGCAGGCTGGGAGGGCCGAATGGCCTCTTCCTGCTTCTAGTTTCTATGGGAGGAAGCCCTGTGTTAAAGGGATATTGGCCAATCCCTCCAGTCTCTACAGCGACAGCACGGACAGAATCGGATACTCTGGAGAACGTCGGAGCCCAGGTCTGGGCACCAAAGGCCCAGCTAAGCTTGAGGAGCCCAGGGACAGGAAGGGGAGGGAAAGATCTACAGAGATCTCCCTCAAGTCACCAACCCCACAAATCAGCGATGCTAAATTGGAAAAGGTGATTCTGTCTGTTGAGACAAAATGCACGTCTGATAAAAGTACATGACTGCTGCAGCAGCTATGCCAAGGGTCTACCTTCCCCAGCACACTCCTGTCCCTGTTGATGGAGACATTGCTGATACAACAACAGCACCCCCCCGTCACAGCCTCGTCACAGCCCCACAGACAGTTACACCGCCATCACAGTAGCCAACGACAACACATACTAATGGGAATGACCAATGAGTGTGTGTCTACCTATTCACAAATGGGGTGAGTGAGGGCCAGAGGAGGGAGATCAGGAAGCAACTGGACATATAATCCCTACAGTGCAGAAGGAGGCCATTCGGCCCATCGAGTCTGCACTGACCACAATCCCACCCAGGCCCCATCCCCGTAAACCCCATGTATTTACCCTGCTAGCCCCCCTGACACTAGGGGTCAATTTAGCACGGCCAATCCACCTAACCCCCCCCCCGTCTTTGGACTGTGGGAGGAAACCGGAGCACCCAGGGCAAACCCACGCAGACATGGGGAGAATGTGCAGACGCCGCACAGATAGTGACCCAAGCTGGGAATCAAACCCGGGTCCCTGGAGCTGTGAGGCAGCAGTGATAAGCACTGTGCCGCTATGTTGCCCATGTCAAGGGGCTTCTGATGAAGTACCCACCACCCCCGCTCCCCTCACTGACATTGAATTCAGCCTTTTTTTGGTGACACCCTCACAGAAGTTCAATTCTTCCACCAGTTTGTTGAGGCTGGCTGAGAAGGGGCCCTAAAGTGGCCAATAATTCGGGCAAGGAAGGGGGAACCATCTGAGGCGTTGCTCGCCTCAGGGTAGAATTTGGTCGGGGCGAGCGGGAACCCCTTTCGGGGGAGCGGTGGGAATCTCGTCCCTTCAATCTTACGCTGCCCACCCACTGAGAAACCCACCGGTGAAGGCATTGTGAAACCCTGGCCCAGATAACCACCAGGAAACCCAACTCCGGGGCTGCTGTCTTCCTCTGAGAGTGGCAGGGACATGGAACTCACTACTACAGGGGGCGCGTGAGTCAAACAGGAATGGGGGAAGCTGGACAAACACGAGGGAGGAAGGGGTTGGATGAAGTCTGAGGGGAGGAGACCAACACAGTAAGAAGTCTCACAACACCAGGTTAAAGTCCAACCAAAGGAGCCAATGCAAAGAGCAGATGCTATGGCAGATGGGCTGAATGGCCAAGTTGATGGCCTGAATGGCCAGTTGCCACGACGCAGATACTTATGCGACAGAGAGCCACGTGTGCAGCACACAATGTGGGGGAGAGGAGGAACTTGCACAGTAAGAGGACAAAACTCTGACAGACGGACTTCAACATGGGAGAGTGGGAATTCATCCTGATTGGGATGGGACAGCAGTCAGTATTTAACAGCGAGAGGCTGGAAACTGAGCAGGAGCAAAGGGATTTAGGTGTTCACGTATGCAAATCGCAAAGCCAGACACCAAAAGCAATCAAAAAAGACAAACAGAATGTTGGCGTTTAGCTCACAGTGATTGCAAAGCAAGAGTGAGGAAATTATGCTTCGGTTAATGAGAAAACAGAAAACAAGCACTCATACCACCAGACAGCTCAATCAGCCCCACAGTCAACAAAGTACTTTCCAAGTGTCATGCAGGAAACACTGCCGATAACTTGTGCACAGCAAGCACCCAGAAAGGGCGACATCCCAAAGAAAAAACCCCAAATGGCCTTGTCATCATCACATTGCTCTTTAGGTTGTGCACAAAGTATCGACTGTGTTTGAGGCCAAGGGGTTAGCTTCTCCCGAGTTGGAGATGGTCACTGCCTGCCACCTCTGCGGCGAGAATGTCACTTGCCACTTATCGGCCCAAATTGTCCAGGCCTTGCTGCGTAAGGGCACAGACTGTGTCTGTATCCGAGGAGCGGCGAATGGTGCTGAACATGAGCGAACAGCCCCATTTCTGACCCTCTGATGGAGGGGAGGTCATTGGTGAAAGAGCTGAAGATGGTTGGGTCTAGAAGGCTGAAGCTGGTGGGGACAGGTGTAGGCTATTCAGCTCCCTTCAGTTAGCATACACGCTCACTCACTGAGAGGGGCAAACTCTAAGGGAGATGTGAGGGGGGAGCTTTTTCATGCAGAGGGTGCCCGGGATGTGCTGCCAGAGGAGGTCACAGAGTCACAGAATCATACAGGTTTACAGCATGGTAACAGGCCCTTTGGCTCAACTTGTCCATGCTGCCCTTATTTTAATCACTAAGCTCGTCCCAATTGCCTGTGTTTGGCCCAGATCCCTCCACACCCATCTTACCCATGTAACTGTTTAAAAGATCTTTAAAAGACAAAATTGTACCCGCCTCTCTGGCAGCTTGTTCCAGACTCTCACCACACTCTGTGTGAAAAAATTGCCCTTCTCGACACTTTTGTATCTCTCCCCTCTTCCCTTAAACCTATGCCCTTTGGTTTTAGATTCCCCTACTTTGTTGAAAAGATATTGACTATCTAGCTGATCTGTGCCCCTCATGATTTTATAGACCTTGAGATCATCCTTAAGTCTCCGACACTCCAGGGAAAAAAGTCCTAGTCTATCCAACCTCTCCTTATAACTCAAACCACAAGCCCTGGTAGCGTCCTAGTAAATCTCTTCTGCGCTCTTTCTAGTTTAATAATATCCTTTCTATAATAGGGTGACCAGAATTGCACACGGTATTCCAAGTGTGGCCTTACCAATGTCTTGTACAGCTTCAACAAGACGTCCCAACTCCTGTATTCAATGTTCTGACCGATGAAACCAAGCATGCCGAATGCCTTCTTCACCACTCTGTCCACCTGTGACTCCACTTTCAAGGAGCTATGAACCTGTACCCCGAGATCTCTTTGTTCTGTAACTCTCCTCAACGCTCTGTCATTAACTGAGTAAGTCCTGCCCTGGCTACCAAAATGCATCACCTCGCATTTATCTAAATTAAAACTCCATCGGCCATTTGTCAGCCCCCTGGCCCAACTGATGATTGGGACAGTGGATATGGACCCAGTGAGGGATAAAGGATTTTTTTTTTTAGTTTAGTCAGGGCATTATGAACAGCACGGGATAGGAGGGCCGAAGGACCCTGTTCCTGTGCTGTACCGTTCTTTGTACCTTTGTTGTTTGTTCTTGAAACTCGTCACCATAAAGACCACTCAGGACACAAGGACCGATCTTCCCACTAACATAAAACTCAAATTACCAGCTATCGTTTCTGATATCCTCACTGCCAGCAAAGTAAACCAGCCAGAAAGCCAGCACGTTTTAGTCGCAAAGCGCACCTGTACAATAAATATAGAACGAATCTCAAGGACATAACTCATGTGCTGGTTCAAATGACATTGATAAATGCTCGCCTCTTTTCTCCCTGGCTTAGAGGCGTCACTTGATCCCCTCGGTACCTTCCCTGCCTTTTCTAACGCACTGCTGTCTACTTTCCCGCGTTTCCAACAAAAAGAAATAGCACTCCGGAACATCCTGCGCAGAACTTAAAATTCAGCGGAGCGCACCTCGGTGGAGAGTTCAGCCGGGAACAAGAGCCGCTAATGGTTGGTTAGCTCCTGTGTCAGCTAGACTCAGAGGCCAGCGCTCCTGCTCCCTCCTATCAGCTGTGAGGATCAGGAGGGGCAAAACCGGAGGTCGTGCGTGTCAAGAAATAAGGATAAAATCAAGGATTACAAGGGGAGAAGGGTTACTTTCATACACACAAGAGCTTAAAGAACTTTAAAGGGTTCCTTTTTATTTGAAAGGTTACACACAATTCACCAAGGCCCTCGCCACATATCCCGACAAGTTGAGGTTTGGATCTTCACAGCAATAAGGATTCGCTGATAGGAAAGGACACGCACCCAAAAGACTGCACCCAAGCAAATCTTCCCCGCTGCTGTCAGGGTTGGGCACAAGGAAAGAATTCGTAAGAAGATAATCCGCTGGGACTTTGCTTATTACAGATCCATGACTCAGATACAACGAGATAGGGTGGAGATAGAGAGATTCCATCCACTTAGAAAGGAAACCAGAACTAGAGGGCACAGACTCAAAATAAGGGGGGGGGAACAGTTTAGAACAGAGTCGAGGAGGAACTTCTTCACTCAAAGGGTGGTGAATCTCTGGAATTCTCTGCCCATTGAAGTGGTGGAAGCTACCTCACTAAATATGTTTAAGTCACGGGTAGATAGATTCCCGATCGATAAGGGAATTAAGGGTTATGGGGAGCAGGAGGGTAAGTGGAACTGATCCACTTCCGATCAGCCATGATCTTATTGAATGGCGGGGCAGGCTCGAAGGGCTAGATGGCCTACTCCTGCTCCTATTTCTTATGTTCTTATAAGATGGCTTACCTCAGTCCTCGCAAACCTGGCTGTCCCTACGTGCAAAGGGGCCCCAAACTTACTCCAGGTGGCAGGGTGGCACCGTGGTTAACACTGCTGCCACACAGTGCCAGGGACCCGGGTTCGATTCCCGGCTTGGGTCACTGTCTGTGTGGAGTTTGCACATTCTCCCCGTGTCTGGGTGGGTTTTCTCCGGGTGCTCCGATTTCTTCCCAGTCTGAAAGACGTGCTGGTTAGGTGCATTGGCCGTGCTAAATTCTCCCTCAGTGTACCCGAACAGGCGCCGGAGTGTGGCGACTCGGGGATTTTCACAGTAACTTCATTGCAGTGTGAATGTACTCGTGACACTAATAAATCAACTTTAAACTAGAAATTGAGTTTTATGAATCTTCTTGAAATAAGAGATCTTCAGAAGACACTAACAGTGATCAAAATGATCATAGAATCCCTACAGTGCAGAAGAGGCCATTCAGCCCATCGAGTCTGCGCCAACCACAATCCCACACAGATCCTATTCCTGTAAACTCTCAGATTGACCCTGCTAATTCCCCTGATAGTAGGGTTAATTTAACATGGCCAATGCACCTAACCTGCACATCTTTGGAGTGTGGGAGGAAATCGGAGCACCCGGAGGAAACCCACGCAGACACGGGCAGAACATGCAGACTTCACACAGACTGTGACCCAAGCCAGGAATCGAACCCAAGACCCTCGCGCTGTGAGGCAGCAGTGTAACCACTGCTCCGACCTTTGAAAATAAATGATGGGAGTAAAGAAACATCTGAGGGAAAATTGGGATTGAGTAAAGGTAGCAAAGAGGCATTAAGAGACATGATAAGCAGTGAGGCAGGAATGGGCAGAGTACAAGCCTAACAGTACAGCAGTAGATAAGGCTCAGTGATAAGAAAGAGAGATTAAAAGTGCTCTGTCTGAACACACAGCACTCACAACAAGGTCGCTGAGTTGATGGGATAAATCGAAGTAACTGGCTGTGATTATCATTACAAAAACATTTTCCTTTAGTTCCTTCACGGGGTTTGGGCATCGCTGGCTGGGCTAGCAATGTTTCGCCCCGTTTCGAATTGCTCTTGAACTGATCAATTTTTGGGTTCTCCACTTGAAGAAGGATGCACTGGCGCTGGAGAGGGTCCAGTGAAAGTTCACGAGAATGATCCCGGGAATGAATAGCTCAACGGATGAGGAGCGTTGGAGGACTCTGGGTCTGTACTCGATGGAGCTTAGAAGGAGGAGGGGGTATCTCATTGAAACTTACCGAGTACTGAAAGGCCTGGACGTGGGGAAGATGTTTCCATTCGTCTGAGAGATTGGGGTCCGGGGGGCACGGCCTCGGAGTAAAGGGACGATCCTTTAGAACCGGGATGAGGGGAATTTCTTCAGCCAGGTTTGTGGAATTCATTGCCACAGAGGCTGTGGAGGTCAGGTCATTGAGTGTATTTAAGACAGAGGTAGACATGTTCTTGATTGGTAGGGGGATCAAAGCTTACGGGGAAAAGGTGGAAGAATGGGGTTGAGGAATGACGGAATGGCGTAGCAGATGCGATGGGCTGAATGGTCTAATTTAAGGTCTTATGAGTGGTTTGCTAGGCCATTTCAGAGGGCATTTAAGAATCGACCACATCGCTGTGGGCCTGGAGTCACATGTAGACCAGACTGGGTACGGAAGGCAAATTTCCTTCCTGCAGGGTGTCAGTGAACCAGTTGCATTTTAATGACAATTGACAATGGCTATTGAATTCAAATGGTGCCTTTCAAACCTGCTGGGACATTTGTGAAAAGTGCAAGAAAGATGTGAGCACTTTTTGCTGTTTACTTTGTGACATTCAGCAGCTGACTAAAGACATTTGCCACATTCTGCAGAGCAAAGGAAAATTTGTGACCATGGTTTATAATACATAAAAAAAGAAAAATTTCCTCAAGAGAACAGATGCTCCTTTTAGGACGACATTCAAAAGACATTCAAGTCAAAGATGCAGAATATTCGCTACAGCGAGGTTTCTGGAGCAAATATTTCCAACAGAATCGGGGGGACTTACAACGCACCTTGCCAATTCAATCATGGGCTATTTGCTTTAATATCTTGGGACAATTTCAGAAAGGCAAAACAATAACAGGCTTTATCTTCCCATTTAGAAAGCTCAGGGAAATGACTCAAGTATGGTTTTGGTGTGTGAGAGAAGTAATTGAGCTTGTGAACTTGTGAGGTACAAGGTTATTTATCTCGTGATCTGGGATGACTGGGCCTAAGCCAGAGTACAGATAAGAGACACATGTGTGTCTTCACACATGCACATGCACACACACACACACACAAACATGTACACACACAAAGACACGCATACACAAACACACATGCACAAACACACACACGTGCGTGTGAAGACACATATACACACACGCACACACATGCACATATGCTCACACACAATGAAGACACACATACACACAAAGCACACACACATGCTCACACCCACACATACACATATGTACGTATACACACACACACAAAGACACACACACGTGTGCACACACATACAAACATGCACACACACATGAAGACACATACACAAATACACACACACAAACACACACGTGTGCAAGGACACACATACACATGCATATGCACACATGCTCACACACATGAAGACACATATACACACAAAGCACACACACACGCGCATACACACACACGCACATGAAAACACACATACACACACGTATGTATGCACACACACACACACGCCACATGCACACGCACATACTCTCGCCCTGCTGAAACAAACAAAGCGGAGACCGGCAAATAATGCATCAGAGAAAGGTGCGCACATCACTCGTCTTTTCCATTCCAGATGTTAAATTTAATCTGGATGACAGTGAGGATATAACCTCCTCTCTCTCTCTCTCTGGGCAATGCCATGGGATTCAGCCGCACTAATGCCATCCCCCAACACCTCATAAATCAAGTGACAAACGCTTCAAAACGAAGAGTGGGATTTTCCCTTCCCGCCGCGGTGAACGGACATTGGGCTGGTCGCCAAATTCTCCGGCCCCGCTGCCGCGGGAGTGTGGTGTGATTGGCTGGTGAGATCACGGCCATGAGCATTGGAACTCGAATCACAAACGTCTGCAGTGGTCCTGCCGTTCCTGGGCCGTTCCACACAAACACCAGCGCTTAGAGTGACGCTCAAAACAACTCCTACCGTGTGTGTGAGAGAGAGAGAGAGAGAGAACCCACAGCAACAACCTGCCATCAAATTAAAACCCTCGCCATTTTAATTCGGCCTCATCTCCAACCAAATAAATAATTATTTGGTTTTTAATTCTGCCAAACTGGCAGGAAAGCACATCTTCGTGTCCTGCCACACACTGCAAGCTCCCGCTGTCTGTACACAAAATCTTCACAGGCCCTCAAGCAACATCAGTGGTAATAGATGAAGTTGGCCGCGTCTCGCTGTTGCCTGGTGGGGTGGCGGGGGGGGGGGTGGTGGGGGGGTGGGGGAGGTCGCTGGCTGTGTGCCTATTACCTGCTGCGTTCCCCACACTGGCAGAACCATCAAAAGTACAGACGTACAGAGGGACCTGGGTGTGCAAGTCCACAGATCCTTGAAGGTGGCAGCGCAGGTGGAGAAGGTGGTGAAGAGGGCACATGGCATGCTTGCCTTTATAGGACGGGGTATAGAGTATAAAAGCTGGAGTCTGATGTTGCAGCTGTATAGAACGTTGGCTAGGCCACATTTGGAGTACTGCGTCCAGTTCTGGTCGCCACACCACCAGAAGGACGTGGAGACTTTGGACAGAGTACAGAGAAGGTTTACCAGGGTGTTGCCTGGCACGGAGGGTCTGAGCTATGAGGAGAGACTGGGTAAACTGGGGTTCTTCTCCCTGGAAAGACGGAGAATGAGGGGAGACCTAATAGAGGTGTATAAAATTATAAGGGGTATGGATAGGGTGAGCAGCGGGAAGCTTTTTCCCAGGTTGGAGGTGACAAACACGAGGGGTCACAGGTTCAAGGTGAGGGGGGGGCGAGGTTTAACTCAGATATCAGAGGGACGTATTTTACACAGGGGGTGATGGGGGCCTGGAATGCGCTGCCAAGCAGGGTGGTGGAGGCCGACACGCTGGGATCGTTTAAGACTTATCTGGATAGTCACATGAGCAGACTGGGAATAGAGGGATACAGAAGAATGGTCTAGTTGGACCAATGAGCGGTGCAGGTTTGGAGGGCCGAAGGGCCTGTTTCCTGTGCTGTACTGTTCTTTGTACTTTGCAGTAGTGACCGTTCTCCTCAATGGGCTGCGGAGGGTTCTGGGCCATCCTGAGATGGTGCAAGGCGCTACATAAATGGAGATTTATTTCTTTCAGTTTCCTGCGTTGTTGGGTGGGGGGGGTGGAGGAGAGGGGTGAGTGGAGGAGCGAGGGGCGGTCACACCAGTGGTTAGCACTGCTATCTCACAGTGCCAGGGATTTGGGTTCGATTCCCGGCTTGAGTTACTGCGCAGAGTCCGCACGCTACCCCCCCTCCCTGTCTCTGCGTGGGTTTCCCCTGGGTGCTCCGGTTCCCTCCCACAATACTAAAGACGTGCTGGTTAGGTGCAGTGGCCGTGCTAAATTCTCCCCCAACTCCCCGTGTGCCCGAACAGGTGCCGGAGTGTGGTGACTGGGGGATTTTTCACAGTAACTCCTTTGCAGGGTTAATATGAGCCCATTTGTGACGCTAATCAATAAAACTAAACCTAAAATGTGACCTGGGGGCCAGTGCCCAGGGTGGAGTAGGAGGCCTGAGAGGGTCAAGTGTCCGTCACAGGGGCTGACCATCCTCCCCTACATTTGAGATAATTCTCCATGAAGACCTTGCGTTAGACTGCAAGAGTCAAAAGGTCGTGAACGTGGCCCAATCCATCACTCAAACCAGCCTCCCATCCATTGACTCTGTCTACACTTCCCGCTGCCTCGGAATAGCAGCCAGTATCATTAAGGACCCCACGCGCCCCGGACATTCTCCCTTCCACCTTCTTCCATCGGGAAAAAGATACAAAAGCCTGAGGTCACCTACCAACCGACTCAAGAACAGCTTCCTCCCTGCTGCCGTTGGACTTTTGAATGGACCTGCCTCGCATTAAGCTGATCTTTCTCTACACCCTAGCTTTGACTGTAACACTACATTCTACACTCTCTCCTTTCCTTCTCTATGAACGGTATGCTTTGTATAGCGCGCAAGAAACAATACTTTTCCCTGTATGTTAGTACATGTGACAATAATAAGTCAAATCGAGAAAGCAATGCCGGTCTCTGTGTTGCTTCGAGTAGATGCTTCATATTTGACACTGCAGAGGGGAACCTCCCCTTGGTTTTGACGTTCTCGGTGGCCACTTACTGCATGCCACTTCCCAACAGGTGAATTTACATGGTGGCGGGGGGACTGGATTATGGTTCAACCTGACCCTCTCCCCCACCAAATACCACACATCGACATTTCCAGCAGAAGCCACTAGATGGCAATGCTGCACCAATTCTCCCAATCCCCAACCTGGAGGGAGGCACTGTCACCCTCCACCACCATCGTACAGTGGCATCAAGGCTTGAACTGCAGGAACCCACCGAGTTTCCCTGGACAGCACCTTCCAAACCCATGACCCCCTTCCCTCTAAAGGACAGTGAGAAGTCTCACAACACCAGGTCAAAGTCCAGCAGGTTTTGGTGGAATCATGAGCTTTTGGAGCGCTGCTCCTTCATCAGATCACTCACCTGATGAAGGAGCAGTGCTGTGAAAGCTCGTGATTCCAAATAAACTTCCCAGACTTTAACCTGGTGAGGTCAGACTTCTTACTGTGCCCACCCCAGTCCAACACCGGCATCTCCACCTCACCCGGAAGCACAAGGGCAGCAGATTCCTGGGACCACCACCTGCAAGTCCCCCTCCAAGTCATTCACCATCTCAACTTGGAGATATATCGGCCGTTCCTCCACTGTCGCTGGTTCCAAATCCTGGAACTCCCTCCCTAACAGCACGGCGGGTGCACCTACGCCTCAGGGACTGCAGCGGCTCAAGAAGGCGGCTCGCCACCACCTGCTCAAGGGCAAGATGGGAAATGAATGCTGGCACTGCCGGTGATGCCCACATCCCCTGAACAATTTTCGAGGAAATTCCGGCTCTGGTACGCTGCCCCATCCTGGCCGGGACCAGATACAGATCAGCACTGGCTTCGCCTGCATCCCCTGCAGGAACAGGAAGATCCCAGGGCATTATTTTGGACAGGGGCAGGGGGAGACTGTCCGGTCTGCTGGCTACTTTCTATCCCTCGATTGACATCAATAAAACAGATTCTCTGGACACTTATGCTTTTGGGATCTTGCTGTGCACAAGTTAGCTGCTCTATTTTCCTACTTTACAGCAGTGACTGCAGCTCAAAAGTATCTCATCAGCTGTGAAGCACATTGGCGTGGTCCGAGGGCGCTATATAAATATAAACCCTTTGGATAATGCCAAAGGAACCAATTGTTTCCAATAGTGACCACAGCGACTGAATAAAAAGCTACCTCTTCGCTGGATGGTCTTTCTCATTCACTTCTCTAATTAACGCACGGTCACAGCTCCGTCGCTGATTTCCCCTTCCCCTCAAGGATGGTTTCTGTTGCCACAATGTGCTGTCGTTGGTTTTCTGGGGAGAGGAGGAGGAGGAGGAGGAGAGGGCCGGAGGGGGGAGGAGGGAGGGGGAAGGGAGAGGGGAGGGGAGGAGATGGGAGGGAAGGGGAGGAGAGGAAGGGAGGGGAGAAGGAGAGGAGGGGAGGGTGGGAAGAGAGGGGAGAGGAGGGGAAGGGAGAGGGGAGAGGAGGAAGGGAAGGAGAGGGGAGAGGAGGGGAAGGGAGAGGGGAGAGGAGGAAGGGAAGGAGAGGGGCGGGGACAGGACCTCAGCAGCTTCTAATTATTGGGTGTTTATAGTTGGAGAGTGAGAAATTTTTAGACCTGTTTGGGAACAAGTGGGGGCCAGCGGGAGGGGGTGGGGCAGGGGTAGGGGATGTAGGAGGTATTGGGTGGGGTGGGGTGGTGGGGTTGGGGAGCAGGAGGCTTGGAGGTGCAGGGGGATGAAGGGGGCAGGGTGCAAGGTGGTGTTGGCATTGTGTCCTACTGGGCAGTTTTTTTTTCAAAGGGCCAGCACACACCCGATGGGCCAAATGGATGTTTACGATTGTAACTCCAGGCGGTGGGGTGTGGGCAGAATATCCCACCCTTCGTCACTGCAGCAGCGTATAAAACAAATTGGTGCACAGCAAGATCCCACATTGTGATAATGACCAGATTGTGGGTGTTGATGGTGACGTTGGTGAGGGGTGAATATCGGTCGGGACACTGGGGAGACCTGCTGCCCTCCCGAGAGAGCACGCCTTGTCTATCAGAGAATAATAGATGCTGCTGTCTGCGGGCACTGTGAGGGGGTGGCATGGGGGCACAATGATTAGCATTGCTGTCTCAAAGCGCCAAGGACCTGGGTTTGATTCCCCGCTTGGGTCACTGCCTGTGTGGGGTTTGCATGTTCTCCTCATGTCTGCATGGGTTTCCTCGGGTGGTCCAGCTTCCTCCCCCAGTCCAAATGATGTGCTAGTTCGGTACATTGAAACATAGAATAGCTAGACTGCAGAAGAAGGCCATTCAGCCCATCGAGCCTGCACTGCCAACCATCCCACCTAGACCCTATCCCATTAGCCTAGGAGGCTTTTACCCTTTTTATCCAATTTTACCATTTACCCTAGCTAGCTCCCCTGACACTGAAGGAGAATTTAGCGTGGCCAATCCACCTAACCCACACATCTACAGCATTGGCCATGCTAAATTCTCCCTCAGTGTATCCAAACAAGTGCCAGAGTGTGGCAACTAGGGGATTGTCACAGCAACTTCATTGCAGTGTTAATGTTAGCCTCCTTGCGACAGTTCTAAATAAACTTTAAACTTAAACTTTAACCTATCCTTATTTCTTTACGCACTGTTTGGCATCGAGTGTTCTGCCTGTTTTAATTGTCCGCAGGGAGCTGTTTTCCCAACTAGATGGGCCATCGCGTTTGATGGACAGTCTGACATTAATAAGCGCTGTTACTAAATCGCGAGAGCTTGCTGACTCCGCCATTCTGATGGACTAAAAGCTGAACAGGGAGAGGCATTCCACGTGCTTTGGTTGACTGAAGGAAATGGCAGAGAGCCAACACTGGAGAGCCAACAGCTCAGGAAGACTCGGAGCTGGACAGGAATAACGGACAGGTGTTTGCAAATCTGCTGCTCATCTGTCAAACCGGAAGATTTATCGTTCTTCAAATCTGCTGTGAAGAAATGCAGCCCTCTGGGCTCCAACCTCCAGCCGCTTGGATCTGTCCCTGATCCCTCTGCCCAACCCCCCCCCCCCGTCCTCCACAATGGCATCTGGAGTTACTCCAGTGGGAGAGAAAGGCAGGGAGAATCCGTGAGGAACATGTCCAAAGAGTGCACTCATGAAGGCCCAATGTTTGACACTCAGAACATTAGGAAGAGAGCGAGTCTCCTTGCGCTCTCTCCATCAGTTCATCACTTTTTTGGTATTCATTCATGGGACAGGGGTGTCCTTGGCTGGGCCAGCATTTATTTCCCATTGCTAGTTGCCCCTTGGAGGGCAGTTGAGAGTCAACCACATTGCTGTGGCTCTGGAGTTACATGTAGGCCAGACCGGGTAAGGACGGCAGATTTCCTTCTCTCAAGGAAATCAATGAACCAACAATCGACAATGGTTTCATGGCCATCACTAGGTTCTCAATTCTAGATATTTTTTACTGAGTTCAAATTCCACCATCTGTTGTAGCAGGATTGCGAACCCAGGTCTCTGGAACATTAGTTGAGTTCCTGGATTAATAGTCGAGCGATAATACCACTAGGCCATCGCCTCCCCTCAGATCCACACTGGCTCCTGGTCTAGCAATGTGTTGACTTTACAATCCTTGCTCTTGTTTCTGAATCCCCCCCATGGTCTGCTTATCCCTATTTTGGTAATATTTCCCAAACCCACAACCCTTCGAGGTTTCTGCGCCACTCCAGTTCTGGCCTCCGCATTGCTTCTGATTTCTTTTACTCCGCCATGGCCATCACATCACTGCTAAGGTCCTAAAATCTTGGAATTCCCTCCCTAACCATTCCCACCTCTCTGCCTCTTCTTCATCCTTTAAGACTCTCCACCTCACTCTTGCACCAAATGACTTAAAAACAGCTTCTTTCTTGTTGCCATCAGAGTTTTGAATGGACCTATCTCATATTAAGTGGATCTTTCTCTAAACCCTATCTGTAATATTGTCATACGTATTGGGATGCAGTAAAAAGTTTCTTGCACACTATACAGACAATGCATACCGTTCATAGAATACACAGAGGGAGAAGGAAAGGAGAGGGTGCAGAATGTAGTGTTACAGTCATAACCAGCGCATAGAAAAAGATCAACTTAGTATGAGGTAGGTCCATTCAAAACTCTGATGGCAGCAGGGAAGAAGGTGTTCTGGAGCCGGTTGGTATGTGACCTCAGACTTTTGTATCTTTTCTCTGATGGAAGAAGGTGGAAGAGAGAATGTCCGGGGTGAGTGGGATCCTTAATTATGCTGGCTGCTTTTCTGAGGCGGCATGAGTTACAGGTGACATAGATGTTAACACTGCTGCCTCACAGCGCCAGGGTCCCGTGTTCGAATCCCAGCTTGGGTGACTGTCTGTATGGAGTTTGCACATTCTCCCCGTGTCTGCATGGGTTTCCTCTGGGTGCTCCGGTTTCCTCCCACAGTCCAAAGATGTGCAGGTTAGGTGCTAAATTGCCCTGTAATGCCAGGGGCACTGGCTGGGGTAAATGCAAAGGGTTATGGGAATAGGACTTGGGTGGGATTGTGGTTGATACAGACTTGATGGGCCGAATGGTCTCCTTCTGCACTGTCAGGCTCTAAGTGTAGACGGAGTCAATGGATGGGAGGCTGGTTTGAGTGATGGACTGGGCTATGTTAGCCTTTGTAGTTTCTTGCGGTCTTGGTCAGAGCAGGAACCATATCTCGCTGTGTTACATCGGGAAAGGATGCTTTGTGTGCATTCGCCGATGAGACTGCTGCAATAAGGAGATATTAATGGTTCAGCCTTGGAACTACCTGAACCATAACAGATTAGTACCACCTGAGGCAGCACTGAGTCACTAGGAAAGAAATTGTGATTTTTTTTTCATGGTGTTTATTTCAGTACATCTACCAAGTAAAAAGTGCAGTAAGAAGTCTCACAACATCAGGTTAAAGTCCAACAGGTTTATTTGGTAGCAAACACCACTAGCTTTTGGGGCCTTGCCCCTTCTTCAGGTGAGTGGCCAGGAAGGGGCAAGGCCCCGAAAGCTCGTGGCTTTTGCTACCAAATAGACCTGTTGGACTTTAACCTGGTGTTGTGAGACTTCTTCCTGTCTTTACCCCAGTCCAGAGCCGGCATCTCCACATCAAGTACGAAGTACCACAGGTGAGACAGCTTTCCACGGAACTGCAATGGTTTTAACAGGTAAAGGTTTCCATTCCTGGAGCTGGAGAGAGCGAAAGAATGCCACATAACTTGAGAATTCTCAATTAGTGTTTGGGAAACGGGGAAGTGAAGATGTGACGAGAGGTGTTTTTTTTATATACATATCTGCAGGAACTCGGTAACAATCAGTTTCTCAGTGGGATTTGGGATTCCTCAAAGCCGGTCATCAGGACAGCAGAATCTCTCCCTGCCTCGGATTTGCTGAATAGATCCCCATTATTCTGTATGAACGTCAAGCCTTTAGACAAGAAAATCTTCCTCACTTTACAGTCACAAAGCCAAAGAACTGTCAAGTCAAGGGTGCCATCTTATTGCACTCTGTAAGTGGGTGCACCATTGACCAGTGTTCTAATACCCAAGCTTGGAGTCATCTAACCTCTTTTTATTTAGCTTTCCATTTCACTCTCACTTCTGAACCTTGGCCACTTAACAGAGTTGAGTGTCTGGTGTGGCTGTCTGCTCAACCTCTGAGACCAAATCATAGAATCCCTACAGTGTGAAAGGAGGACATTTGGCCCATCACCAGCTCAGCACCTCACCCAGGCTCACTCCCCACCCTATCTCTTAACCCCATGTATTTACCCGGCTAATCCTCCTAACCTGCATATCTTGGGATACTAAGAGGCAATTTGGCATGGTCAATCCACCTAATCTGCACATAGAACATAGAAAAACTACAGCACAAACAGGCCCTTCAGCCCACAGGTTGCGCCGAACATATCCCTACCTACGAGGCTTACCTATAACTCTCTATCTTACTAAGTCCCACGTACTCATCCAAAAGTCTCTTAAAATACCCTAGTGCATCCGCCTCCACCACCACCACCGGCGGCCGATTCCACTCACCCACCACCCACTGAGTGAAAAACATACCCCTGACATCTCCTCAGTACCTACTCCCCAGCACCTTAAACCTGTGTCCATTCCAGCCCTGGGAAAAAGCCTCTGAGAATCCACTTGATCAATACCTCTCAACATCCGATACACCTCTATCAGGTCACCCCTCATCCTTCCTCTCTCTAAGGAGAAAAGACTGAGCTCTCTCAACCTATCCTCATAAGGCATGCCTCCCAATCCAGGCAACATCCTTGTAAATCTCCTCTGTACCCTTTCTATGGCTTCCACATCCTTCCTGTAATGAGGTGACCAGAACTGAGCACAGTACTCCAAGTGGGGTCTGACTGGGGTCTTATAAAGTTCCAGCATTATCTCCCAATCTTGGGACACTTTAGACTGGAATAGGTTACAGTGATGAAGAGGGGGAAAGTCACCTCTGGCAGGGTGGGGATCTGAAATCAACAATGAGAAGGCAAATCAATCTTAAAATTTATGGCATATTTTAAGGCAGTAATCCTCCTTCTCCACCTCACTACGCCTTTCCTACGTGGGGGTGGCACAGTGGTTAGCACTGCTGCCTCACAGTGCCAGGGACACAGGTTCAATTCCCGGCGTGGCAATTCTGCACATTCACCCCATGTCTGTAGGTTTCCTCCCACAGTCCAAAAGACAAAGAACAATACAGCACAGGAACAGGCCCTTCGGCCCTCCAAGCCTGTGCTGATCACGTTGTCCCATCAAGACCAACTGCCTGTATCCCTCTATACCCCACCTGTTCATGTGTCTATCCAGATAAGTCTTAAATGTGGCTAATGTATCTGTCTCAACCATCATGCTTGGCAGTACGTTCTAGGCCCCCCACACCCTCTGTGTAATAAACTTCACCCACACATCTCCACTGGACATTTCCCCCCTTACCTTCAACTTGTGCCCCCTTGTAATTGTCATTTCTGCCCTGGGAGAAAGCTTCCAACTGTTCACCCTCTGTATACCCCTCATAGTTTTATAAACTTCTATCAGATCGCCCCTCGGCCTCCGTCTTTCCAAGGAGAACAATCCCAGTTTATTCAACCTCTCCTCATAGCTAATACCCTCCATACCATGCAACAACCTGGAAAACCTTTTCCGTACTCCCTCTAACGGCGAGACGCGCTGGTTAGTATCATCGAACCCTACAGTGCAGAAAGAGGCCCTTCGGCCCACCGAGTCTGCACCGAACACAACCCCACCCAGGCCCTGCCCCCATATCCCTACATATTATACCCACTAATCCCTCCAACCTACACATCCCTGGACACTAAGGGGCAATTTCTTAGCACGGCCAATCAACCTAACCCGTGCATCTTTGGACTGTGGGAGGAAACCGGAGTACCTGGAGGAAACCCACGCAGACACGTGGAGAATGTGCAAACTCCACACAGACAGACAGTGTGCCGGGAATCGAACCCAGGACCCTGGAGCTGTGAAGCAGCAATGGTAACCACTGTGCTACCGTGCTGTTAGGCGCATTGATCATACTAAATTCTCCCTCAGTGTACCCCAACAGGCGCCGGAGTGGGGGATTTTCACAGTAACTTCATTGCAGTGTTAATGCAAGCCTACTTGTGACACTAATAAATAAATGTAAACTGGGTGATAACAATAAGCGTTGCAACCTTATCTTGAGCGCATTCCTGGTATAAACCACATGAGTCTAAGCTGTGCTCATGTGCAATGTTCAAACAATTTACTGAGCCAACTGCACGTACACACTGAGAAAAACATTGTATTTTCAGTTGGTGTCACGCAGCGGTGTGTTGTAAACAAAAAGAGCAATGTTTTATTCAAGTTCAATTCTCAGAGATCTTTGAACAGCGATTCTACCCCATGGCTAACAATAGGAAAATAACTGAGAGTCTTCTATATCCAACTGGCAAAGCTGAAGACAACACAACAAGTAAATAAACACTTTGACACCTTGTACAAGGTCGCAGTGTTGGAACACGGTCTGACTTGCTGCAGGCTAGTACAGCGAGAGCGAAGACGGGAGGCGCACTCTGTACTGAGCTGCACCTCTCCGCAGGGTGGACCCCCCCCCCAGCTTCTCCACCTTGCCCATTCTCCATTAGTCTCTTTTAGTTTTCTCCTCTCCATCGCCGTCCACCCTGTTTCGTTATCGTTCTGTCTCCCGTTTTAGTTTTTATTCAGTGACGACAATCGGTGTACCCGAACAGGCACCGGAATGTGACGACTTCATTGCAGTGTTAATGTAAACCTACCTGTGACACGAATAGATAAGCTTTAAATCCCCATAGCCAATGGATAGTCTCCTCATTCTCTGAGCTCATCAAGGTCATTAGTCTGCGACATGCCTCGGTAATGGATGGCATTGAGTCTGTCCCCAAGTGTCTCAGGGCTGAGTACCTGTACAGGAGACTCAGGACATGTACCAACCGACTCAAGAGCAACTTCTTCCCTGCTGCCGTCAGACTTCTGAATGGACCTACCTTGCATTAAGTTGCTCTTTCTCTACACCCTAGCTACGACTGTAACACTACCTTCTGCACCCTCTCCTTTCCTTCTCTATGAATGGTATGCTTTGTCGACATAGGACGCTAGAAACAATACTTTTGACTGTACACCAATACACATGATAATAATAAATCAAATCAAAAAATGGGGGAATTTGAAATAATGATCGCTGGAGAAAAGGTACGATCTTACGCGCCCCGATTTAGTGCGAATTCGGATATAACGCGATGAATCATTGGACCCTTTTGTTTCACTCTTCCCAGGGAGCTGAAGGAAAAGAAAGCCTCGGCAGCAGTCAGCTCGTTACGTGTGGGGAATTGCTGGGAAGAGGGTCTGGGGCCAACCTTTCCATCACGCCAATCCACCACGGGAGATGATGACAAGCCAGATTTTTACAGCTTCGCAGAGGAAGATGTGCGCGAGGCAGAGAAACTGCCTGAACGCAGCAGAGAAGAGATACACCAGTGGCACGCTGCTGAATGCCCAAGATATGAGCATCTGACGGACGCCGAGATCATTCGTAACGCAACTAGAGCACCGGCGGAGGCAAATGTTCTGGTTCTCAATGATAATGAAGAGTCTCGACCCCCAACAATGCCACTGAACACCTCGAGGCGAGCCTCCGTGGCTGGATTCTCAGGAGGTGGACCACACAAAAATCCTCCAACTCAGAAGCATTCTCGATTTCGCCCGCAGCCAGCGAAATGCTACGTTCTAGCAAGGAACACTCGATCACTTTTTTTTAAGAAATAAACTGTCAAATAGGGGTGTTTTAGGTCAACATCGGGTCAGTTTGAACACTGATTTTCTTGAACCCCGATTTAGCGTGACCCCGCTTTTTTCGCATTTTATGGACCCCAAAATTCCCATTATAACAGCGCCGCACTGTACTCGGAAAACTCATGGGGCTAAAATCTAAGAAGTCCCTTGGACTTGGGGGATTCCATGCCAGGGGGTTAAAAGAATTGGTTGCAGATATTGTAGCTGCACCTTCCAACATTCCCTGGATTCTGGAAAAGTCCCACTAGATGGGAAAACTGCAAATGTAACTGTATTATTCAAAAATGTGGGAGACAGCAAGCAGGAAACCATGGGCCAGTTAGTCTAACATTCGGCCTTGGAAAAATGCTGGAATCCATTATTAAGGAGATGGTAACAGGATGTTTAGAAAATCACAATACAATCAGGCAACGTGTTTTTATGGGAGAGGAATCATGTTTGACAAAATTTATTGGACTTCCTTAAAGATGTAACAGGTTGGGTGGATTAAAGGGGAACCAGTAGATGTCGTGCATTTGGATTACGCTGGCGAGTTTCTGATTGTTTGGCTCCTACTTGATTGTCCCGCTCCCAAACCTATCGGGGGTGAGAAGGGACAACTCCATCTCAGAGGACATTAATGGTGGCACAGTGGTTAGCACTGCTGCCTCACAGCGCCAGGGATCCCAGCTCGATTCCAGGCTTGAGTCACTGCCTCTGTGGAGTTTGCACATTTTCCCCATGTCTGCATGGGTTTCCTCTGGGTGCTCCGGTTTCCTCCCACAGTCCAAAGATGTGCGGGTTAGGTGGAGTTATTAAAGCTTGAAGTTTATTCATTGGTGTCACAAGTAAGGCTTACATTAATACTGCAATGAAGTTACTGTGAAAATCCCCCAATCGCCACATTCCGGCACCTGTTCACGTACACTGAGGGAGAATTTGGCATGGCCAGTGCTCAAAGCCAGCATGTCTTTTGGACTGTGGGAGGAATCTGGTGCATCCAGAGGAAACCCATGTAGACACGGGGAGAACGTGTCAAACAGACTGTGACCCAAGCTGGGAATCGAACCCAGGTCCCTGTGCTGTGAGGCAGCAGTGTTAACCACTGTGCTGCCCGGGTTATGGGCATAGTGCAGGGGTGATTGGCCAGGTTAAGATCTTCTTTTGGAGAGTCGGTGGGCTGAATGGTTTCCTTCTGCACTGGGCATTCTATGGTCAATGATGGTTTTTGGAATTCTCTTCCTCAGAGAGTGGAGGCTGGTCGTTGGAGATATTTAAGGCTGAATTAGATTTCTGATCCACACAGGAGTAGTTAACAATGTAAAGATATTAAGGGTATACAAGGGTAAGAAAGTATAGTTGAGACAACAGTCAGCTCAACCACAGCCTTATCAAATGGTAGCAGAGGTTCTTTGGGCCGAATGGCCTTCGTGCCGCACCTATTTGTTATGATCTTAATGGGAAGGAGTGAGCAGGCAAGGTCAATGAATGTGGGTTGGAGAGTTGAGATGAAGGGAGGTGTTGGAGGGTGTGACAAGTGAGTGCTTCAGGATGATCAAAGAATTCGAGACGCAATTAGGGAAATCAGATCACACTCCCCAGCCTGGGCACGTTGGGCAAGAATCCCTACAGTGCAGAAGGAGGCCATTCGGTCCATCGAGACTGCGCCGACAATGTCACCCAGACCCTATTCCTGCAACCCCACACACTTACCCCACTAATCCCCCTGACGCCTAGGGTCAATTTAATACGGCCAATCAGCCTAACCCACACATCTTTGGACTGTGGGCGCAAACCCACGCAGAGACGGGCAGAACGTGCAGACTCCACACAGTGACCCGAGGCCGGAATCGAACCCGGGTCCCTGGCACCGTTGAGGCAGCAATGCGAACCGCCGTGCCGGGAGAGGATCTGACAACCTGCAGCACTGCTGCTTTGTGCTGGCAGTGGGCTCTGGAAGATACTCTCCATTCGGTCGGCAGGAGCGGGAGCGGGTGGGTGAGATTAAGGATCGCGACAACATTTGGTGACAACACACGACACGATCCATAAATTTCGCGCGCTCGGTTAATGAGAAGTAATCTGCTTCAAAATGGCCAATCCTCGCAGTTTTGCAAAATAATGCATTATTGCACCCACTCTTGCCGATGTCTGATTGCTCAGTAAAATTGCTTTGGATCTGTAAAGCCGGAGATAAAACACACCTTCCAGCATTTTCTCTTCGTACCCTCTGCACGATATGATCTATCTATACAGTGAGCATCACCTCTGTAATTACAGCACTGAAATGCGAGATTGATCCAAGCAAAATCAATTCTGATTATATTACAAGCAGAAACACTGTACTATCAGCCAGGACTTTATCTATAAATAACCCAGTCTCGCACACAGTGATACCTCAGGCTGCTTGCCGGCTGCAGTCGAATTCACTCAAACAGAAAGCAATCTCGCCAAATTGTCCAGATTTAGGGTGCGGATAAATGGGCCACCTTCCTGCCCCAGTTACAATACTTGCCTTCATCAAAAATCCCTCCTAATGCATCCCCCACATAATAATCTATATTTTATCACGAGCCATAATATGTTTGCCACTAAGGTAATCCCTACACAGCTGCACGGTAACAAGTCAGATAATTACGGTTTCCCTATCGCCACAGTCTCTGTAATCTTCCCACCACCACAGTTAGAGGAGCCCGAAAAGGCCATTTAGCCCCTCTAGCTTCTTCTGTCATTCAGTCAGGTCATGGTCGCTTGCCAGTGTCTTGTTCTCACGTCCATATGTCCGTCCTTGGCCTGCTCCAACGCTCCAGCGATGCCCAACGCAGACTAGAGCAACAACATCCCCCATTGTGCCAACAAGTCTTGGCAATGGTCTAAAGCTCAGAGCTTCTGGTCCAGTGGAAGGGTGCCACACCCATTGTGCCATAAGGTCTCCACTTCGTTTCCCCCCAAAAGACGTGTATGCTGTTTATCTCAACCAGACTTTGAGGGAGCGAGTTCCCCATTCTATTCCCTCTCTGGATTCTGGACATATTGAGGTTCAATACAGAATGTGAAAAATGGCTGCCGGCAAGAGGAAAGGGGTGGTTGACAAGGGTACGAAGGTGGTTCCCTTCAGGCCCTTGGTTTGTCTCAGTTAAGGGTGCCCACACTGATTGAATAAGGAACATTGAGGAAATAAAGATCATCAAAAATGTCTCTCCAGCAGTCAAACAATTGTCAGTGCCTGTGTTGGGGTTGGCCTTCCTCAGAACATTTTCACATCATGATGGTTGGCTCTGTCACGAGTTCAGATCAATATACTTCCAATATTTCACACACAAACTCCATCCCCCTTCAGCCTTGCCAGAATAGCAACAAAGCAAGGTTCAGGATCAGCAACAATGTTAATTGGAACCAGGCATGCCAAGCCACTACCTTTTGATAACATGAGATATTTTAATTCCCCTCAGTGAACACAGTGGATTTGTTTATGTAAAAACGTACTTTAAAGACAAATCCATCCTTCCTCAGATCAATATGTGCGAGTAAGATGAACAAGATTGCTTTGAATTTCCTCCTTCACCAATTCTCCCTCTCCCCAAAGCCTTTCCAGCCCTCCTCTCCTGAGGACTTTGACACATGGATGAATTGTTCTTGCACCAGATGTAGTCATCCTTTGACACCCCCACCCATGTGGTTACCCTTCCTTGTTTCTTTGGAAGGAACTCCTCAAATGCAGACAATAACGAACGTAACAAAACTTACTCCAGCTTATAAAGCAAAGAAAGGGTTTAATAAAGAAATGTCATTCCTCCACACTTGGGGCCTCGCCCTGGGCCAATCTAAGTTCCCCCACAATTCCCAACAGATTCTTATTTATCGTGAGTCAGCTGACCATCACATCATTCTGCAATTGGTTCCATGGTTTACTGGGTCAGCTGACTTTTACAGCTTGTTACTATTGGTCACATTACATCCAATACAAAGTTGTCCCCGGTTACATTCCTTGAGGTTGCCCAATGTGACCTCTCAGTCAAACCTGTTCACCAGATGTTGACTCCGGCACTGCCCTACAAGGCTCAGGAAGGTCAAGAACAGGTGTTGGCCACTCCACAGCTTGAACTTGCTTCATTGAGTTCCTGTCTGATCTGTCTCCAACCTCCGCCCATATGCCCCTGGATCCATATCCCTCAAAACTCTTGTCTGGTAAAACTCGATCCATTTCAATCTTTTTTTAATGAATAATTGATCTTGCATCAATTGTTTCTTTTGTGTGTGTGAGAGATCCATACCTCCTACCATGAATTAGGAGAAGAAGGAGGCAATTCATGGCGCGGTGGCACAGTGGTTAGCCCTGCTGCCTCACAGCACCAGGGACCCGGGTTCGATTCCTGGCTTGGGTCACTGTCTGTTTGGAATCTGCACATTCTCCCTGTGTCTGCGTGGGTTTCCTCCGGGTGCTCCGGTTTCCTCCCACGGTCCAGAAGACGTGCTGGTTAGGTGCATTGGCCGCGCTAAATCGTCTCTCAGTGTACCCGAACAGGTGCTGGAGTGTGGTGACTAGAGGATTTTCGCAGTAACTTCACTGCAATAAAAAGGAAGAGGCTGGCTAGGGTGAACGTTGGTCCCTTAGAGGATGAGAAGGGGGACTTAGTGGTAGGGGATGGGGAAATGGCTGAGGTCCTGAATAACTTTTTTGTTTCTGTCTTCACGGAGGAGGACGTGAATAATTTGCCGGGTGTTAGAGATGGAAAGGTGGTAGGACTGGAGGGTCTTAATGACATTACTGTTACTAGAGAGGTGGTGCTCGACAGACTGGAGGGGCTGATTGTGGACAAGTCGCCAGGACCGGATGGAATGCATCCGAGGGTTCTGAAAGAAATGGCGGAGGTGATAATGGATGCCTTGGTGGTTATTTTCCAGACGTCACTGGATTCCGGGGAAGTGCCGGAAGATTGGAAAGCGGCTAATGTTACGCCGTTGTTTAAGAAGGGTGCCAGGCAAAAGGCAGGGAATTATAGGCCGGTTAGTTTAACGTCTGTTGTAGGTAAAATGTTAGAATCCGTCATCAAGGAGGAAATAGCGAGGCATCTTGAGAGGAATTGCTTGATAGAGCAGACGCAGCATAGTTTCGTTAAAGGGAAGTCGTGTCTGACAAATTTACTGGAGTTCTATGAGAATGTGTCTAGGGCGGTGGATAGAGGAGAGCCGGTGGATGTGGTCTTTCTGGATTTTCAGAAGGCGTTTGACAACGTACCTCACAGGAGGTTACTGCAGAAGGTCAGGGGACATGGAGTTGGGGGTAGGGTGTTAGCGTGGATAGAGGATTGGTTGTCAAATAGGAGGCAGAGAGTGGGGATCAATGGGTGCTATTCGGATTGGCGGATGGTGACTAGTGGAGTGCCCCAGGGGTCGGTGCTGGGGCCTCAGCTATTTACCATTTATATAGATGATCTGGAGGAGGGAACCGAGTGTAGGGTGTCGAAATTTGCTGATGACACCAAGATTGGTGGAAAGGCAAATTGTGCGGAGGGTGTGGAGAGTCTGCGGAAGGATCTAGATAGGCTGGGCGAATGGGCCAGGAAATGGCAAATGGAATTTAATGTTGGCAAGTGCGAGGTGGTCCACTTTGGTAGGAATAACGGTAGGAAGGATTATTACTTACGGGGCGAAAAACTGCAGCAGGCGACGGTGCAGAGGGACCTTGGGGTCCTTGTGCATGAGTCGCAAAAACCCAGCTTGCAGGTGCAGCAGGTGGTCAGGAAGGCGAATAGGATGTTGGCCTTCATAGCGAGGGGGATTGAATATAAAAGTAGGGAGGTCTTGCTGCAGCTGTATAGGGCATTGGTGAGGCCGCAGCTGGAGTACTGTGTGCAGTTTTGGGCGCCGTACTTACGCAAGGATATTTTGGCCTTGGAGGGAGTGCAGAGGAGGTTTACTAGGCTGATACCGGAGTTGAGGGGGTTGAGCTATGAGGAGAGGCTGAATAAACTAGGCTTGTACTCGTTAGAGTTTAGAAGAATGAGGGGAGATCTCATTGAGACGTATAAGATGATGAATGCGATGGATAGGATAGAGGTGGAGAGACTCTTCCTGCTCAGAAAGGACAGTAGGACTAGGGGGCACAGCCTCAAGATAAAGGGGGGGCGGTTTAGAACGGAGTTGAGGAGGAACTTCTTCACTCAAAGGGTGGTGAATCTCTGGAATTCTCTGCCCGTTGAGGTGGTGGAGGCTGCCTCGGTAAATATTTTTAAGACGCGGGTTGATGGGTTTTTGATAAGAGAGGGGATTAAGGGTTATGGGGACAGGGCGGGAAAGTGGAACTGAGCCACGACAGATCAGCCATGATCTTATTGAATGGCGGGGCAGGCTCGAAGGGCTGGATGGCCTACTCCTGCTCCTATTTCTTATGTTCTTATGTTCAATGTTAATGTAAGCCTAGTTATGATGCTAACAAATAAGTAAACCTTAGCGCCTGCTCCTCCGTTGAATCAGATAAAGTCCTAGAGTCATTGAAGTTTACAGCATGGAAACAGGCCTTTCTGCCCAACTTGTCCATGCCACCCTTTCATTTGCTAATTTCTCTTCTGAATGACCAGGCTCTGATTTTACGATATGGCCTGTTGTCCGTGCCTCCCTCAAGCGCTAGGAAAAATTTCTCTCTATCTTACTGCTCCCTTCCAAAAAAATTTGGAAAAAAAAACTTAATCAAATGGCCCTGGAACTTTGTAAGTTCTGAGGAACGCAAAGCAGACTTTGCAATCCAAGTAACATTCTGATGAATTGGGGTTGTATTTCTCCATAAGTGCCAACACCAAGGTTGGAATTTTACCGTCCACAGGAGTCGGAGCGGGTGAGGGGCGGACCATAGGATTTCAGGAATTAAGAGCGAAGGTAGGCCTTTCGAGCCCACTCTGCCATTCTATATGATCATGAGCTGATCTCCATCTCATCCGAATGCCATTCCCTGCCTTTTCCCCATGGATAGGACCATGGAAAGGTCTGTAGACCTCAGGCAGGATCTTATGGTTTCAGAACAAGCGAGATTGTAAAATCCCTCCCTACCCTTATTGCCTTCTTCACTCTTGGGGACAATTCTTGTGTCGCCTACCTGCTTCTGACAGCTCAACACAAACCAATCACATCTGAGGCCTTTACAATCACCATCCCATTGTCATAGAAATCATAGAACCCTACAGTGCAGAAAGAGGCCATTCAGCCCATCGAGTCTGCACCGACCACAATCCCACCCAGGCCCTACCCCCATATCCCTACATATTTACTCACTAATACCTCTAACCTATGCATCTCATGACTCTAAGGGGCAATTTTTTAGCATGGCCAATCAACCTAACCAGCACATCTTTGGACTGTGGGAGGAAACCGGAGCACCTGGAGGACACACACGCAGACACGAGGAGAATGTGCAGTGTCCACACAGACAGTAACCCGAGCCGGGAATCGAACCCAGGTCCCCGGAGCTGTGAAGCAGCAGTGCTAACAGTGCCGCCCAACTAAACCAATAGGAGGAGCTTCCAATGTGCATCATAAACCAAAGGGGGCATGAGCAGCGGCCAAGTTTCATGTTGTTTATCGGAATATAGTGTCGGGTAAAGTATGCCTGAGGCAACATCCTTTACCTATCCATCACACCAAATTCCGACAAGCAGAGGTTCAGCACCAGTCTATCTTTTGAGGAATTTGGAAACGAGTGCTAACATCCATGATGCACTCGTCTCCAGTCTCACAGGGGGCTAAAAATATATGAGCTAATGTGGTGGTGTCGCAGTAATGTCACTGGATCACTCATTTGAAAATCCAGGCTAATGAAGTTGAGGGGATTGAGCTATGAGGAGAGGCTGAATAAACTAGGCTTGTACTCGTTAGAGTTTAGAAGAATGAGGGGAGATCTCATTGAGACGTATAAGATGATGAATGGGATGGATAGGATAGAGGTGGAGAGACTCTTCCCGCTCAAAAAAGACAGTAGGACTAGGGGGCACAGCCTCAAGATAAAGGGGAGACGGTTTAGAACGGAGTTGAGGAGGAACTTCTTCACTCAAAGGGTGGTGAATCTCTGGAATTCTCTGCCCGTTGAAGTGGTGGAGGCTAGCTCGCTAAATATTTTTAAGAAGCGGGTTGATGGGTTCTTGATAAGAGAGGGGATTAAGGGTTATGGGGAGAGGGCGGGAAAGTGGAACTGAGCCACGACAGATCAGCCATGATCTTATTGAATGGCGGGGCAGGCTCGAAGGGCTAGATGGCCTACTCCTGCTCCTATTTCTTATGTTCTTATGTTCTTATATGGGTTCAAATCCCACCATGGCAGCTGGTGGGATTTAAATTCATTTCTTCACAAATCTGGAATTGAAAACTATTCTCAGCGATCGTGATCGTGGCAACTGTCATCAATCATTGATTGTCATAGGGAGAAAAACTATCTGGTTCACTCCTGTCCTTCAGGGAAGGAAATCTGTCATTCTTAGCCGGTCTGGTTTACATGTGACTCCAGACCCTCAGCAATGTGGTTCACTCTTAAATGTGCTCTGGAATGGCCAAGTGAGTCAGGATAATTAGGCTAAGATCAAGAGTTAGATCAAAGCCAAGATGAGGCACAATGCCTTATCTTGTCAGCTTACAACTTGTATGGCTGTCTTGTGGGGACCGTGAACTGGATTCCATCAGGGAGGTGATGGCCTAGTTGTATTATCGTTAGACTATTAATCCAGAAACTCAGCTAATGCTCTGGGGACCCGGATTCGAATCCTGCCATGACAGATGGTGGAATTTGAATTCAATGAAAAAAAACATCTGGAATTAAGAATCTACTGATGACCATGAAATCATTGCCAATTGTCGGAAAAAACCATCTGGTTCACTAATGTCCTTTAGGGAAGGAAATCTGCCATCCTAGAATCAAAGAGAGCCTACAGTGCAGAAGAAGGCCATTCAGCCCATCAAGTCTGCACAGATCACAATCCCACCCAGGCTCTATCCCCCGAAACCCTCACATTTAACCTACTAATCCCTCTGACACCAGGGCTAATTTAGCATGGCCAATCATCCTAACCTGCATATCTTTGGACTGCGGGAGAAAACCAGGGTACCTGGAGGAAACCCACGCAGACACGGGGAGAACATACAAATCCCACACAGACAGTGACCTGAGGCTGGAGTCGAGCCTGGGTCTCTGGCGCTGTGAGGCGGCAGTGCCGAGCACTATGTCACCGTGCCTTTCTAACCTGCTCTGGCCTACATGTAACTCCAGAGCAACTGCAACGTGGCTGACTCTCAACGGGGGAACTAGGGATGGGCAATAAATGCTGGCCAGCCAGTGATGCCCATGTCCCAAGAATGAATATAAAAAAAAATTGAATTTATTTTTTGGAGTAAGAAAGGAATGGATACGGATTTGCCCAGTCCACTCTGACTTTGTGACTTTAAGAAAGGGATGAAAGAATGAGTGATGGGGAATAATTGCTGGTCCAGCCAGTGACACCCACATCCCACTACCAAATAAACACAAAGGCCAGAATGTTACCACCCCCCTCGCCACGGGAATGTGAGTGGGCGAGGGGCGGAACATGGAACGGTCTGATGACCTCGGGTGGGATTTTACAGTTTCGGGATGAGAGGGGCCGTTAAACTTTGCCCTCACAGTTCAGAGGTTAACGGCACCCGATGTGACCTCCGGGTTGACTGCGAAGAAGTCGGATAGATCTGCCTTGTTCTCCTAACCCAATACTGCGTTTGAAACACTGGGAATTACGAATCCCTCTGTGTGCTATAATTAGCTGGTTGGATCTTCCCATCACAGGCAAACTGATTGTTACACCGTGGGTGAAGTGGGGCGGGGTGGGGGGGGGGGGGGGTGACGGGGTTGTGGGCGGGGATGGGGGGGGTGGTGTGGGGTGGCGGGGAGAGGGAGGGGGCTGTCCTAGCTTCCTCGGGGATGTGGGAGAGGGAAAATTAGACTGATAAATAGGCCCGATAAAAATAAAAGCAAACTACTGCGGATGCTGGAATCTGAAACCAAAAGGGAAATTGCTGGAAAGTCTCAGCAGGTCCGGCAGCATCTGTAAGGAGAGAAAAGAGCTGACGTTTCGAGCCCAGAGGACCCTTTGTCAAACGGGCCCTGTTGGAAGTGGTTATGTCTGCACAGATGCACTGGGTTTGAAATCTTTATAAGCCCCAGTCGTTTCTGACTAAATAACGTCGCGATGGATCTCTGAAGCACGTTTGAAAGGGACGTCATTGAGCAATGAGGGGCTTGCCTTTCCTATCCCTCCCCCAACCTGAACCTTAAAAAAGAAGCCCCTTTTGTGGGCTGTGTCCCTTTAAGGAGGTATTTGCCATGCCTCCCGCCTCCTCCCCATGTTGGGTGAGTGCTGGTTGGCAGTGACACACACTACAGCTGCAATCAGCAGCTCCCAGTTTCCCTGCGGGAAGCTTCCAGGAGCCGAGGGGACTTGATTGTCGGAAAGTCCGTCCCACAGAAAGGAGCTGAATGTGGTGGTTGTGATCGTTCTTTGTTACGGTGTCAATTATCCTCAGTACATCCCTTCCAGTTTCAAAAAAATAACAATATCTGAAAGACGTAACGAGAAAAGAATGAGGGACTAACATTTATATCCCAATTCTCTTCTCGAATCTTGTGATAAGTTTGTCCTGTTTCCATAGCTAATAATTCCCTGATCAAGTGGCTCGAGGTTTGTTGTTTCAGGGACGTGAGTGTCACAAGTAGGCTTACATTAACACTGCAATGAAGTGACTGTGACAATCCACTGGGTGCCACGCTCTGTTGCCTGTTTGGGTACACCGAGGGAGAATTTAGCATGGCCAATGCACCTAACCAGCACGTCCTTGGAGTGTGGGAGGAAACCCACACAGACATGGGGAGAATGTGCAGTCTCTGTACAGACAGTGACCCGAGGCAGGAATCGAACCCGGCTCCCTGGACACTGTGAAGGTCATGATGTGGGAATGCCGGTGTTGGACTGGCGTAAACACAGTAAAAAGTCTGACAACACCAGGTTTTAGTCCAACCGATTTATTTGATAATACTCACAAGCTTTCGAGGGGACTGCCTCTTCGTCAGGTGAATGGAGAGTTCTGGCCTCAGACAGAGCATATGAAGCACATATATATAAAGCACATATAAAGTAATCTCTAAACTGTCTGTGCTTTATATGCTCTGTCTAATAGGCTAGATAGGGTAGAGGTAGAGAGATTCTTTCCACTTAGAAAGGAAACCAGAACTAGAGGGCACAGACTCAAATTGAGAAGGAGGGAGCAGTTTAGAACAGAGTTGAGGAGGAACTTCTTCTCTCAGAGGGTGGTGAATCTCTGGAATTCTCTGCCCGTTGAAGTGGTGGAGGCTACCTCGTTGAATATGTTTAAGTCACGGGTAGATTTCTGATCGATAAGGGAATTAAGAGTTATGGGGAGAAAGCGGGAAAGTGGAACTGATCCACTTCAGATCAGCCGTGATCTTACTGAATGGCGGGGCAGGCTCGAGGGGCTAGATGGCCTACTCCTGCTCCTATTTCTTATGTTCTTATTACCTCAGGACTATTAATCCAGAAACTCAGCTAATGCTCTGGGAACCCGGGTTCGAATCTGAATTCGAATTCAATAAAAAGGAATCTGGAATTAAGAATCTACTGATGACCATGGAACCATTGTCGGAAAAACCCATCTGGTTCACTAATGGCCTTTGGGGAAGGAAATCTGCTGTCCTTACCCGGTCTGGCCTACATGTGACTCAAGATCCACAGCAATGTGTTTGACTCTCAACTGCCCTCCTAGGGCAACTGGGGATGGGCAATAAATGCTGGCCCAGCCAGCGACACCCATATCCCATGGATGAATGAAAAGGCAAGCAATTTTGTGGGCAGCAGACGCCCTCCAATTGTTGCTGGTCGCTGATGAGCAGATAATCTGTTTTGGTGATGTTAATAGAGAGATGAACAATACCACAGGACATCGGTGAGCACTTCCCCCCCACTGTTCCTCTTCGAAACATTGCTGTGGGATTTCTTGTGTCCATCTGAGAGGGCTGGGGGTGGATGGGGGACTTGGGGGAAGGAACAGGGATCTGATTTGTTTGGGACGATGGCTCCTCTGACAGTGCAGCACCCTCAGTCTGAGTAACGTGAACCTGGAGCATTGTGCCTGGGGGTGGGGGCTGAGAGACCTCCACGCTGAGTCATGGTGGGTATTGGCAATGCATGAAAGAATTCATGGAGAGTGACATGAGTATTGCTGGAACCCGAACGTTATTTTCACCATCACGTCTCCTATCTTTCATGGGAGCACACAATGGGAGTTGGAGACTTTTTAGACACTGGAGATTTTTCTTCTGACTCAGTAATTTCAAACTACCATTTTGCAACCGGTGACAACTCTCAAAAAGACAGTGATTGGGTGTAAAATTTTGCTGTAACTCTAACCATAAACGTTAAGGTGAGAGGCCACACCAGGATGTGGAGATGCCAGGATTGGACAGGGGTGGGCAGAGTAAGAAGTCTCACAACACCAGGTTAAAGTCCAATAAGTTTATCCGGAATCACCAGCTTTCACACCATTGCTCCTTCATCAGTAATGACTTCACCTGACAAAAGAGCAGTGCTTGGAAAGCTTGTGATCTCAAATAAACCCCTTACAGATCACTTATAGAATCCCTACAGTGCAGAAGGAGGCCACTCAGCCCATCGAGCCTGCACCGACAATAATCCAACCCAGGATCTATCCCCCGCAACCCCATGTATTTACCCTGCTAATCCTCCTAACCTATACATCTTGAGACAATATAGCATGGCCAATCAACCTAGCTTGCACATCTCTGGAGAGTGACAGGAAATTGGATCATGCTGAGGAAACCCACGCAAGCGTGGGGAGAATGTCCAAACTCCACACAGATAGTCATCTGAGGCTGCAGTTGAACCCGTGTCCCTAAGTGCTGTGAGGCAGCAGTGCTAACCAATGTGTCGCCACGTTGCCCTGAAGAAAAGCCATGCTCCCCGTTGGACTATGACCTGGTGGCGTGTGACCTTGTCCACCCCAGTCAGACAATGGAATCTCCACATCATAAATGTGAAGGAGGTGGTGGGCACAAAATTGAGAGAACCTGACCTTTCACCCTTCTGGACCTTGTGCTTCAATACAACTGAGGCTGCCATGTGACCCATCTTGGTCAGTCAGGGTCTCAGATGATGCAGGGAGTCTGCCTTAACGCAGCTCTTAGTGAGCAAGAGATGTCCCCCATCCCAGATTAAATTGGCTGGTGTGGGGGACACAGAGAGGTGACCCTGGCTCTCTCTGAGGTCGATGCTGAGGATCTACTGCAGCAGAAACAGGTCTATTCTGCATCTGACCTTGCCTGCTCTTGACACTGTGCCTAAGGCAAAAATACTCCGTTACTCTGCAGTAAAACCCCTCACCTTGATGGAAAAGAGAATGAGACACCGGATTTGAAGATCACCAGCCCCGTGCTTTGGTGTTAAATTGGAAAACTTCCCCCATTTTAAGCCTGACACTTTTCCCCAAACCAAGCTGTCACTGGGATTCCTCTACTGGCTTCAGAGGGATGCGGGTAACGGGAAACTTGCTTACCCTCTTTGAAAGGAGAGCGTGCTATCACAATCCAGTCACAGTCCACATAAGATAACAGGAGCAGGAGTGAGTCTGTTCCACTATTCAATAAGATCAGCGCTGGCCTGACTGTGCCTTTAAGTTCACTTCCTATTCAACCCCAGCCTTCTGCCTCCATGCCCCTGCATAAGCCTTGACCCACCCCCGCCTCCCCTCCAACCCCTGTCGAAGTCAATGACATGTCAATGACATGTCAAGTTAATGAGTCTAAGTTAATGACATGTTTATTGCGTGGTTAGGATATAGAGGTGAAATGTGCTGGTTTGGAGGATGAGCCATGCTAAATTCTCCCCGAGTGTTCCCAAACAGGCGCTGGAATGTGGCGACTCAGGGGATTTCATTGCAGTGATAATTTAAGCCCGTTTGTGACACTAATAAATAAAGTTAAACTTAAGTACAATTAACTGCGCAGAGCACTCATACAGAGGGATTGCCGGGATGCTGGGTTGCTTGGTTGGAGACAGCCGTGTGTAATACTGCACTCTGTAAATAAAGGAACTATCAAGAAAAGGGTTTACACCTAATTCCATATTTCACTCTTTGTCTTGAAGGATGTGATGGTACCAGCCACTCACGCCACGCTCCTGCTGGTTCGAGAATCTGACCCCCAGCTGAAGCTCCGTTCACTGCAGCAGAATGGGAAAATCCCTCCGGCGTGAATTGCCGTAACATTCCGGTTGCAATCCATCCCTCACCCACATACATAGCACAGAAGCAGGCCATTCAGCCCAGCTGGCCCCTGCTGCTCCACCCAAACCTCCTCCTACATTTCTTCCTTTTACCTTCTGCGTCTATCTTTGTATTATGACTTTCCTCAGCTACTCCATGTGGTAGCGATCCCCGTGTTCTCACCTCTTTGAAATACTGGCTTGGCGTGTCTGTTCCAATCTCACTGTTTCACAGCACGGTTGCAAAGTTTGCAACTCCTGTAGTAATGCAGAGAGAGGCTGCGATAGGCAGTAACACTCACCTGTAGGGTAGAATTCATTGATGGCCCAATTGTCCACCTGGAGGGTGGCATTGCCCCCGTTCCTGGTGAAACGTACCAGGTGGTAATTCCCATCGTTCACCACGTTGCTTGTCTCCTTGATGACAATGTCATCTGTTCCGACGTTAAAAACCACGCTAATCTTGCCTTGTTCCTGTAAAGAACGATAAAAACATTCTGTCAGCCTGGCTTTCCACCTCATTGTGAGCAACTGAATGGTAGTTTTACTGTTGTACAATATAACACAGTGGTTAGCACTGCTGCCTCACAGCACCAGGGACCCAGGTTCCATTCCCAGGCTTGGATCACTGACTGAGCGGAGTTTGCACACTCTCCCCATGTCTGTGCGCATTTCCTCCAGGTGCTCCAGTTTCCTCCCACGCTCCAAAGATGTGCCGGTTAGGCCGTGCTAAATTCTCTCTCAGTGTCCCCTAACAGGCGCCAGAGTGTGGCAACTGGGGAATTCTCACAGTAATTGCATTAATGTAAGCTTACTTGTGACACAAATAAATTTAAAAATAAATTGACGAGTGAACCAACACCCAGGGGGGATTTGAGGAAGAGTGTTTTCCTCCAGAGAAAGATGGGAATCCGGAACTCACTGTCTGAGAGGGTGGTAGAGATGGCAAACCCTCGCAACAATTAAAAAGCATTTGGAAGAGCGCTTAAATTGTTAGAGCGTACAAGGATACAGACCGAGTGCTGGAAAATGGGATTAGAATTGATAGGTGCTTGATGGTTGGCACAGACACGGTGGGCCGAAGGGCCTCTTTCTGTGCCATAAAACTCTACAACTCTGACCTTCCCCTTCACTCCTCCGTCTAGGGATGACACGGTGGCACAGTGGTTAGCATTCCTGCCTTACAGCGCCAGGAACCTGGGTTCGATTCCCGGCTTGGGTCACTGTCTCCCCATGTCTGCCTGACTTTCCTCTGGATGCTCCAGTTTCCTCCCACAGTCCGAAAGACGTGCTGGTTCGGGTGCATTGGCCGTGCTAAATTCTCTCTCAGTGTACCCGAACAGGCGCCAGAGTGTGGCAACTGGGGGATTTTCACAGTAACTTCATTGCAGTGTTAATGTAAGCCTACTTGTGACATGAATAAAAATAAACTTACAAACTTAGCAACATGTAGGAATAGGAAGAGGTCTTGGACAAAATGAGAGTTCAACCAACTGAATCAATGGACAGGTATTTATAGAATCCCTACAGTGCAAAAGGCGACCATTCAGCCCATTGATTCTGCACCAATAACAATCCCACACAGGCCCTATTCCCATAATCCCACATATTTGCCATGTTAGTCCTCTAATTTACACATCCCAGGACACTAAGGGACAATTTAGCGTGGCCCATCAACCTAACCCACACATCTTTTGGCTGTGGGTGTAAACTGGAGCATATGGAGGTTGTGAATGTAGCCCAATCCATCAGGCAAACCAGCCTCCCATCCACTGACTCTGTCTACACTTCCTGCTGCCTTGGAAAAGCAGCCAGCATAATTAAGGACCCCAGGCAGCCCGGACATTCTCTCTTCCACCTTCTTCCGTCGGGAAAAAGATACAAAAGTCTGAGGTCACGTACCGACCAACTCAAGAACAGCTTCTTCCCTGCTGCTGTCAGACTTTTGAATGGGCCTACCTCGCATTAAGTTGATCTTTCTCTGCACCCTAGCTATGGACTGTAACACTACATTCTGCACTCTCTCCTTCCCTATGAACAGTATGCTTTGTCTGCATAGCGCGCAAGAAACAATACTTTTCACTGTATACTAATACATGTGACGATAATAAATCAAATCAATAAAATCAAATCAAACCCAAGCAGACACGGGGAGAATGTGCAAACACCACACAGACTGCGACCCATGCCAGGATTTGAATCCGGGTCCCTGGAGCTTTGAGGCAGCAGTGCTAACCACTGTGCCACCTTGCTGCCCCATGGGTTAACTGCTGACCAACCCTTGAAAGCCTAAGCGACCTTATCTATTGTCCCTTAGAAAGACCAGGGAAGCTCCCAGCAGCTTCACCTTGACTGCAGCAGCAGGGTGTGGACAGCAGTGGATCCGAGATCAGATTACAAAATGCCTTCTCGTTCTTCCTTTTATCAATTCAATTCCATGCAGCTCTCACTCTCAAATACCTTTTGCTCGCAGAACAAGCGAAAATGAACCCAATTATACAGTGTAAGCGTTTGCTAATACACTGAGTTGCTACTTGAACGGAACCTATTACAGGTCCTTTCTAATGTAAATTGCTCAGAGTCCATACCTATGCGATAGTCTTCCATTCACTATTATGATCAAAACGCTCATCCTATTAATCACCCCCATTGTTAGAATGTGTAAAAGTGTCACTTGATTATTTTAATACATGTTCAGACATCCTAATTCTAAACTGATCCCATTTCAAGCTGATGTGAGGTTCGAACGTAAGGCACTCACAAGAGGAGTCCCTCCTTCTATGTCCATCAGTCGGCAGTGAGATCTGCAGAGTTGAATTGAAACAACTGTAGCATAGGAGACCAAGCAAACTGTTGAAATGAGGATCGGTAGGAGAATAAATATGAAGGTCCACATATAGGGTGGGATTTTCCAGCCATTTCCTATGGGATCTTCTGGTCACACTGACGGCAGCAACCACTGACCCCCCCCCCTCCCCACTCGCCCCTCTCTGCCACAGGTCCCCCAGCGGCAGAGGATGTGAACAATGGGATACCCCGTGAACAGGGGCGGGACTGGAAGACTCCGCCGGCAGGCAGGCAATGGTGGGCTGCCTCCGCCGTCGCAAAATATGTGGCGGGAAGGAGTGTGCAGAAAATTCCGCCTGTAGACTTCCAGCTCCTTGCCGGGAGAATAGAAGCAGACAGCCTAGAATGCCATCAGTTTTCCGATCGGTGGGTTCGGTTGAATATGCTCTCCTATGTTGCTCAAATTGGATCGATCTTGACTATTTGCTCCCCACTTCCAATATTTTTTAGAAGTAGTTAATGAAAGCGTTTAATGAAACTATATAAAAAAAAAATCCACTGGTGATTTTTCTCTGAATTAGAAACTAATCTTTAATGAATGTGAATCACATGAAGGTAAGATGGTGGAGAGATACTGGATGTTAATTTGCTAATTATATCATAAAGAAGGAAGAGTCAGCCAGCACTGAATAAGGAAAAAAAACTAGAATAGATTTGAGATTCTGTAAATGTGCATTTCTCATAGTTAATTCTTGAGGCTAAGGGGCACTGCGGACAGGGTAGTTTGGGCTCAGTCACATAATAGTTACAGATAAGGTAGCAGAGTGATTAGGCTGCTGTGTTAGTAATCCAGAAGCGTGCAGGAAACAGGATTTTAAATCCTATCACAGCAGCTGGAATGAATTGGAAAACCAGTTTGTGCCAATGAAGGAGGCCAGGAAATTGCCAGGTTAGTGTAAAAAGACATTAGATTCATTGATGTCCTTGAGGGAAGGAAATCTGCCACCCTTACCCAATCTGGCCTGTTGGACATTGTTGTATTTTCTGTAAAGAAACAGGGACTAGTTGTCACGTGTAATTATACCGTAAATGGCAGAACCCGTAGGGAGTGGCACGGTGGCACAGTGGTTAGCACTGCTGCCTCACAGCGCCAGGGACCTGGGTTCAATTCCTGGCTTGGGTCACTGTCTGTGTGGTGTCTGCATGTTCTCCACATGTCTGCATGGGTTTCCAAGGCTGCTCCGGTTTCCTCCCACAGTCCAAAGATGTGCTGATTAGGTGCATTGGCCATGCTAAATTGTCCCTTAGGGTCCCGGGATTAACGGGATAAATATGTGGGCTTACAGGGCTAGGGCCGAGGTGGGATTGTGGTCAGTGTAGACTCAATGGGCTGAATGGCCTCCTTCTGCACTGTAGGGTTTCTAAGTTAAATTAACATATCGGTATCTGGGCGTACAGATCCACAGTTCCCTAAAAGTGGCAACACAGGTGGCCAAGGTGATTCAGAAGGCATATGGCATGCTTGTCTTCATCAGCCAGGCACTGCGGACAAGACTTGGGAAATCATGCTGTAACTACATAAAACCTTGGTTGGTCCACATTTGGACAACTGCGTGCAGTTCTGGTCACCACAGTACCAGAAGGACATGGAAGCTTTGGAGAGAGTGCAAAGAAGGTTCACCAGAATGTTGCCTGGTCTCAAGGGTGTAGCCTATGAACAGAGGTCGAAAAAAACCTCAGCAGTGAGACAGCAGCGCTAACCACCATTTATTGCGAATGGGTAAAAGTATCAGTGGGCGGGGGGGGGGTGGTGGTGGTGGAGAAAATTGGATTCAATAAGCCAAAGGAGTGTGCGAGAGAAAAGCGGGCAGAGTTCCGACAGTACGGATCCCGTGTACAGCAGACTGGCGAAACATTCAGACAACATCAGTGTGGGCAGATGCGGGAGCTGAGGATGTGGAAGCGAGTGGGTTAATAGCAAACCTCTGGTACCAGTGCATTCACTGTCAGTAAATTCATCTTGATGAAGGTTAGCGCAGAAAGGCATTTAAGCAGTCAATAATTTTATATATCTGAAGGCCGCCCGGTGCAAAAGCTAATTGAGAAAAATAAAATGCCTACTTCAGCATTTCAATGGGAAGAGCAAACAAAAATCAATTTGTTGCAGTCCATTCCTAGACCTGGTAATATTCTTTTTATCTCATCATTAGTGTCCACTCGATGACAAATCAGTTATTAACTCAGGGTAATAAAGTCTGAAGGGGGGCTATTGATTGGACACCCTTGCCATCGTGGTGCTTGTGGGTTTATTTTCAATCTGAAGGCTGTCAATTGGATTGGCTGCATCCCGCCCATCGCTTTGTGCCTGGAGATTGTGGTAGCGTGGCTCCTTTAAGATCCCTGAGGGTCACATGATTGTGCCGGACCCTGTGGAGAGGCAGCGCGGGAAGCTCAACCAATCGGGGGAAGGGCGCACATTTGACAATTCCCCTCCAACTCAATTCTTAAGTTTGATGACGACACCGCCACGGTAGTGGGTCGGATCTCAAACAATGACAAGACAGGGTACAGGAATGAGATAGAGAATCTGGTGAACTGATACGATGACAATAATCTCAACAAAACAAAGGAGATTGTCATCGACTTCAGGAAGCATTGTGGAGAACATGCCCCTGTCTACGTCAACAGGAACCAAGTAGAAATGTTTGAGATCTTCAGGTTTTGGGTGTTCTGATCACCAACAACCTGTCCTGATCCCCAACCCCCATCGCCATGCCGACGCTATAGTTAAGAAAGCCCGCTAATGCCTCTACTTTTTCAGGAGGCTAAGGACATTTGGCATGTCCATTGCAACTGTCATCACCTTCTTCAGACGCACCATAGAAAGCATTCTTACTGGTTGTATCACAGCTTGGTATGGGCTCCTGCTCTGCCCAAGACCACAAGAAACTATGAAAGGTCATGAATGAAGCCCAGCCCATCACTCACACCAGCCTCTCATCCATTGACTCTGTCTACACTTGCCACTGCCTCAGCAAAGCAGCCAGCATAATTAAGGACCCCACGCGTCCCAGACATTCTCTCTTCCACCTTCTTCCATCGGGAAAAAGATATAAAAGTCTGAGGTCACGTACCAACAGACACAAGAACAGCTTCTTCTCTGCTGACTTTTGAATGGACCTACCTTGCATTAAGTTGATCTTTCTCTGCACCCTAGCTATGACTATAACACTACCCTCTGCACTCTCTCATTTCCTTCTCTATGAACAGTATGCTTTGCCTGTACAGTGTGCAAGAAACAATACTTTTCACTGTATACTAATACATGTGACAATAATAAATCAAATCAAATCAGTGTTGGGGAGGAAGCTCAGTGGAGTGCAGATGGATATACAGTTTTGTGAGATCCTTGTTTGTACATTTATACATATCATCGGTAATAAATCCTTTATCACTCGAAGCCACAACCAGTCTCCTTCGACGTTATTGTAGAGATCTTCAGTCTGGCACCAACTTTATACAAATGAATTAATTTTGTCCCCTTCTGATAAATCCAGTGACAACTAAAGCAATTTCCCCTGATATCACGGTGGAAATTTCAGCTGCATTTTCATTGTGTCACCTCTAACAGTAATGCTCACAATTACAGAGAATGGTTTAGAATATACAACACAGAAACATATCTTGGGGCACAATTAGCCAGTGCTGGCCTTTGTGTTCCATTTGAGACTCCCCTCATCTCACCCAACATAACCTTCTCCATAAAGAAAGATTTGCCTTTCTCTGCCGTTTTTCATAACCTCAGGACATCTCAAACTGCGTTGCGAGCCAATTTCTGAGGTTTAGTCGCTGTTGTTATCTAGGGGGCGTGGCAGGCAATTTGTGCACAGCAAGCTCCCAGAAATAGCAGTGTGATAGTGACCAGAGTAAACTCTCTCAGTGATAGAATAAAATCCCTACAAAGGGAGGCCATTTGGTCCATTGGGTTTGCACCAACAACAAACCCAACTATCCCCATAACCCCATGCATCTACTCTAGGTAGACTCCCTAGGGGCAATTTAGCATGGTCAATCCACCTAACCCACACGTCTTTGGACTGTGAGAGGAAACTGGAGCACCTAGAGAAAACCCACACAGACACAAGGGGAATGTGCAAACTCCACACAGGTAGTGACCCAAGCTGGGAATCGAACCTGGGTCCCTGGTGCTGTGAGGCAGCAGTGCTAACCACTGTGCCATTGTGACGCTGTGTTGCAAATAGTGCCCAGGACAATAACCCGACATGTCTACATACTGCGCTGTGGTATCATTTATCACCATTTTAGACAGCAGATGGGGCCTCAGTTTGAGCTATCTCTCGAAGGTGGCACCTCGTGCACTATAGCACTCCCGCAGCAGTGCACCAGAGTGCTAGTCTGGATGGCCAGTCTCTGGCATGGGGCTGGAATCCACAACCTTCTGAGTAACACCAATTCAGACACAGCTGATGCCTTTTCACCCTGGCACCTATCCCGCTCTTCCTCATGTACGAAGCTGATCCATCAGAAACCTTCAGAAGGATAAATACTCGGGAAGGGGAGAAAGTAATTGGCAGGGCGATGAGGAAGGAGCAGATGTGTGTGCCTTTTCGAACAGCTCTTGCAAAGAGCCAGCATGAGCACAGTGGGCCAAATAGACTCCTTCTGAACTTCAAGATTTTACAGTGGCACAGTGGTCAACACTGCTGCCTCACAGCGCCAGGGACCCACGTTCGATTCTTGGCTTGGCTCACTGTCTGTGTGGAGTCTGCACATTCTCCCTGTGTCTGCGTGGGTTTCCTCTGGGTGCTCCGGTTTCCTCTCACAGTCCGAAAGACATCCTGATTAGGTACATTGGCTAAATTCTCCCTCAGTGTACCCAAACAGGCGCTGGAGTGTGGCAACTAGGGGATTTGCACAGTAACTTCATTGCAGTGTTCATGGAAGCCCTCTTATGACACCAATTATTGAACTGTCTCTTTGTCTTTTGACTTACAGGTGGGCAAGGCTGCGTACCTGCAGTGAACCTAGAGCTTGCAAAATTGCAATATTAATATGTCACTTAAAAAATGCAAAGTAGAAATAATTGATTGCCATGTAAATACGCAATGGGCCTCTAACTCTGAAGAATGCATTGCCAGATAGCAGGGAATAACAGGATTATATGTGTTACAAAGAAAAACCTGTATTATTTAGTACTTTGCCTGCTTCTGACACTGCAGAAAGACAGTGTTGCCAATTCTTAATTCAGTGTCTTTCACAATTTATAGGTTACACTCCGGCGCCAATCTCCCAAGCTTGCGTTCTAGGTAGAAAGGGAGTCTATTTTCTTCAATGCACTGGCTCTGGCATCCTGCCAGGTGTAATCTCTTCATTCTCCTTCTTATCTTAGTTTTCTCAGCCGCTACAGTCTCTGGCTTCTGGAATTTCGTTGCCAGCTTGGCCTGAATTTAAGGCAGCGCCGCATGGATTATAACGAGCGAGGGAGCCTCTGGCGACCCGTTTTCCTGCTCTCAGTTACGGTTGGCTGTTAGCAGCACCGGGGAATGTCACACGTATATCTGCACAGGATGGCCATCACTGCCAACGTCAGCCACAGGTTACTGGACCCGCAATGCATTGTGCGGCTGTGTGGCACACATTCCTTCGAATATCAGGGAATGGTGCGCTGTTTCTGTGTAAATAGAGTCATAGTGGTTTACAGCATGGAAACAGGCCCTTCAGCTCAAATTATCCATGCCGCCCAACTTTTACTGTTAAGCTAGTCCCACTTGCCTGCGTTTGACCCATATCCCTCTATATCCACCTTGCCCATGTAGTTGTCTAAACGCTTTCCAAAGGACAAAATTGTACCCACCTCTACTACTACCTCTGGGAGCTTGTTCCAGACATTCTCCACCCTCTGTGTGAAAATATTGCCCCTCTGGACCCTTTTGTATCTCTCCCCTCTCACCTTAAACGCATGCCCTCTAGTTTTAGACTCCCTTACCTTTGGAAAAGGATGTTCACCATCTAGCTGATCTATGCCCCTCATTATTTTATAGACCTTTATAAGATCACCCCTAAGTCTCCTACGCTCCAGGGAAAAAATGTCCCAGTCTATCCAGCCTCACCTTATAACTCAAAGCATCAAGTCCTGGTAGCATCCTAATAAATCTTTTCTGCTCTCTTTTTAGTTTAATAATAGCCTTTCTATAATAGGGTGACCAGAACTGTACACAATATTCCAAGTGTGGCCTTGTCAATGTCTTGTTTCCAGATGCAATTTTACAACTCATCCGCTTTATCCTGGACCACAATGTCTTCACCTTCAACAACCAGTTTTTCATCCAGACACATGGAACAGCCATGGAGACCAAATTTGCACCTCAATATGCCAACATCTTCATGCACAGGTTCGAACAAGACTTCTTCACTGCACAGAATCTTCAACTGATGCTGTACACTAGATACATTGATGACATTTTCTTCCTTTGGCCTCATGGTGAACAATCACTGAAACAACTATATGATGATATCAACAAATTCCACCCCACCATCAGACTCACCATGGACTATTCCCCAGAATCAGTTGCATTCTTGGACACACGCATCTCCATTAAGGACGGTCACCTCAGCACCTCACTGTACCGCAAGCCCACAGACAATCTCACAATGCTCCACTTCTCCAGTTTCCACCTTAAACATGTTAAAGAAGCCATTCCCTATGGACAAGCCCTCCGTATACACAGGATTTGCTCAGATGAGGAGGATTGTGACAGACACCTCCAGACCCTGAAAGATGCCCTCATAAGAACAGGATATGGTGCTCGACTCATAGATCGGCAGTTGCGATGCGCCACAGCGAAAAACCGCACCGACCTCCTCAGAAGGCAAACACGGGACACAGTGGACAGAGTACCGTTCGTCGTCCAGTACTTCCCCGGAGCGGAGAAGCTACGACATCTTCTCCGGAGTCTTCAACATATCATTGATGAAGACGAACATCTCGCCAGGGCTATCCCCACACCCCCACTTCTTGCTTTCAGACAACCGCACAACCTCAAACAGACCATTGTTCGCAGCAAACTACCCAGCCTTCAGGAGAACAGTGACCACAATACCACACAACCCTGCCACAGCAACCTCTGCAAGACATGCCGGATCATCGACATGGATACCATCATCACACGTGAGAATACCATCCACCAGGTACATGGTAAATACTCTTGCAACTCGACCAACATTGTCTACCTGATACGTTGCAAGAAAGGATGTCCCGAAGTATGGTACATTGGGGAGACCATGCAGACGCTACGACAACGGATGAATGAACATCGCTCGACAGTCACCAGGCAAGACTGTTCCCTTCCTGTTGGCGAACACTTCAGTGGTCACGGGCATTCAGCCTCTGACCTTCGGGTAAGCGTTCTCCAAGGCGGCCTTCACGACACACGACAGCGCAGAGTCGCTGAACAGAGACTGATAGCCAAGTTCCGCACGCATGAGGACGGTCTCAACAGGGATCTTGGGTTCATGTCGCACTATCTGTAACCCCCGTGACTTGCCTGGGTTTGCAAAACCTCACTTACTGTACTGTCTGGAGACAATACACATCTCTTTAACCTGTGATCAGTGCTCCTTCCACTCACATTATCAGCCACTTCAGGTCTTGAACAGCAGGTTAGGTGTAAGGATTCGCATTCTAATCAGTAATCTCTAAACTGTCTGTGCTTTATATGCTCTGTCTGAGGCCAGAACTCTCCATTCACCTGACGAAGGGACTAACCCCGAAAGCTTGTGAGTATATTATCAAATAAATAGGTTGGACTAAAACCTGGTGTTGTCAGGCTTTTTACTGTGTTGTACAACTTCAACAAGGCATCCCAACTCCTGTATTCAATGTTCTGACCAATATGCTAGGGTTATAGACATGGGAACTGTGGAACTGTGTAGAGTGGGCCTTCGGTCAATCCAGGGAGACAGGAAAGATCCTCACCCAAATTGTGGGGTTAGGCTCTCCCGGTGGGGGAAGGTGCGCTACACCTGAAAAAAAGCTCTCCCCAAACCTTCTGAACAATGACATGTTTCTCTGATGGTGAATTATAGGTCCAGGAGGGACCCAATGAAAACCGTCTGTAATGACTTCAACAAGGCCCATGAGTTGGACCTACTGGAATATGAGCTCCTTCATTGAGGCCTGTTAAGACTAACCAATTCAGGGAGCTTGGTAGAGACAGATAGGTCGGAATTCTCTGGCTGCGCTGGTCGAAAAGCCAGAAATTCCCACCAATACGATTTCTCATTGTCCACAACCCGCCTGCTAAAATTCCAGTGGTGGATGGGATGGGAGAATGCCAACAATAATGTGGAATGACTGATTCACTGGCACTCAGGGTGAGTACTGGGAAGGACCTGCATGTTTTTTGGCTGATTGATTGATTATTGTCACATAGAATTCACTGTGTAGAAGGAGGCCATTCGGCCCATTGAGCCTGCGTCAACAATCCCACACAGGCCCTATCCTCATAACCCCAAATATTTAACCTGCTAGCTCCCTTCACGCTAAGGGCCAATTTAGCATGGCCATTCAACCTAATCCACACAGCTTTGGTGGGTGACTAGTGGAGTGCCCCAGGGGTCAGTACTGGGGCCTCAGCTATTTACCATTTATATAGATGATCTGGAGGAGGGAACCGAGTGCAGGGTGTCGAAATTTGCTGATGACACCAAGATTGGGGGAACGGCAAATTGTGCGGAGGGTGTGGAGAGTCTACAGAAGGATCTAGATAGGCTGGGCGAATGGGCCAGGAAATGGCAAATGGAATTTAATGTTGGCAAGTGTGAGGTGGTCCACTTTGGTAGGAAGAATGGTAGGAAGGACTATTACTTACGGGGCGAAAAACTGCAGCAGGCGACGGTGCAGAGGGACCTCGGGGTCCTTGTGCATGAGTCGCAAAAACCCAGCTTGCAGGTGCAGCAGGTGGTCAGGAAGGTGAATGGGATGCTGGCCTTCATAGCGAGGGGGATTGAATATAAAAGTAGGGAGGTCTTGCTGCAGCTGTATAGGGCATTGGTGAGGCCGCAGCTGGAGTACTGTGTGCAGTTTTGGGCGCCGCACCTGCGCAAGGATATTTTGGCCTTGGAGGGAGTGCAGAGGAGGTTTACTAGGCTGATACCGGAGTTGAGGGGGTTGAGCTATGAGGAGAGGCTGAATAAACTAGGCTTGTACTCGTTAGAGTTTAGAAGAATGAGGGGAGATCTCATTGAGACGTATAAGATGATGAATGGGATGGATAGGATAGAGGTGGAGAGACTCTTCCTGCTCAGAAAAGACAGTAGGACTAGGGGGCACAGCCTCAAGATAAAGGGGAGGCGGTTTAGAACGGAGTTGAGGAGGAACTTCTTCACTCAAAGGGTGGTGAATCTCTGGAATTCTCTGCCCGTTGAAGTGGTGGAGGCTGCCTCGCTAAATATTTTTAAGAAGCGGGTTGATGGGTTCTTGATAAGAGAGGGGATTAAGGGTTATGGGGAGAGGGCGGGAAAGTGGAACTGAGCCACGACAGATCAGCCATGATCTTATTGAATGGCAGGGCAGGCTCGAAGGGCTAGATGGCCTACTCCTGCTCCTATTTCTTATGTTCTTATGTTCTTATGAGTGTGGGAGGAAACCAGAGCACCCGGGAAAACCCATGCAGGCATGGGGAGAATGTACAAACTCCACACAGCAATTGAACCCAAATCCCGAGCTCTGTGAGGCATCAGTGTGCCACCATACAATGTCAACGCATGAGGATACAGTGAAAAGTATTGTCGCTTGCGAACTATACAGACAAAGCATACTGTTCTTCGAGTTCATCAGGAAGCAAGAACTAGGGGCATTGCTTCAAAACACAGGGAGTCAATTTAGAACAGAGTTGAGGAGGAACTTCTTCTCCCAGAGGGTAGTGAATCTTTGGAATTCTCTGCCCAATGAAGCAGTCGAGGCTACATTGTTAAATGTGTTTAAGTCGCAGATAGATAAATTTTTAACCAATAAGGGAATTAAGGATTATGGGGTACAGACGGGTAAGTGGAACTGAACCCACTATCAGATCAGCCATGATCTTATTGAACGGTGGAGCAGGCTCGAGGGGGCTAGGTGGCCTACTCCTGTTCCTATTTCTTATGTTCTTACGAGTACACAGGGGAGAAAGAAAGTAGAGGATGCAGAGGAGAGTGTCACAGTTACAGGATGTAGAGAAATATCAGCTTAGCGTAAGGTAGGTCATTCAAAAGTCTGATGGCAGCGGGGAAGAAGCTATTCTTGAGTTGGTTGGTCCGTGACCTCAGACTTTTGTATCTGTTTCCTGACGGATGACGGTGGAAGGGAAAATGTCTGGGGTGTGTGGAGTCCTTGATTATGCTAGCTGCTTTTCCGAGGCAGTGGGAAGTGTAGGCAGAGTCAATGGACGGGAGGCTGAGTTGCATGGTGGATTGAACTTTCTTCACGAACCTTTGTAGTTTCTTGAGTTGTGAATAAATCAGTTCTGGTGAAGGGACACCAGCCCAGCTCTCAGAGGTTATTTCACCATCTTCCACCAACTTAGCGAACGGGACCCATTGAAGGTGACCGGTCACCCCTCCATTACTTTGCTTGACTGAGTGGGTGTCACTCTCATCTCTCAACCTTACCAAGGGGGTGAACTCGGGGGTGGGGGGTTTGGTGAAATGGGGTTGGATTAGCCACTCCCCTTTGTTTTACGTGTTGACCCTGCTTGAAACGCACCTGGGGGGGGGGCGCATGTAATATCAAGCGCCATGTTTCACCCACTTTCTCATTGAGTAACCGCACTGGGCAACAGAGCGGAGATGAAATCAGAAGCATGTTGCAATCTGTCATGGGATTTGCATAGTTAATGAGGCTGCAACATGTTACTGTGCTTAGGACAGATGTGTACGTAAATAAATAAACACACGGAATGAATATTCACAGGCATTTTAATAAAGAAATAGCTTGTTGGGCGCACTTCAGATTTAAGAGATGGGGTATGCGTGAAGTTTTAAATGAAAGACCCTTTCAAAGCAGGAAACAAATACAATATGGCAGAGTCCAGTTGGCTAAACCATCAGTGTATTAGTGATAGGGTGGTTGTGTCTCTGTGATGTGCGAATGAAAGGGTGGCACGGTGGCACAGTGGTTAACACTGCTGCCTCACAGTACCAGGGACCCGGGTTCGATTCCCGGCTTGGGTCACTGTCTCTGCGGAGTCTGCTCATTCTCCCCGTGTCTGCGTGGGTTTCCTGCGGGTGCTCCGGTTTCCTCCCACAGTCCGAAAGACATCCTGATTAGGTACATTGGCTAAATTCTCCCTCAGTGTACCCGTACAGGCGCAGAAGTGTGGTGACTCAGGGAATTTCATAGTAACTTCATTGCATTGTTAACGTAAGCCTACTTGTGACACTAATAAATAAACTTTTACTGAAAGGGAAATTGCCACTGGGGAAGAGGTAAATACTTCGATCTGGATAAGGATAAAAAGGGGTGAGGAGATGTTGTAGGGCCTGTAGGGAAAGAGCAGGAGAGTGGGGCTAATTTGATAGCTCTTTCCGAGAGATATGATGATGGGCTGAATGGCCTCCACCTGTGCTTCTATGATATGTGGAGCCTGTGGCCTTATTGAATAGGCCTGGTCCACAGTCCTGTCTGTTAGTATTAACGGTTAGTACTTGGTGGAGGAATAATATCGCATCTTGTCTTTTACCTTCAGCAAGTGTATTCTACACCCTCCCAGCAGAAATACATTCTCTTTTTCACTTCCCTCCGTCAACTGCTCCAGCTATGTCCATTTGCAGGTTGACCCAATAAACATCACCTATTTTTTTAATAAGACAAGTAACCTTTTGCCAAAATATACCCTTGCTCACACTGGCACTGCCATTTTGATCCTGTAAGGGCTTTGCTGAAGTCATCATTGGCCGAACCTCAGGAGAAAGAAAGATCTCGCATTTGTGTAGCACCTTTCACAGCATCCTAACGCACTTTATAACCATTAATTCACCACTTGAAGTCTTGTCATTGTTGAAACGTAGGACCATTTCTGCAGAGTGAGCTCCCACTAACAGCAATGCAATCTTGACCATATAATCTGTTTGAAGTTATCAAGGTTGGGGGATGAATGTTGGCCAAGACACTTGGAAGCACAGCCAACCTCTTCTTCAAACTGTGCTGCGGGTACTTTATGTCCATCGTGAGATGCCAGATGCGACCTCAGTGAAACATGTCACCCAGAAGTCACCTCCTCTGACTGTGCAGCACTCCCTCAGTACCGCACTGAAGTGTCCACCTGGGTTACTTGTCCAAGTGCCTGGAGACATAATATCTGACTCAAAGGAGAGGGAGCTATGACTGAGCTATGGCTGATTTTGATTTGATTTGATTTATTAATGTCACATGTATCAGCAAACAGTGAAAAGTATTGTTTCTTGAGTGCTATACAGACAATGCATACCGTCCTTGGTAGAAATGATTGGACAATGAGGATGCTTTATCTCAGCCATGTCTGTCCAAGGCACCATTGAAATAAATGCTGCTCTCCCAGTCACGCAGTTAGTGAGGCAAAAATGGAGGTCTTTTGATGCAGTCTGTGTGGAGTTGCACATTCTCCCCGTGTCTGTGTGGGTCTCCTCCGGTTTCCTCCCACACTCAAAGGCCCACAGGTTAGGTGCATTGGTCGTGCTAACTTGCCTCTTGAGTGAGAAGCTCCATGTTCAAGTCTCACTCCAGGAGGGAGAAACATTCACATCACGGCCAAACATAAAATCATAGCATCTACAGCAAGGGGGCAGGCCCTTCAACCCAAACTGGCCCATACCAACCAAAAGGCCAATCTACGCTAACCCCATTTGCCTGCATTTGGCCCATATCCCTCTAAACCTTCCCTATCCATATATCTGTCCCAATGCCTTTTAAATGTCCATGTCCCTGCTTCAACCACTTCCTCTGACAGCTCATTCCACACACACGTACCACCCTCTGTGTAAAAATGTTGCTCCTCAGATTCCCCTTAATTCTTTCCCCTCTTAACTTAACCTATGCTCTCGATTCCCCAACCCTGGAAAAAAGACTGGGCGCATTCACCCTATCCGTGCCTCTCATGATCTTATACACCTCCACAAGATCACCCCTCAGTCTCCTACACTCCAGAAAACAGGTTGAATATCAATGTGGAAATCCTCCCAACACATGGAAGTACAATGAAAGTTTACCAGGCTGATTCCTGGGATGGCAGGTCTGTCAAATGAGGAGAGACTAAGTCGGTTAGGATTAAATTCACTGGAGTTTAGAAGAGTGAGAGCGGAATCTCATAGAAATTTCTAAAATTCTAACAGGGTTAGGCAGGGTAGATTCGGAAAGAATGTTCCCGATAGTGGGGGGGGAGTCCAGGGTCATAGTTTGAGGATAAGAGATAAACCTTTTAGAACTGAGGTTGGGAGAAATTTCTTCACCCAGAGGGTGGTGAATGTGTGGAATTCACTCCCACAGAAAGTAGTTGAGGCCAAAACATTGCTTGATTTCAAGAAGAAATTAGATATAGCTCTTGGGGCTAAAGGGATCAAGGGATATGGGGGGAAGGGGGGATCAGGATATTGAATTCGATGATCAGCCATGGTGGAGCAGGTCCGATGGGCTGAATGGCCTACTCTTGCTTCCAGTTTCTCTGTTAATGGCTGTCAGTCAGAGTTCCTGGTTAGCCGAGAGATGGAAAGAGAGATGGAGCCTCTTCCATTACTATCCGCAGGTCCAGACTGCAAACATGCACGTAAAGTTGCAACGTTGCTGCAGCAACTGAGTTCCCTGAGTGATCTGTTACACGCCACCACTCAGGAGTAGACCTGCGATGCTCCAGTTGTAAGTACTGCCAAGTCCCTCTTTGACCCACAGGTCAAATGCACCCAAGGCAATTGCAAACTACTCCCATGCCATTTGCAGCGAGAGACAGACAGATGTGCATTTCTCTCATCCGCAAGATGACCTGTTTGTAAATTAAGAAACACTTAAAACCCACCTTCCCCAATGAAATGCAAAAAAAAAATCACCTATTGAACAGCTGAGACTCGACACTCAGTGTCCCCCCAATTGCTTTAACATGTGTCTGAATAATCCATTACATTTAAACCTGGGCAGCCAATGAAGCTGAGTACTTAATGAAAAGAATTCATTACACGTTACTTTGTACTGTTAAGAATCTGTTTCATTGATCCATATAATGCAGTGAAAGTAGACCAAATCAATGCTATTAAATAAAACAGGAAGAGATAAAGAAGATTAATGGTTTGCGAGGGCTGCGTGCTCCACACAATCCGAGAGATATCTTTAGAAGTAGGGTGACCGTAATGAAGGAGTGTCTCTTTGAGTTCAGGGACACAGCATACAGCACCATGTGAGCTTCACTTGTTTGGCTGCAATTCTGTCTCCCCCAAAGCTTCCCACTGATTGTTTTAAACTTACCGTGTAATATTCCACAGTCACTATCAAGTTCTGCATTTAGAGGTATGTATACCAGAGATAGGTCCTATCCTCTGTACCATTGGATGAGGTTTACCAAAGACGAAGCTTACAATTCACGCGCAGAGCAACCTCTGGGACCAAGCTTTTGATTGTGTGACTAATCTCTCCCTATGAGATGTTGGGTTTATTTGATAATCGCTCCTATTGAGCAGCTCTGGATGTCCTACCCCTTAAAAGGTGCTGGATAAATGTGCGCAGATGTTGGTGTTTGAGAATGGAGGGTAACTGGGTCAGGACAAGCTGCTTTCAAACCACAGAATCCCTCAAGTGCAGAAGGAGGACATTCTGGCATTCTGCACTGACTCTCTGAAAGACCATCCCACCCAAGCTTCTCTGCATCCCTGTGCATTTACCATGGCTAATTCCCCTCACCTGCACATCTTGGGACACTAAGGGGCAATTTAGCATGGCCAATCTGTCTAACATGTACATCTTTGGACGCCAAGGAACAATTTGGCATGGTCAATCCCCCTAACCTGCACATCTTTGGACACAAATGGACAATTTAGCATGGCCAATCTATCTAACATGCACAACTTTGGACACTAAGGAACAATTTAGCATGGCCAATCTACCTAATCCACACATCTTTGGACTGTGGGTGAAAACCGGAGCACCCAGAGGAAACCCATGCAGACACAGGGAGAACATACAAACTCCACACAGACAATCAGTCTTGAGTGACTCAAACCTGGTGCTTGATATCATTCCTGCTCATTTTATCCGATCAGATGGGGGTAGCTTTGACTTTGCCCAGTAATGTAAAATCAACAGTACAAACTGGCAGTCTGCTTCACATTTCTCTTGGTTTCTATTGACCTTGTAACCCGTGTCTTTTTCAGAGATCAATCCCACCGACTGGTCTCCTCACAATAAGTATTAATTCCTTTCCTCTTATGAAACACTCTTTTGCGTCTCAAGATTGAAAGGATATGTTCAGATGTGGATGATGAAATTGGTTGTGGGGGCACACGGGCCAGGAACACTTGAAGAAAGTTTTGGCTTTCTGGACGTTTTAGCTGGAATTCATCAGCTTCCTGAGAAACTCTCGGATTGGCTGAGCCAAGTAATGTTTGTCGAGAATGGATTCTATCAGCCAGGAGATCCTCTTTCCGATTGCATTGTTTGCTCTTCTCAAATTGGGTCTGCTTCAATGGCCTTGCCTGACTTTTATCATTATAATGAGCAATTCGTTGCTATCAAACTGGTCAATTATTTATAGTCGTCTTGTCTTAGAAGCTTATCTTAAAGTATTTTCTTTTCTAATAATGGCCAGGTCAACTTGCTTAACCACACAGGTTTAGATTCCTGGGATCTTTTTACCTTCTCAACTGCTTTAATGCCCTTCATATAGAATCCCTGCAATGCAGAAAGAGGCCATTCGGCCCATCAAGTCTGTACCGACAACAATCCCACCCAAGCCCTATCCCCGTGGCCCTACATATTTACCCCGCTAATCCCTCTAACCTGTGCATCCAGGGACACCGAGGGTCAATTTAGCGTGGCCAATCTACCCGCACACTTTGGACTGTGGATGGAAAGCGGAGCACCCAGAGGAAACCCACGCAGACACGGGGAGAATATGCAAACTCGTTATCAGATTGCTGTTGGTGGGAGCTTGCTGTGCAATACTTTTTGAATCAAATCATCTCTCACTCTTCTAAACTCCAACAGAAACAAGCTAAACCTGTCTAACCTTTCCTGATAAGGTATTAGTCTGGTAAACCTTTTCCGAGCTGCTTCCAGTGCATTTACATCCTTTCTTTAATAAGGTGACCAATACCGCACACAATACTTCAGATGTGGTTTCACCAAAGCCCCGTATAAATGAAGAATAAGCTTCCTACATTTGTAGTCAATTTCCCTTGCAATGAAAATGACAACATTCTACTCACTTTCTCAATTATTTGCTGCATCTGCATTCTAGCCTTTCGTGATTCATGCACTAAGACATCCAGATCCCTCTGTACCTCAGAGCTCTGCAATCTCTCACACCTCTTAATAATATCCTCCTTCCTGCCAAAATGGAAAATTTGACATCTTCCCACTTTATGCTCCATTTGCCAAATCTTTTCCCACTTATTTAATCTACCCATGTCCTTTTGTAGCCTCCTTAAACCCTCTTCGCAAATTACTCTCCTACCTATGTTCGGATCATCAGCAAACCTAGTAACCTTACCTTTGGCCCCTTCATCCAAGTCAGTTATAAGCAGTAAAATATTGAAACCCTGGCATTGATCCTTGTGGCCTATTAGCCATTACATTTTGCCAACCAGAAAATGACCCATTTATGCCAACTCACTGTTTCAATTTGATTTATTTATTTAATTTATCTCAACTTCTCCCAACAATACTCCAGGATTTCTGTACTCTGGCTTCTCGTTGTTTCCCATTCCGCCCGCCACCACAGGAATTGTAGCAGCGAGGGGCAGACCATGGAAAGGTCCATTGACTTCAGGCGGGATTTTCCAGTTCCAAGGCAAGCACAGCTGGAAAATCACAATGTTTGATTATGCGGGTCTGGAAACTGACCCACGCTCACTGTGTTTGATTGGTTAAGTCTGGGTGTTGCCTCAGACCAAAGTAAAGTAACATTCCGGCGCCCGTTCGAGTACACTGAGGGAGAATTTAGCACGGCCAATACACCTAACCAGCACGTCTTTCAGACTGTGGGAGGAAACCGGAGCACCCGGAGGAAACCCACACAGACTCCACACAGACAGTGCGGAGAAACAAGCGGAAGCCCAGCTATAAACTTGAGGGCAAGGATTGCGGTGACGAGGTGGCACAGCGATTAGCACTGCTACCTCACAGTGCCAGGGACCCAAGTTCGATTCCCGGTTCGGGTCACTGTCTGTGTGGCGTCTGTGTGGGTTTCCTCCGGGTGCTCCAGTTTCCTCCCACAGTCTGAAAGATGTGTTGGCTAAGTGCATTAGCTGTGCTAAATTCTCCCTCAGTGTACCCGAACAGGTGCCAGAGTGTGGTGACTGGGAGATTTTCACAGTGACTTCATTGCAGTGTTAATGTAAGATTCACTTGTAAGTAATAAATAAGCTAACTAATAAAGACATTTTGCGATTCCAGAGACTTTGTTAGACCCTTGTAAATAAATAACTTGCACATTTAGTAACTACTGTCATCTCTGCGACGTTCTGAGGTGCATAAGATATAAAATAAATGCACTCGAAACATTAACTCTGCTTTTCCCTCTCAACAGGATGCAGCCAGCGTTTATCCAACAATTTCTGTTTTTATTGCTTATCTCTAATTTTAATCATTCCACTGATGGCCGAACCTTTATCTGCTCAGCAGCTCTGAAATTCCTTCCCTAAACCTCTCCACCTCACTCCCCCTTGAAGCCAACCCTTAAATCCTACCTCTCTGACTAAGCATTTAAACATGGAACAAAGAACAAAGAAAATTACAGCGCACGAACAGGCCCTTCGGCCCTCCAAGCCTGCACCGACCATACTGTCCATGTGAACTAAAACCCCCTACCCTTCCGGGGACCATATCCCTCTATTCCCATCCCATTCATGTATTTGTCTAGACGCCCCTTAAATGTCACTATTGTATCCGCTTCCACTACCTCCCCTGGCAGCGAGTTCCTGGCACCCATCGCCACCCTCTGTGTAAAAAAACGTGCCTCGTACATCTCCGTTAAACCTTGCCCCTCGCACCTTAAACCTATACCCCTTAGTAATTGACTCTTCCACCCTGGGAAAAAGCTTCTGACTGCACCTACTGTTTTGAATCAGATCTAGGCGTTGTTCTTGGTTGCTGGTACACTTGGCTTCTCTTCCCTTAGACAGACTCCAGCCACTCTCTGGTACTTGCGTAAGTCTCGTTTATTGGTTATACAGGTTGCAGAGTAAGTATGGTGACCCTGTAAGGGTGGTGAATCTCTGGAATTCTCTGCCCGTTGAAGTGGTGGAGGCTACCTCGCTAAATATATTTAAGTCATGGGTAGATAGGTTTTTGATAGACAGGGGATTAAGGGTGATGGGGAGAAAGCGGGAAAGTGGAACTGATCCACTTCAGATCAGCCATGATCTTATTGAATGGCGGGGCAGGCTCGAAGGGCTAGATGGCCTACTCCTGCTCCTATTTCTTAAGTTCTTATTTGTTTTGATTTGATTTATTATTGTCACATCTATTGGGATACAGTGAAAAGTAGTGTTTCTTGCGTGCTATACAGACAAAGCACACCATTCATAGAGAAAGAAAAGAGAAAGTGCAGAATGTAGTGTTACAGTCATAGCTAGGGTGCAAAGAAATCTCAACCTTATATATGGTAGGTCCATTCAAAAGTCTGATGGCAGCAGGGGAGGAGCTGCTCTTGGTATGTGACCTCAGACTTTTGCCTCTTTTCCCCGATGGAAGAGAGTATGCAGTGACCTTAAAGGCGCTATATAAATGAAGTTGCTGCTATCGCCAACTCCTCTCAATCATGGTGGCATTGTGCACTTAAAATTTTGACATTATCCTTTGATGCAGCCAGTTGATAAGAAAGCGAGCCACCCCCCCTCACCCCCTTCACCCTGAGCTGCCAGTCAGTACAAAGCTCTCTGTGCTATAGCATCATCCTAAATCTTTGCAAACTGCTCTCATTTGGCTGCTGAATATTTTGTTCCATAATTTATGGGACACTTTCATGTGATGTCCATTTTTGATAAGTGTGCGAGGTAGCCCTGAGGGTTGCCATAATGAAGCTAGCACTCACTGACATTCCAAAAGATCAAAGCCCTCTGCCATCTTGATATTCTCTCTGCGGATGCCAAAAAGCAAATTCACTAAATGCTACTTCATATTGTGCGCGCGGAAGTTTTAATGGGGGAAAAAAAGCAGGCAAACGGGAGTGAGAGGCATCCACTTTGTGCAACCAGTGGCAACAGAAGGAAATGGAAGGCTGAATAATTTTATGACTCTTGGGATTCTATCATCAGGTAACCATTTTTAGTAAGAAAGAAATGTATTTGTGTGGTCCCTCACCATGTCTCAGTGCTTACGCAATGTGTTTTCAACTGAGCAATCAGAGAATTCTGCAGAAGGAGGCCATTTGGCCCATCGATTCTGAACCGACTATAATCCCATCCAGACCCTTTTCCCGTAACCCCATGCATTTACCTGCTAATCCCCCGACACCAGGGGCAATTTAGCATAGTCAATTATCCTAACCCGCACATCTTTGGATTTGTGGGAGGAAACCGGAAAACTAGGAGGAAACCCATGCAGACACGGGGAGAACATGCACGGGAAATAGTTTTGCACCAGCTATCCCATCAAGCCCATACGTCATCTTAAGCACCTCAATTAGACCCTCCCTTCATACTCCGGGTACTCCGCTTTCCTCCCACAGTCCGAAAGACGTGCTGGTTAGGTGGATTGGCCGTGCTAAATTCTCCCTCAGTGTACCCGAACAGGCGCTGGAGTGTGGCGACTAGGGGATTTTCACAGTAACTTCATTGCAGTGTTAACGTAAGCCTTACTTGTGACGCTAATAAATAAACTTCTTGCACGTCTGGTCCTTATAAGTTAATCCCTTCAGCCCCGACGCACTGATCTCCTGCCATTACCTTGGTGGAAAAGTATGTCAAATGTGCACGAGTGACATTGTTTATCAGTGTACAGCACTTGCACCATGGAAATAGAGCTGGGAAATTGAAACCCTTTGTAAATGGATGTACAAGGGCCAAACTGCTCCATCTTCATGTCAACTCACCCACTTTGTTTTATTACGATCGCTCAATTTAAAATTAAATGAATTGGGCTCCCTGCTGTTGAAGGGCATGGGTATGGAAATATTTAATGTACAAACAACAGGGGAAATATAGAATTAACTACTGATGTTTCTGAGTAACTGAAGCAGTGTCAGCAGTAGAGCAATAATAGAGAATATAATATATCTATTAATAAATGATAAAAGAAATGTTATAATCAAACTGCAATAAGTGAAACAAGCTGGTGCTAATGTCTTCCCCAGCGCAGAGGGACCGTGTTTTCATTTCTTAACACCAGAGGCAAGATGTTGATGGCAATAAATATAAATACTTCAAGCCAAAGCAAGGGACCTAACTGTCAAATTAAAGCAAAATCCCTTTTGGACACAAGGTAGAGGGAAAGTGGAACACTGAAAACCTGGAGGAAACCCACGCAGACATGGGGAGAAGGTGCAGACTCCACACAGAAAGTCACCCAAGTTGGGAATCGAACCCGGGTCCCTAGCGCTGTGAGACAGCACTGTGCTGCTGTGTTTGAGGGGCTGAATGGCCACCTTTCCTTCCTGTGATCCAATGCTGAAGGGCAGCTTCAATGTGCTGAGTCTAGTGTCCACCCTTGTGGGCCAGGAACTTATTCCTGACATTAAGGAAGAACAGAATTGTAGAATCCCTACAGTGCAGAAGGAGGCCATTCAGCCCATCGGGGTTTGTACCCATCACAATCCCAGCCAGGCCCTATCCCTATAATCCCATGCTTTTACCCTAGCTAGTCCTCCTGAGGGGCAACTTAGAATGATAGAATCCCTACAGTGCAGAAGGAGGCCTTTCAGCCCATCAAATCTGTACCAACCACAATCCCACCCAGGCCCTATCCCCATTATATAACTTAGCATGGTCCATCCACCTAACCTGCACGTCTTTGGAGTGTGGGAGGAAACCGGAGCACCCACAGGAAACCCATGCAGATACGGGGAGAACATGCAGTGACCCAAGCCGGGAATCGAACTGGGGACCCTGGAGCTGTGAGACAACAGTGCTAACCACTGTGCCACCCCAATAGCCAGGGAAGTAAAGCCCTGATTGTGGCTCGTAAACATAACGATGCAGCTCAGTTTGACGTCCGCTTGATTTTCACACTCTGCCGAAGCCAGGCGGTTGCAGTGGGTCGCTTAACAGTCCAGCTGACCGTGAGCCCTGCACATGTCTCCTGTCTGCTTTCCCCTTGAACGATCCTGTCTGTGTGGAACATGTACACTTCAGCGTATGGCGTGCGTTTGATATAAAGGTTATCAGTTTACACTGCAGCCTCCAGGCCCCTGTGACTATCACAGAGTGCATGGAAAAGCTTCGCTCTAAATCGTATGCACGATCCCTCGTTGACTTTTGACAGAGATGTTTGTTGATGCAGCAATGAGATACTTGATGACAAGCTGTCATAACCACGTTAACTCAAGACTTCAGCTCCCAACCGAAACAGATCACTCGCTACAGTCTCACTCAGCAATCTCACTCGCCTGAAATAAAAAATTCGGAACACTGGGGTGGGATTTTCCAGCTGCGTTCGCCCCCAGACTGGAAAATCCTGCCTGAGGGTTAACGCACCTTTGCATGGTCCTGTTCTACCTGTCACAATTCCCGTGACAGATGGAGCGGGAAAATCCCACCCACTGTCTTTGCCCTCTCCTCCCCCCAACTAAAACTGTTGTGACTTCTCCTTGTTCATTCTTACCGTCCAGACAAGACTCTCCCCTCCCCTGCATTCAGATTATCCAGCTGCTTCTCTTATACGCAGGATTGAAATTTCCTCCATTGAAACATTGGGAAGACTGAAGCCTATGTTCAGTCTATGTTCCCTCATCACCAACCCCATCTCCCTCCCTGGCAACACTCTTGAGGATGAACCTCTTTGCTAACAGTCCTGTTGTCCTATTTATATTGTCCTGGGGTGACACGGTGGCGCAGTGGGTTAGCACTGCTGCCTTCACAGTGTCCACGGACTCGGGTTCGAATCCCTGTTTGTGTGGAGTCTGCACATTCTCCCTGTGCCTGCATGGGTTTCCTCTGGGTGCTCTGATTCCTCCTACACTCCAAAGATGTGCCAGTTAGGTGCATTGGCCATATTAAATTCTCCCTCGGTGTACCCAAACAGGCACCAGAGCGTGACAACCAGTGGATTTTCACAGTCACTTCATTGCAGTGTTAATGTAAGCCTACTTGGGACATATGTCCATGCTAAATTGGCCCTTAGTGTCCCAGGATGTGTAGGTTAGAGAGATTAGCAGGGTAAATATGTGGGGTTATGGGGATAGGGCTTGGGTGGAATTATTGTTGGTGTAGACTCGATGGGCTGAATGGCCTCCTTCTTCACTGTCAGAATTCTATGATTCCATTTGCATTGGAGATAAGCTTCTGACCACAAAGCTAATCCAACACCAAGATCACCTACATTCGACCCAATGACATCACTTGAGTTTGCCCCTGCCTCGACTCATCTGCTGCTCAGTTACTCACTGGTTACCGTGAAACTTGACCTTTCCAAACACACTCATAGACAGCCTGCCATTTCCACTGTCATGAAACTCATCCAAAATTCTGCTGCTCATTTCTTAACTCCCGCAAGGTCCGTATACCAATTGGTTCAGTGCTCAATGATTGACATCGGCTCCTGCTCTGATGGTGGCTGGAATTCTCCGGCCTCTCCCACAGCTGGGATTCTCCAGTCCTGCTGCAGTGAATGGAGATTTGGCTGAGTGCCAAATTCTCTATTCTTGCCAGCAGTGACGACGGGGCGTACGACATCCCGCTGCCTTGGGAAAGCAGCCAGTATAATCAAGGATCCCACGTATCTCAGACATTCTCTCTTCCACCTTCTTCCGTTGGGAAAAAGATCCAAAAGTCTGAGGTTATGTACCAACCGACTCAAGAACAGTTTCTTCCCTGCTGCCGTCAGACTTTTGAATGGACCTACCTTGCATTAAGTTGATCTTTCTCTACACCCTAGCTATGACTGTAACACTACATTCTGCAGTCTCTCCTTTCCTTCTCTATGAAAGGTACACTTTGTATAGCGTGCAAGAAACAATACTTTTCACTGTATACTAATACATGTGACAATAATAAATCAAATCAAATCAAATCGGAAAATTCTAACCGATGACTCAATTTTGAAATTCTCAGTTTTGTTTTCAATTCCCTCCAAGGTCTTGGCCATCCCTCTCTCTATAATCTTTTCCATCCCTACAATATTCCGAGATCTCTGCACCTCTCCAATTCCGGCCTTTTGTTCATCTATAATTTTAACCACCCCACCACTGGATGTGGAGAACTGCCTCACTCCCACAGCTCTGGAATTCCCTCCTTAAACCTCACCACCTCTCTTAGATCCTTTCGGACACTCCTTAAAACCTACTTCTTTAGCCAAGATCTTAGTCATTTGCCTTGATGTCTTTAGGGCCGGAATCTATTCATCTCTGCCTCCAACGTACTCAACGATTATGGGGTGGCATAATGGCACAGTGGTTAGCACTGCTGCCTCACAGTCCAGTGACTTGGGTTCGACTGAACCCACAGGTCTCATTGTCTGTGCAGAGCCTGCACGTTCTCCCCGTGTCTGCGTGGGTTTCCTCCGGGTGCTCCGGTCTCCTCCTAGAGTCCAAAGAAGTGCTGGTTGGGTGCATTGGCCGTGCTAAATTCTCCCTCAGTGTACCCAGAGTGTGGTGAATAGGGGATTTTCACAGTAATTTCATTACTATTTGAATGTAAGCCTACTTGTGACTAATAAATAACCTTTCCTTTTACTTTACTCTGGGGGAGGTGATTCCAGAGACTCACCACCCTCTGAGTGAAGAAATCCCTCCTCACCTCAGTCCTAAATGGACTTCATTCAGAAACTGCATCCCCTGGATCACCAAAGCCCAGCTCCCCCACCTTACCTAACCTTCCGCCAACAGCGCCATTCGCCGGGGGAGAGAAACATCCTGCATGCACGAGGGGGGAAGGGATAGAATGGATGATTTGGGCTGAATGGCCAGTTTCTTTGTGGCAAAATTCCACGTCATTCTACACCACCAGTTGGAGAGGGACAAGCGATGAACCCGGGCTGCTGGCACCGGCTCTTTAAGTTGTGGGGGTAAAGATAGAGAGGGGAAAGAATGTTATCATGGTCACTATTACAGAGACTAGTTCCATATTCCAGATTTTTGGGGCCGGGGTGTTGGTGGCATTAGTGGGAACATCACTAGATTCATCACCCAGAGGCCCAGGCTCTGGGGACGTGAGTTCAAACCCCACCGAGGCAGCCGGCGGAATTTAAATTCAACTTTAAAAATCTGGAGTGAAAGCTTCAAATACGCACCATCTAATCTCATCTTTTTAATCTAATCGCGTCTCTTTAACCTGTACTTAATAGGGGGTTGGCCTACGAAGAGAGACTAAGTAGACTGGATCCGTACTCGTTGGAGTTTAGAAGGATGAGGGGGGATCTTATAGAGACGTATAAGATAATGAAGGGGATGGATAGGGTAGAGGTAGAGAGATTCTTCCCGCTTAGAAAGGACAGCAGGACTAGAGGGCACAGCCTCAAGATAAGGGGGAGGGGTGCAGTTTAGATCGGAGTTGAGGAGGAACTTCTTCACTCAAAGGGTGGTGAATCTCTGGAATTCTCTGCCCGTTGAAGTGGTGGAGGCTGCCTCGCTGAATATATTTAAGTCACGGGTAGATAGGTTTTTGATAGACAGGGGAATTAAGGGTTATGGGGAGAAAGCTGGAAAGTGGAACTGATCCACTTCAGATCAGCCATGATCTTATTGAATGGCGGGGCAGGCTCGAAGGGCTAGATGGCCTACTCCTGCTCCTATTTCTTACGTTCTTAACACCCTCTACACTCACATTCTCTGTACCTTTAAGACTTGATTACCTGTAAAGACTCGCATTCCAACCATTATTTTGTAAATTGAGTTTGTGTCTTTATATTGCCCTGTTTGTGAACAGAACTCACCTGACGAAGGGGCAGCCAGCGTTCTGAAAGCTAGTGGCTTTTGCGACCAAATAAACCTGTTGGACTTTAACCTGTGAGACTTGTTACTGTGTTTACCCCAGTCCAACGCCGGCATCTCCACATCATTTAGTGAAAAGCAGAATTGAATAATGGATGACTCTCCTCACCGATGCAAATTAGCGCAGGAATTCTGAGCTGGTCTTTGAACGGACGAGGAAGCAGAAGTGGTCAAGGTTACGAAGGGCAGGGACAAAGCTAATCCAAGCAAAATTCTTCAGCCTGGCGCAGCTTTCAAATACCAAAAGACGCGAGTTAAAATTAGGATATAAGGCATTAGAGTGGAAGTCAAGCAGTGCTGTTTCACCCAAAGGGGAATAGCTGTCTGGAATAAGTTAACAGTGAAGGCCAACGAGGCAGATAGTATAAATGGATTTGGGAGACAATTACTTGCAATTCTGGAGGAAAACTATCAAAAAGGGACAGGTTTTTTTTTAAAGCTAATAGTCTGCTCCTGTTGCCATGAATTCTTGTTATGTGCTGTTCGCTCATCCCAGTGGGGAGTGCCGGTTGACAATTAGTTGAACTTTTGCAGTCAAATGGCCAGAGATGTCACGCAAACTTGTCTCGGCTTCTAATGGCAATCATCGAATAACTGCAGCAAATTTAATTCTCAGACTGGTTCCTCATCCGTTCGGGGGGCAGCTCAGAACTCCTGTGTTAATTTGCATCAGTGAGGGGAGTCACCCATTACTCAATTCTGCTTTCTCCAAATGAAGCAGGAGGTGCCACGAAAGACGGCTGGTGCAGATTAGACGGTGCGTAATCGAAGCCTTCACTCCAGATTTTTTTAATTGAATTTAAATTCCACCAGCTGCCTCAGTAGGATTTGAACTCACGCCTCCCCCCCCACCTCTACTGAGAGCCTGGGCCTCTGGGTGACTAGTCTGGTGATGTTGTGACTAATGACACCAACATCCCGCACCTCCCCCCAAACAATCTGGAATATAGAGCCCGTCTCTGTAATGGTGGCCATGGCAACATGAAAACATAGCACCAGGAGCAGGCGTAGGCCATTTGGCCCCTCATGCCTGCTCCACCGTTCAAGAAGAAGAAGAATCCATACAGTACAGAAGGAGGCCATTCAGCCCATCAGGTCTGTGCCAATCACAATCCAACTCCAGGCCCCATTCCTCTAATCCCACATATTTACCCTACTAATCCCCTGACTCTAGGTCAAATTAGCATGGCCAATCCACCTAACCCGCACGTCTTTCAATATGATTATGGCTGATCCTCGCCCTCAATGCCAGATTCCCACCTTCTCCCTGAACCCTTGACGCCACTTCAGCTCATCCGGTGGGATTTTACGGCCTCGCTCATCCCAAAAACTGTACAATCCTGCCCGAAATCAACGGGCATTTCCATTGTCTGCCCCTCGCCCGCTCCGATTCCGTGGTAAAATTCCGGCCAACTGGGACCAAGCCCCATTCACCCATCGCCCCTCTATTCTCCCACCTCCGCTGCCTCCCTTTCCAGCAGTTATTTGATTTTAAAATTCTCATTCCGTGTTTTTAAACACTCCTTCCCCCACTCCTCCCGTAGCTGGACCATGAAGCAGACATTCGAAAGCATTGAATGAGACCCTGTAAGTAAAGTTCCTGCACACACAGAAACTAGTGTCATCTCTACGTGGAGCTGAGATTTAAACCTATAGCAACGCCACTCTGCAGATTGTACAGACTCAGTTTCAGAGTAACTTCTCCCTGTACACCATCAGCTGGTCAGTCACCGCGCATTTTTGAGGCAGTTTCTTTTCTTGCAGGTTCCTCTATTTCTAACACATCGCGTCCCATGCCTTTGTCGCTCCCAGAAGTTGGGAAACCATGAGACTTTTAGACACAAAACGTTGCAGTTTCTTCAAATATCTTTCGCACAATACTGACTAAAGCATAGTTGCACTGTAGCACTGCAGTGAGTGATGTGGCATTTTGGATAGACGTGTACACGACAATATAATTTTTTAATTCATTCGTGGGACATGGGCGTCGCTGGCTTGCCAGCATTTATTGCCCAACTCTAGTTGCCTTTGAGAAGGTGGCAGTGAGCAGCCTTCTCAAATCCTTGCAGCCCGTGTTCTGTGGATTAACATTAGGGATGGAATTCCAGGATTTTGACCGACCAACAAGTGCCAACGAACAAGTGATACGTTTCCAAGTCAGGATGGTGAGTGGCTTGGAGGTGGTGGTGTTCCCATGTATCTGCTGCCCTTGTCCTTCTAGGTGGAAATGGTCGTGGGTTTGGAAGGTGCTGTCTAAGGGTGAATTGCTGCAGTGCATCTTGTAGCTAGTGCACACTGCTGCTACTGAGCATCGATGGAGGAGGGAGTGGATGTTTGTAGATATGGTGCCAATCAGAGTTCCTGACTCTTTGCAAGTAATGCAATAATATAACGTGTCTGTGTACTTTACATTAGAGAAATCATAGCCTGGGCTAATGAGAGACACTTGTCTTCCCAGAACCTCTATTGTCTTGAGCATCGCACCCAGCCCTCAACATGACTTGTGCTATTAAGACAGAAAAGGCATTTTTTAGTCCATACACTAGCTGGCACTGTTCCAGGAGGCCCAGCAGAGAAATTCATCTTGCTCCACTTGTAACCATCTCGGGTCAACAATTCCAGCACTTCCTGGTTGGCAATAGCAATGATTGGACGTCGATTTTATCACATGACCTCCAGCCTTTAAATGCCCACCCTCTCACTCTCCTTTCCCCACCAATCAGAAACGCAAACAGACATTTCACTATCAGATTGGGTGATTCCAAACTCTCGGTTTATTGATTAGTAGTTTTACATTAACACTGCAATGAAGTTACTGTGAAAATCCCCTAGTCGCCACACTTTGGCGCCTGGCGGGTGACACTGAGGGAGAATTTAGCATGGCCAATGCACCTAACCAGCACAGCTTTGGACTGTGGGAGGAAACTGGAGCATCTGGAGAAAACCCATGCAGACATGGAGAAAATGTGCAGTGTCCACACTGACAGTGACCCAAGCTGGGAGTCAAACCCAGATCGCTGGTGCTGTAAGGCAGCAGTTCAGTAACTTCACTGCAGTGTTAATGTAAGCCTACTTGCGATCAACTTTAAAACTAACCGCTGCGCCAGCCTAGAAACGACATGCATCCAGCTAACTGGCAAATGTGGCTCTTCGAGGAAGCCCACTGCATGTTTTCTGTGATTCTTTGGGATTTTTTTTTCCCCCTGGGTGTTCTTCATGCAGTGTTCAGGAGGGTAATCTTCAAATCCTGGAGAATTCCAGAGGGTTAGTAACCCTAGTCTGTCACGCTGCCTTACTGCAGCAAGTGGTGGCTTTGACACAAGGTCTTGTAGGTCTATCATGGTTCCACGTTTAATCCTCCAAAAATCTCCAAATCCACTCCACCTTCCAACCGTGAGCACAGAAAAACTCAAATACTGGAGCTGAGTTCATTTCCACAGCGACATTCAACGGCGTTCATTAATCTAATTAAATCACATTTATTTAAAAGTCCCTTAAGGCTAAATGACAAACCAACTAGATGTACAGGCACCCTGGCTGCTGATGTACCTATTCACGTGGCCTGCCCATCGAGTTCCTCTCCTTAACTGAACCAAAGTCACTTTGAATATATTGAGAGAAGCCAGCAACCAACATATAACAGACCAGTGTCCTCCAGAATAACCGTCCCCATTGCAATACCACTGCATCGCTGGACTGCACTCGGTCAAAGCAAAGATCTATTTTCATCATTACAGGTGAACTCTTTACAGTTAAAGCTTCAGACAGAGACCAAAGAGCATTTATGGGCAGCACAGTGGCACAGTGGTGAGCACTGCTGCCTCACAGCGCCAGCGCCCCGGGTTCGATTCCTGGCCTCGGGTCACTGTCTAATTTGTATGTTCCCCCAGCAGGATTAGGCGATTGAGTTGGGTGATCAGCCATGATTGTGATGAATGGCGGAGAGGGGCTGAATGGCCTCATCCTGCTCCTGTCTTTTATGCTTCTCTGTCTGTGTGGGTCTCCTCCCAGAGTCTAATGATGTGCGGGTTAGGTTGATTGGCCATGCTGAGTGGACCCTAGTGTCAGCAGGACTAGCAGGGTAAATGTGCAGAATGCAGGAACAGGGCCTGGGTGTAACTGTGGTCTTTACAGACTTGATGGGCTGAATGGCCTCCTTCTGTGCTGTATGGGTTCTACGATTCTATGATTTCAACGTGGCCAGCACAGACACGATGGGCCGAAGGGCCTCTTTCTGTGCTGTCCAATTCTAAGACTCTATAATTTTAATTGCCTGGAGGGAGGAAAATCATTAAGGGAGTGATTAGAGGCAGAATAATCAATATCTGTGATTGATTATAGGACCAATAATCATACATGGAGTGAACATGGTGGCACAGTGGGTTAGCATTGCTGCCTCACAGCGCCAGAGACTTGGGTTCGATTCCCGGCTTGGGTGACTGCCTGTGTATAGTTTGCACATTCTCCCCGTGTCTGCATGGGTTTCCTCCCACAGATGGTAAATTAACCCGAAAGTCGGGGCGTTAGCATGGCAAATATGAGGGGTTAGGGGAATAGGGTGGGATTGTGGTCGGTGCAGATTCGATGGGCCGAACGGTCTCCTTCTGCACTGTTGGCATTCTATGATTCTACCTGCAGGCAGTAATCGATACCTGGGAGCGATTACCTGAGTAATAAATTCCTGGTCAATTAATACAGTCGGAGTAATTATGTCTGGGGGTGATTACACACAACGTGACAGGTCATAAAGGAAGGAGGAACCCAAACTGTGATAGTATTTTCACAAACATCACTCACTGAATTGTATAAGATGCTCTTTCGGGCCCCAGTTGTAATTAAATTTAATTTTTAAAATCTCAGTCTGTTTCAGAACTGCGATGGTCAGATCTCCCCCAGTGTTGGTGAATTATCGATCCAACGTTGGGCTGGACCATGGCAGCAAGTCTCTGTGGATCGCCTCCCCTGAAGGATGGCGATGGTCTCCTCGCCAGCCGCATTAATGATTCACGGAGCACAGAACCCAGGGTGGATAAATCAGGACGGAGGAATGATCTCTCTCTCTCTCTCTATATCTCCCTCTCGCTTTCAGAACCTGGACAGCTGCCAAGAATTCCTGAAGCTACGGCATATTTCCTCATTTTTTTGTGGTCTATAATTCAGGAACTGCAATCCTCCTGGGCATTAAGGTTGTATATTAACGATGGCAGCAATAATATCAAGTGGTCTATTGTGCCTGAACTACGAACGTAGATTTGGGCAATGCATAACTAGTGATGTTTAAAAGCTCCAATTAATATATCAAGCCAACTGACATGTCTCTCAATTTCATTAAAGGGCATTTAAACCACACAAGACCCATCAGATTAAATCATTCTCGTGCTTGAGTCCTTTTCATTTTTTAGTCTGTCTGCATTTTTATTTTTGATTGGCTGCTGGTTGTTCTATCGTGTGACCCTGCCAGACTTGCTGCTTCTATTGTACTGGGGGGTCACAAGCTTGCCACACCTCCTTGCCTTCACATTCAGCCCCTCATCCCAGCTGGTGGAAGCATCTCTCCCCCCCTGGCTGTGAGTTCAAATCCTACTTTGATTTGATTTTTTGATTTGATTTATTATTGATACACGTACTAACATACAGTGCAAAGTGTCGTTTCTTGTGCGCTATGCCGACAAAGCATACCGTACATAGAGAAGGAAACTAGAGAGTGCAGAATGTAGTGTTACAGTCATGGCTACGGTGTAGAGAAAGATCAACTTAATGCCAGGTAGATCCATTCAAAAGTCAGCAGGGAAGAAGCTGTTCTTGAGTCGGTTGGTATGTGACCTGAGACTTCTGTATCTTTTTTCCAATGGAAGAAGGTGGAAGAGAGAATGTCCAGGGTGTGTGGTGTCCTTAATTTTCTGCTGCTTTATCGAGGCAGCAGGAAGTGTAGACAGAGTCAATGGATGGGAGGCTGGTTTGTGTGATGGATTGGGCTACACTTATGACCTTTTGTAGTTCCTTGCGCTCTTGGGCAGAGCAGGAGCCCATACCAAGCTGTGATACAACCAGAAAGAATGCTTTCTATGCTGCATCTGTAAAAGTTGGTGAGAGTTGTAGCTAACATACCAAATTTCCTCAGTCTTCTGAGAAAGTAGAGGCGTTGATGGCCTTTCTTAACTATAGTGTCAGCATTGGGAAGGACCAGGACATAGAAACTGGGACTTGCACGTAGAAATCAAGAAATCATAGAGAGAAAAATCACAGAGATCCTACAATGCAGAAGGAGGCCATTTGGCCCACTCAGTCTGCACCAACCACAATCCCACCCACTCTCTACCCCCATATCCCAACATATTTACCTGCTAATCTCTCTAACCTACACATCTCACAACTCTAAGGGGCAATTTTTTTTTAGCATGGCCAATTGACCTAACCCACACATCTAGTACTGTGGGAGGGAACCGGAGCACCTGGAGGAAACCCACGCAAACACGAGGAGTATGTGCAAACTCCACACAGGCAGTGACCCAACCTGGGAATTGAACCCAGGTCCCTGGCGCTGTGAAGCAGCAGTGCGAACCACCATGCCACTGTGCCGCCCAATCAAGCGGAGTGTGGTGAGAGGTGGGGGGGGTGCCACTCTGTCGCAGGTGCCATCGTTTTGGATGAGGTTTTAAACTGGGACCCCGAATTCCCTTTTGAATGGATACATAGAATCCTCCGGCACTATTTCAAAGAACAGGGGAGTTCTCTCCGGTTTCCTGGTATATTTATCCCTGAATCTGATTATCTGTCATGGCCAATCCACCTAACCTGCACACCTCTGGAGTGTGGGATGAAACCAGAGCACCTGGAGGAAACCCACACAGACATGGGGAGAACGTGCAAACTCCACACAGACAGTGATCCAAACAGGAATCGAACCCAGGTCCCTGGCGCTATGAGGCAGCAGTGCTAACCACTGTGTCACTGTTACCACAACCCTGTGTGTAGGGGCTGACTGTGCACAAATTGGCTGCTGTGTTTCCTACATTATAAAAGTGACCACACTTCAAAAGTACTTAATTGGCTGGTCATAAAAGATGCTATAGCAATGTGAATTTCTCTTTGACTTAATTTCTCTGGAATAAGACTCTCTTTAATGGAAAACAGTCTCTGGATTCAGGGGAATCCTTTGAGCTCTCTTCACCTTTTGCTCCAGCCTCCCCTCTTTGTTTTTCATAACCCATACCTCTCCTAGTTCTTGCTGTAATTTTGCTGGAAAATAAAGTGGCGTGCTGATGAAACTTTTCATCTTGCACCCATCAGGACAGACACAAGAATACAAAATTTCAAAGGGAGAAACAGTTTATATTGCATGATAAAAGGGTGGCAATTGGGTGGCAAGCTGCCCCTGAATGGAGTGAGGCATTACCATGTTTACTGCACCAGGGAACTGTTGCCCCCCTCCCCACCCCTGCCCCGCCACACTTTTGTTCAATTCAAAGGAGGTGCGGTGCCTGGACATGTTCCTCTTCTTGCAGACTATAGGTTTTTGCGGATGAAAAGCCTCTAGAAAGCATGAGTGAGCCATGCTGAGCCCAACTAATCTTAGTTGTTAGTGTGGCTAAAAAACACACTCAGGATTATTCAGCAAGTGCTGCCCAGTTGCAGAATCACATCTAACGTTAGATATTACATTCTGAGTTGCGCAAGCAACGGCTGATCTGTTTCTCTCCATGTGACTGAAGTCATTGTTGCAATGCAGCTTTAGAGAACCTTAGTTAGGCCACGTTTGGAATATAGTGTTCAATTCTGGTCACCACATTACCAGAAAGATGTGGAGGCTTTGGAGAGGGTCCAGAAAAGATTTACCAGGACGTTGCCTGGTATGGAGGGCATTAGCTACGGAGACAACTTGGCTTGTTCTCATTGGAACGACAGAGGTTGAGGAACGACCTGATAGATGTCTACAAGATTATGAGAGGCATTGACAGAGTGGATAGTCAGAAGCTTTTTCCCAGGGTGGAAGAGTCATTTACCAGGGGGCATAGGTTTAAGGTGTGAGGGGCAAGGTTTAAAGGAGATGTACAAGTCAGATTTTTCACACAGAGGGTGGTGGGTGCCTGGAACTCGCTGCTGGGGGAGGTAGTGGAAGCGGATACTTTTAAGGGATGTCTTGACAAATACATGAATAGGATGGGAATGGAGGGATATGATCCCCAGAAGGGTCGGGGGTTTTAGTTAAGTTGGGCAGCATGTTCAGTGTAGGCTCAGAGGGTGAAAGAACCTGCTCTGTGCTGTAATTTTCTTCTTTGTTCTTTGATAGTTCATTTCCTCTTCTATACCGAGTTCCCCCTCGTTCATACACCTTGATAAGGCTGGCATTAAGGCCGATTGTCCTCTTGTCTACGGTCATTATTTTCCACGACATTACTGATTTCACTCTTTCCTTCTATAGATACAGGATCTTAAAACACAAGCACGGCATCAACTAATCGCCACTTAGCCATTTATCCTGTGTCAAAAATACACGCTCACAGAATCATCTGCCAATCTGATTCCCTGCCAAAACAAAGCAATCTGCCCAAATCTGAACTATTGGGAATTAATTCAATGAAAATTGTTTGGAAGGATCACACACCAGTTCAGTAGCTTTCCAAGCCACCAGCAGGGAAATAGCTGTGGGAAGGAAATCAATGGTCTTCATTTGATTAGCTTTTAGATATCCTCTAGAATGGCCCAGCCGGCCACTCAGTCATATCCAACACCTTCAAGGGTGTTACATGTTTAAAAGGGTTGCAGATTGCTCTAAGAGCTGATCACATGATTTGAAGGTGATGTCATTAGGGTGTTGCCACATACTACTGTTTTATTTTCAGTTTTGTGCAGAGCAGGGCAGAGAGCAGCTCCTCAATAAATCTGTTGTTGTTACTTTGAATCTATGTGTGCAAACCACATCCTTTATTTTTGTGCCAAAGCCCACACCTCCGAATATAGTTTGGACAAAGGGCAATTAGGGATACAAGGTTCTGAAGGCATTGTCTTGATGGGAGAGCAACTCTGAGACATCTGTTTTGTTCTGAACTATTTCACATCTGTAGAGAAAAAGAGGTTGGAACAGATTGGCTTCATGTGTTTGTGAAGCTACTGTCTCATCAAGATACCTTGAATAGTTCAGTGTTGTAATCCTGTAAAGAACAAAGTCTATGTCTTGGTATAAGTGAGAGCAGCTGTTACTAGTGACGGAAAGGTTAGGGCATCATTTTTTATACATAAGAACCGGTTTCCAACTGTGTGTCGGGCAGGAAAAGAGAGTCCACGCCTTTGTTTTCTGGGGTTTGGGAATAAATCCACATGAGAGAAAGACTGGCTCCATATTCCTCCTTTACTGAGTGAATGAATGGCAAATTCTAACAAATTGCTAGCCACCTGAACATTGAGATCATTTCAGAGATTGATCAACTCTCTAATTGGGGCATAAAAATGGGCTTCAAATGCGAACAGGCTAAACTACATTGTTTAGCAGACAGCAAGGAACAGAGTTCACATGTGGAACTATATGAGTGCCCTTCAAACTACAGAATGAATAAGATGGTAGGTGGTGGAATTTGAATTCAATTAAAAAATATCTGAAATTAAGAATCTACCGATGACCATGAAACCATTGTCAATTGAGGGAAAAACCCATCTGGTTCACTCGTGTCCTTTAAGGAAGGAAATCTGCTGTCTTTACCTGGCCTGGCCTACATATGACTACAAACCCACAGCAATGTGGTTGACTCTCAACTGGGGAACTAGGGATGGGCAATAAACGCTGGCCAGCCAGTGATGCCCATGTCCCACGAATGAATAAAAGGCCAGATCAGGTAATGATGGCAGATTTCCGTCCATTGTGGACATTCGTCAAGCAGGTGGTTTTATAAAAAATAATAATAAATGATAATTCATGATCACCGTTGAAACTTTGGAATTCCATCACATCAGTTGTCATAGTGGGATTTGAACCCAAGTCCCAAAGCATTAAGCAAGGCCTTTGTATTACTAACCCAGTGACATTCTCCTATAGCAACACCTCTGCTTCCACTTCTAATAGTAACAACCTTTCCAACATTTCATCAGCGATCATAGAATCCCTACAGTGGAGAAGGAGGCCATTCAGCCCATCAAGTCTGCACCGACACAATCCCACCCAGGCCCTACCCCTGTAAACCCCACTAACTATGCATCCCGAGATACTAAGGGGCACTTTAGCATGGCCTGTGCCCCTCAGCAGCATACCTTTGGACTGTGGGAGGAAACCGGAGCACCCGGAGGAAACCCACACAGGCACAGGGAGAACGTGCAGACTCCGCACAGGCAGTGACCCAGATCTGGGAATCGAACCTGGGGCCCCTGGAGCTGTGAGGCAGCCGTGCTATCCACTGTGTTGCCCTGGTTGTAAACCGGCTTGGGGATGTGCGTAAGTGATGGGAGATAATATCGAAATGCCTTATTTATTTCACCTCACCATAATTCGGCTTTCCAGATTACAAACAATTCCTCCTGGAAGGAGGGAAGATATTTCAAAAGTTGACAGCAGAATTAGTTCCCTGGGTTTTAATACAGCTTGAAAGGGTTTCACTAAAATAAATGGAGTTGATAACCTTTCGCTGAAATAGCAGTCAAATAAGACATGGCACATGAACTGAGCAAGATTGCGTTAGCAATTATCATCAACAGTTACTGGGAGGCTACCTTAAAGCTGCCAAAAAGGTTTATTTACTTCCACTTGGAAATAAAACTCATTACACTGGGGAATTATTAAAAAAAAAAGTGGATAAGAAATGTGTTTTTCCCAGAAACGGACTGAGGTATTTGCCCAGCTTTGCACTCTTAAATAGAGGTGACTAATTTCCGTCAGAAACAGTTTGCAACCTGCTATTGCACATGAATATCACTCCTCACATTTCCTACACTGAGTGTTCCAATATTAACGGTTGGAGGTAACGGGGCATCAGGTAAGTGTGAACATAATCAAGCTGAGGACCAGAATTGTTTACATTTATTATTTGTTAGTATAACACTGCAATGAAGTTAGTGTGAAAATCCCCTGGTCACCACACTCTGGCGCCTGTTCAGGTTACACTGAGGGAGAATTTAGCACGGTCAATGCATCTAACCAGCACATCTTTCGGACTGGGGGAGGAAACCAGAGCACCCAGGGGAAACTCATACCTAAAAGAACACCCCCCCCACCCCCGCCGAACCCCGGCCAGAAGAAACCCACGCAGGCACGGGGAGAACGTGCAGACTCCACACAGACAGTGACCCAAGCCGGGAATCAAATCCGGGTCCCTGGCGCTGTGAGGCAGCAGTGCCAATCACTGTGCTACCACGTCACCCACGCAATACACGCAAGGAGGCTAACAGACAAACCGTGAGTCGGCATAAATGGGTCTTCTTCAGGTTGGCAAGATGGAATGAGTGTTGTGCCACAGGGATCAGTGCTGGAACCTCAACTGTTTACAATTTATATAAATGACTTGATGAAGGGGTTGAAGGGATGGTTGCTAAATCTGTGGATGGCTCAAAGATAGGGAGGAAAGATGAGGAGGACATAAGGAGGCTGCAAAAACATACAGCTAGATTAAGTGAGTAAGAAAAATCTGGCAAATGGAAAATAATGTGGGAAAGTGATAGATTGTTCATTTTGGCAAGAAGAAAAGAAGCATATGAACTAAACAGTGAACAATTGTAGAGTTCTGAGGTGCAGAGGGATCTGGGTGTCTGAGTGTTCTTGGCGTGTATCCGCTGGAGTTTAGAAACGTTATAGGTGGCTTGATTGAATCATATAAGATCCTGAGAGGCCGTGGATGTGGAGAGGATGTTTCCTCTCGTGGGAGAATCTAGAACTAGGGGCCACCATTTAAAAATAAGGCGTTGTCCATTTAAAACAGAGATGAGATGAAATGTTTTCTCTCAAAGAGTCATGAGTCTTTGGAACTCACTACCTAAAAAGGCAGTGGAAGCGAATATTTTGAAGGCAGAGATGGATAGATTCTTGGTGAGTGAAGGGTTGATAGGTTATTGGGGTAGGAAGGATGCAGATTTGAGGTTACAATCAGGACAGAATTGGTCTTACTGAATGGCGGAGAAGGCTGAAAGGCCTACTCCTATTCCAAACTCCAACAAATACAAGCCTAACCTGCTCAGCCTTTCCTCATAAGACAACCCAGTAATTTCTGGAATCAGCCCAGTGAACATCAACTGAGTATATTCCTTCTTAGATATGGGGGCTAGAACTGTATACAGCACTCCAGGTGTGGTCTCACCAATGCCCTGTACATTTGTACCAAGCACATTCTTACATATCTAATCCAACTTCCTGGGGGAAAGAGCAGAAGCCTGAAACTGTTCGGATAGTTCATTGAAGAAACTAGCACAGTCATAGTGGGCCAAATGGCCTTGTTTGTTTTGTATGATTCTGAATTAGTGTTGCTATTATTGATATTTCTCTTTTTAAATAAGGTTATCCAGGATTGTAATGAATCTTGGCCAATTGGGCCAGTGGGCCAATGAGTGGCAGATGGAGTTTAATTTAGATAAATGTGAGGTGATGCACTTTGGTAGATTTTTTTTAGTTTATTTATCAGCGTCACAAATCGGCTAACACGAACACTGCAATGAAGTTACAGTGAAAATCCTCCAGTTGTCACACTCCGGTGCCTGTTTGGTACACTGAGGGAGAATTTAGCATGGCCAATGCAACTAACTAACATGTTTTTCAGACTGTAAGAGGAAACTGGAGCATCTGGAGGAAACCCACACAGACACAGACAGAATGTGCAGACTCCCCGCAGACAGTGACCCAAGCTGGGAACTGAACCTGGGTCCTTGGTGCTATGAGGCAACAGTGCTAAGCAGGGCAGGATTTGCTCAGTTAATGGTGGGATGTTGGGGAGAACAAAGAGATAGAACAAAGAGATCTAGGGGCATAAGTTCCTAACTCCTTGAAAGTGGACTCACAGGTGGACAGGGTGGTGAAAAAGACTTTTGGCATACTTGGTTTCATTGGTCAGAACATTGAGTACAGGAGTTGGGACGTCTTGTTGAAGTTGTACAAGACATTGGTCAGGCCACACTTGAAAGAGTGCAGAAAAGATTTACGAGGATGCCACCAGGACTTGATGGTTTGAGTTATAAGGAGAGGCTGGACAGACTGGGGCTTTTTTCTCTGACGCGTAGGAGGCTTAGGAGTGATCTTATAGAGGTCTATAAAATAATGGTGAACATAGATAAGGTAGATAGTCAACATCTTTTCCCAAAGGTAGGGGAATCTTAATCGAGAGGGCCTGGGTTTAAGGTGACTGGAGAGGAATACAAAAGCGTCTAAATATTGTCTTGGATCTGCCCTGATTAAATAGGAAGGTGAAGAGGTGATAGTCTGTCCAGAGGGTGAATAAACGGCTGAGGTGCCAGTCTGGCCACATCCTTCACAAACACGTCTGTAAAGAAAACAATTTTTGAACGAAAACAGGCCAGGGGCAGTGCACCAAGAAGCAGCTGCAAAGAATTAAATCTATCTGTCCCTCCGCTTGTGTTCCACAGGCTCACTCAGTCATCATTGGAGTCACTGCGGTTAGATCAGGTGACAGAATCACTGGGAGGGATTCACAGGAAAATCTATACCCTTCAATGTGACAGAGGAACCCAGAGATACGGCCGCAGCAGACAGGGGTATGAGTAATGTGATCACTGGGAATATAGTGAATAAAGCACCATCCCTGCTTCCATTCCTGCTCTATATTTCATTATTAGCAGCACTGTCTGGGTGCGAACTGGAGCTTGCTATGCTTCCATTTCTTTAGTTTATTCATTCGTGGGACAAGGGTGCCACTGGCTCAGTCAGGCATTCATCGCCCATCCCTAATTGCCCTTGCACTGAACAGCTTACTGGGCCATTTCAGAAGGCAGCTGAGACTCAACCACATTGCTGTGGCTCTGGAGTCACATTTAGGTCAGACCAGCTAAGGACGGCAGATTCCCTTCCCTTAGAGGCATCAGTGAACCAGTTGGGTTTTTGCGACAATTGATAACAGTTTCACGGTCATAGAAAGTATCCGCGATAACTTCATTGAACAGTATGTAACGGAACCTGCGAGGGAGCAAGCTACCCTAGATCTGGTTCTGTGTAATGAGACAGGAATAATTAATGACCTCACAGTTAGGGATCCTCTCGGAAGATGTGATCACAATATGATTGAATTTAAAATACAGATGGAGTGTGAGAAGGTAAAATCCAACACCAGCGTCTTGTGTTAAACAAAGGAGGATCCAATGGGATGAGGGAGGAGTTGGCTAAGGTAGACTGGGAGCAAAAACTTTATGGTCAGACAATTGAGGAACAGTGGAGGACTTACATAAGAACATAAGAAATAGGAGCAGGAGTAGGCCATCTAGCCCTTCAAGCCTGCCCCGCCATTCAATAAGATCATGGCTGATCTGAAGTGGATCAGTTCAACTTTCCCACTTTCTCCCCATAACCCTTAATTCCCTTGTCTGTTAAAAACCTATCTACCCGTGACTTAAATATATTCAGCGAGGCAGCCTCCACCACTTCAACGGGCAGAGAATTCCAGAGATTCACCACCCTTTGAGTGAAGAAGTTCCTCCTCAACTCTGATGTAAACTGCCCTCCCCCCTTATTTTGAGGCTGTGCCCTCTAGTCCTGCTATCCTTTCTAAGCGGGAAGAATCTCTCTACTTCTACCCTATCCATCCCCTTCATTATCTTATACGTCTCTATAAGATCCCCCCCTCAGCCTTCTAAACTCCAACGAGTACAGACCCAGTCACTTTCAAGGTGATTTTTCACACTACTCAACAAAAGTATATATCAGCGATAAGGAAGGATTGTAGAAAAAGAGATAATCTAAGGCTATCTAAGGAGATAAAGGAGAGTATCAAATTGAAAGAAAATGCATACAAAGTGGCAAAGATTAGAGGGAACCTAGAGGATTGGGAAATCTTTACAGGTCAACAGAAAGCCACAAAAAAGGCTATAAAGAAAAGTAAGATGGATTATGAGAGCAAATTAGTTCAGAATATTGCAAAGCAGATTGCAATGGTTTCTATAAATGTATAAAACTAAAAAGAGCGGCTAAAGTAAATATTGGTCCTTTAGAGGATGAGAAGGGGGTGTGTAAAAACTGGAAATGAGAAAATGGCTGAGGCATTGAACTGATATTTTGTGTCGGTCTTCACAGTGGAAGACACAAATAACATGCCAAAAATTGATGACAAGGTGGCTATGGCAGTGAGAAGCTAGAAACTATCATTATCATGAAAGAGGTAGTGTTGGGCAAGTTAATGGGGCTAAAGGTAGACAAGCCTCCTGGTCCTGATGGAATGCATTCCAGGGTACTAAAAGAGATGGCGGGAGAAATAGCAAATGCACCAGTGGTAATTTACCAAAATTCACTGGATACTGGGGTGGTTCCCGCAGATTGAAAAACAGCAAATGTGACACCACTGTTTAAAAAAGGCAGTAGACAAAAGACAGTTAGGTCGGTTAGTTTAACTTCTGCAGTAGGGAAAATGCTTGAATCTATCATCAATGAAGAAATAGCGAGACATTTGGATATAAACTGTCCCATTAGTAAGATGCAGCATGGGTTTATAAAGGGCAGATCATGTTTGACTAATTTGGTGGAATTTTTTGAGAACATTACATGCGCAGTAGACAATGGGGAACCTGTGGATGTGGTGTATCTGGATTTCCAGAAGGCATTTGACAAAGTGCTGTACCAAAGACTGCTACATAAGATAAAAGTGCACAGTGTTATGGGTCAAGTATTAGCATGGATAGAGGATTGGTTAACTAACAGAAAGCAAAGAGTGGGGGTAAATGGGTGTTTTTCGGGTTGGCCTTAGTGGTGTGCCTCAGGGATCAGTATTGGGATTGCAAGTGTTTACAATTTACATAGATGATTTGGAGTTGGGGACCAAGTGTAGTGTGCCAAAGTTTGCAGGTGACACTAAGATGAGTGGCAGAGCAAAATGGGGCTGAAAGTCTGCAAAGGGATATCGGTAGTCTAAGTGAGTGGGTGAGGGTCTGGCAGATGGAGTACAATGTTGGTAAACCTGAGGTCATGCATTTTGGTAAGAATAACAGCAAAATGGACTATTATTTAACTGGTAAAAAATTGCAGTAAGCTGCTGTGCAGAGGGACCTGGGTGTCCTTGTGCAGGAATCACAAAAGGTACAGCAGGTAATTAAGAAGGCCAATGGAATTTTGTCCTTCATTACGAGAGGGATGGAGTTTAAAAACAGCAAGGTTATGTTGTAGCTGTGTAAGGTGCTGGGGAGGCCACACCTGGAGTACTGTGTACAGTTTTGGTCTCCTTACTTGAGAAAGGATATACTGGCACTGGAGGGGATGCAGAGGAGATTCACTAGGTTGATTCTGGAGTTGAGAGGGTTGGCTTATAAGGAGAGACTGAGTAGACTGGGGCTACACATTGGAATTCAGAAGAATGAGGGAAGATCTTATAGAAACATATGAGATTATGAAGGAAATAGCTAAGATAGAAGCAGGGAAGTTGTTTCCACTGGCAGGTGAAACCAGATCGAGGGGGCATGGCTTCAAAAAAAGGGGGAGTGGATTTAGGACTGAGTTGAGGAGGAACTTCTTCACACAAAGGGTCGTGAATCTGTGGAATTCCCTACCCAGTGAAGCAGTTGAGACTTCCTCATTGAATGTTTTTAAGGCAAGGATAGATACATTTTTGAACAGTAAAGGAATTAAGGGTTATGGTGAGCGGGCGGGTAAGTGGAGCTGAGTCCACAAAAAGATCAGCTGTGATCTTATTGAATGGCGGAGCAGGCTCGAGGGGCCAGATGGCCGACTCCTGCTCCTAGTTCTTATAGAATCCCTGTAGTGCAGGAGGAGGTCATTTGGCCCATCGAGTGTGCACTGTCCACTCGGGCCCTATTCCTGTAGCTTCTCATATTTATCCTTCTAAACCCCCTGACACTAGGGTTAATTCACCATGGTCAGTCCACCTCACCTGCGCATCTTTGGACTGTGGGAGGAAACTGGAGCACCCGGAGGAAACCCACACAGACACAGGGAGAACGTGCAGACTCCACATAGAGAGTTACCCAAGGCTGGAATTGAACTCGGGTCCCTCGTGCTGACAGACAGCAGTGCTAACCACCGTGCCACTCCCGAGTAGATTCTTAATTCCAGATATTTATTATTGAATTCAAATTCCATCATCTGCCCTGGCGGGATTCGAACCCGGGTCCCCAGAACATTAGCTGAGTTTCTGGATTAATAGCCTAGCGATAATAACACGAGGCCATCGCCTCCCCTGAGGTGGGAAGGGGCCCCACTACTGTATGGGGACATGTTTATTCACCTGCTACACATGTCCTGATGTGCACCAAGTCCCATTCACCCATCACCTCATGTACCTGCTAACTGCATTGGCTCACAATCCAGGAATGACGCAGTTTGTTAAAAATTTCATTGCCTTCAAGTCCCTGCAAGACTCCCTGATCCTTGTAACCTCTCCCCAAAACCCTCTGAGAACCTTGGCTTCCTCCAGTTCTGGCACCTTGCGAATCCCTGGTTTAGTTTGCATCTTGCCAGCGGTTGCTGCTTAGACCCCAGGCTCTGGAAGTATCTCAGTACACCACTCTACCTTGCTGCCTCTCTCTCTCCGTCTCCTTTGCACTCTATGCGTAGAGCAGAAAAATCAATGCTGACATTCCAGTGCGGTGCTGAGGGAGTGCCACAGTGTCAGGAGTATGAGACAGAGGCTCTCAGATGGATAGAAACATCGAAAAGGAGAGGCCATTCGACTTTTCAAGCCTGCCCCAGTGCCGCAATGGTTAGCGTTGCTGCCTTGCAGTGCCAGGGACCCGGGTTCAATTCCAGCCTCACTGTCACTGTCTGTGTGGAGTTTACACATTCTCCCCATGTCTGCGTGGGTTTCCTCTGGGTGCACCGGTTTCCTCCCACAGTCCAGAGATGTGCAGGTTAGGTGCATTGGCCAGGTTAAATTGCCCCTTAGTGTTCTGGGATAGTAAGTTCGAGGCATTAGCGGGGTAAATATTTAGGGTTATGGGGATAGGGCCTGGATGGGAGTGTTGACAGTGTAGACTCAATGGGCCGAATGGTCTCCTTCTGCACTGTGGGGTTTCTATGATTCCTTTCTATGACTCAATACGCATAGGGCATCATCAAATTCAATATCCTGATCTTAACTTCCCTCCTCATGTCTCTTGATCTCTTTAGCCCCAAGAGCGACATCTAATTTCTTCTTGAAATCAGATAACATTTGGTGGGAGTGAATTCCACACATTCACCATCCTCTGGGTGAAGAAATTTCTCCTCACCTCAGATCTAAAAGATTTACCCCTTACCCTCAAACTATGACCCCCTAGTTCTGGGCTCCCCCCATCATTGGGAATATTCTTTCTGAGCCTACTCTGTCTCACCCTGTTAGAAGTTTGTGCTTGGCTTTGTTTCCAGTCAGGAAAGGTGCTATACAAATGATACACACGGAAACATAGAAAATAGGAGCAGGATGAGGCCATTTGGCCCTTCGAGCCTGCTCCACCATTCATCAGGATCATGGCTGATCATCCAACTCATTAGTCTAATCCTGCTTTCTCCCCATAACCTGTTCACCCCTAGTGCTACATCCAGCCATCTCTTGAATGCATTCAATGTTTTGGCATCAACTACTTCCTGTGTTAATGAATTCCACAGGCTCACCACTCTTGGGGTGAAGAAATGTCTCCTCACCTCCATCCTAAATGGTCTATTCCAAATCCTCAGACCATACAAATGCATATACAAATGCAAGTTCTCTTGTTTGTAAGTGGATTGCGGTCCCATTACCTCAAAGTAAAGCCTCCAAATGACCCCCTTCTTGGCGCTCAGTCTTCCTTACTGTACTCAGAAGGGACATTTTGACATGGTAAAGTTAGAACTTCCTTCGCGCCACTCCTGATCCACTCCCCTTCTACTTCCAACCTTGCTGCCGTCCTCTTCCTGTGGACCTTGGTTCGACATCTCTGCTTCCCAACTGAAAACACGGGGCGAGATTAAACCCTTAATTGGAACCACGATCAATGGTGAATAATCCCAAAAGCCGCTGTATCATAACTCGATCTCTAACGAAGCGTGGAGCTTTTGGAAAGAAGTGTTAGGAGATGTGATCTGATAACCCTGCAGTAGGGCTGCTGTGATGGGAATACTTGCTCAATTATCCTTTGGGCGTCTGCAACTCACGTGTCTGTGGCCAGTGTCACTTTTCACAGCGTTCTCTTCGCATTAAATTTATGTTATTAATTATTAATTCTCCATTTTCTTTCCTTTTCCACATCTCCATTCTTTGCCTTCTGCTCAGACCCCAGCATTTTGGCAGGCGCGGTTATAGATCACCCGAAATGCACAGGATGCTTGAAAGAATGGGGTGTCATAGAATCTCAACAGTGCAGCAAGAAGCCATCTGGCCCATTGAGTCTGCACCGACAACAATCCCACCCAGGTCCTATCCCCGTCAACCCGTGTATTTACCCTGCTAATCCCCCTTGACACTAAGCGGCAATATAGTGTGGCCAATCAACCTGACCCGCACATCTCTGGACTGTGGAAGGAAACCGGAGCACCCGGAGGAAACCCACGCAGACACGGGGAGAATGTGCAGACTCTGTGCAGACAGTGACCCGAGGTTGGAATTGAACCCGGGTCCCTGGCGCTGTGAGGCAGTGTTTCTAACCACCGTGTCACCCTGTATGGTTAATTGCAATCCAGCGTGGATTATCTGTTGATTTAACTCTCCCACCTCCCGCATTCCTGGTTGGTCCCCCCACATTCCACTCTTTGTGAACTTGAGATTATCCAAACCTCCTTTATGCTTCATTCTATTCTCAATGAATAAATCAGGCAAATCTTCTTCTGTTTCAAGTTGATTCAGCACAACTTTCTTTACTTTAATAAATTCGATTAGTGATTTTAGCCTGATTTGAATGGCTTAACAATATGATGTTTCTCGACCAATTGAATAAATCAAATATGCACTGAGTATCCCAAAGGATTTCCAGTTCTTTCTGTTGTGTTTCAACTCATAACAAATGACATTGGACTTTTCTCTTTTTGTAACTCTCAAAAACAAAGTAGAACGATTGACCTAATTGTAACATGAGAAAACCAATGGGCTTCTTCTCCAGATCTGGATTCAAGCTGATCACCGATACCCTGGATTATTTTAAGTCAATGGAAGTCTCCTTTTATGTTTGTGTTCTACTCTGGGGGTTTTCAATGCTCCAGGATTGTCCCGGTTTCCCCAGAAAAATTACAATCGGCAAACAATAGTGGATTATATGTAGAAGGAAGTCATGGCCACATTGCTATCATTTGGCCTGTTTCTGTTCTTATGTCTATGTTCTTTTCCTGAATTGGTTGCCCTTAAAAGGAGACGATGGCCTAGTGATATTATCGTCAGACTATTAATCCAGAAACTCAGCTAATATCCTCGGGACCCGGGATCGAATCCAGCCACGGCAAATGGTGGAATTTGAATTCAATAAAAAAAATCTGGAATTAAAAATCTGATGATCATTGTCGGAAAAACCCATCTGGTTCACCAATGTTCTTTAGGGAGGGAAATCTGCCACCCTTACCCGGTCTGGCCTAAATGTAACTCCAGGCCCACAGCAGTGTGGTTGACTCTCAATTGCCCTCTAAGGGACGGGCAGCAAATGCTGGCCAGCCAGCGACGCCCACGTCCCACGAATGAATGAAAGGAAAATGGGCTTGAAGACCCTGGCTGAGGTGGGCGTAAGACTCTCGCAGCTCCCTGGCTCCGGGGATGATTCCGCACGGAACTGGGTATCTGTCCACTGCTGCCTCCACTCCTCTCCTCACATCTGATGCCCCATGGAGACAGCTGCCCCCCTCCAGGAGGTTTAAGCAGCTCGTCTGCGCGAACCTGAGCTAAAGCAGAGACGCATGAGAAAATATTCTGAATTAATCCAGCAAAATGAGCCTGTCAAAATAAGTCAATATTCTTTTGCAAAGTGGCAGGCAAGGATTGGAGAATATGCAATCACTTTTTTTTTGCTGCTTTTTTTTCTCATAAATAACAGCGAACCTCTGCCTTATAAAGGCTCCTTCTCTTTTCCGAGTTGCAGCTTTGATTTTCCATCACGCTGACCATCAAAAACAAAGTACTATTCGGAGCTGTTGCCATGGTTACAGTCCTGTCAGCCACTTTAATGCGTGGGTTGCAGTGCTCCAGTTCTATTGCTGCTTTAGCTGCTGGGGGATTCTTCGACCACTCAGCTTTAGCACATACTCCAACACCAGCACGGTTGGGCGACACGGTGGCACAGTGGCTGGCACTGCTGCCTCACAGCGCCAGGGACGCGGGTTCGATTCTCGGCTCGGGTCACCGTCTGTGCGGAAGCTGCGCATTCTCCCCGTGTCTGCGTGGGTTTCCGCCGCATATTCCGGTTTCCTCCAAAGATGTGTGGATTAGTGGATTGGCCATGCTAAATTGCCCCTTAGTATCAGAGGCACGAGCTCGGGAAATGCATGGGGTTATGGGGATAGGGGTGGGATTGTGGTCGATGCAGACTTGATGGGCTGAATGGCCTCCTTTTGCACTGTAGGGATTCTATGATTCTAAGATTGCAATAACTTCAAGGAGGCGAAAGTCCTGTCACCAAGTTACTTTATTTACACCACACATTCTGTATGCAGCCAGCTCTCCAGTTGCTCCCTGCTGAATGCAGGCTGAGAGTCTGACACACCTGCTTTAAATAGGGAGCGTGAGGCTCCCTGATTTAACCAGCAATTAGGACTCATCAGGCAGTTCATACTCTAACAAGACAACCTCATTAGCCTGAAGTCATCACAAATATTAGGGTTTATTTTCATTGTTGGAAAACCTGGTGAGTTGAACCAACTTTGTGAGGCCTAATCAAGCCCATTCTGCCCCTGGCCTCTCCTTCATTCTCCCACCTCCATCCTCCCCAATATCTCCTACTTCACATTTCGGCGACATGCTACCTCAAGCACTGGCAAACTCGCCCAATTCATTATTGATTGTCACTGTCCACCAGATAATGTGGGGGCACAGGGTGTGACTTTAACTCCTTACTTGCCCCATGAAAAGTGGGCAGGGGTGAGCAGTTAAAGGGGACCAGGTTACTCGCTGGCCAGAGTCACCTAGATATAAGAACATAAGAACATAAGAAATAGGAACAGGAGTAGGCCATCTAGCCCTTCGAGCCTGCCCCGCCATTCAATAAGATCATGGCTGATCTGTTGTGGCTCAGTTCCACTTTCCCGCCCTCTCCCCATAACCCTTAATCCCCTCTCTTATCAAGAACCCATCAACCCGCTTCTTAAAAATATTTAGCGAGGCAGCCTCCACCACTTCAACGGGCAGAGAATTCCAGAGATTCACCACCCTTTGAGTGAAGAAGTTCCTCCTCAACTCCGTTCTAAACCGCCTCCCCTTTATCTTGAGGCTGTGCCCCCTAGTCCTACTGTCTTTTTTGAGCGGGAAGAGTCTCTCCACCTCTATCCTATCCATCCCATTCATCATCTTATACGTCTCAATGAGATCTCCCCTCATTCTTCTAAACTCTAGCGAGTACAAGCCTAGTTTATTCAGCCTCTCCTCATAGCTCAATCCCCTCAACTCCGGTATCAGCCTAGTAAACCTCCTCTGCACTCCCTCCAGGGCCAAAATATCCTTGCGCAGGTGCGGTGCCCAAAACTGCACACAGTACTCCAGCTGCGGCCTCACCAATGCCCTATACAGCTGCAGCAAGACCTCCCTACTTTTATATTCAATCCCCCTCGCTATGAAGGCCAGCATCCCATTCGCCTTCCTGACCACCTGCTGCACCTGCAAGCTGGGTTTTTGCGACTCATGCACAAGGACCCTGAGGTCCCTCTGCACCGTCGCCTGCTGCAGTTTTTCGCCACGTAAGTAATAGTCCTTCCTACCATTCTTCCTACCAAAGTGGACCACCTCACACTTGCCAACATTAAATTCCATTTGCCATTTCCTGGCCCATTCGCCCAGCCTATCTAGATCCTTCTGCAGACTCTCCACACCCTCCGCACAATTTGCCTTTCCCCCAATCTTGGTGTCATCAGCAAATTTCGACACCCTGCACTTGGTTCCCTCCTCCAGATCATCTATATAAATGGTAAATAGCTGAGGCCCCAGCACCGACCCCTGGGGCACCCCACTAGTCACCAACCGCCAATCCGAATAGCACCCATTGACCCCCACTCTCTGCCTCCTATTTGACAACCAATCCTCTATCCACGCTAACACCCTACCCCCAACTCCATGTCCCCTGACCTTCCAAACTGCCAAACACGCTATAGATCTCAATCAAGCCTAATTAATGGGTGACACAGTGACACAGTGATTAGCACTGCTGCTTCATGGAACTGGGGAACTGGGTTCGATCCCAGCCTTGGGTCACTGTCTGTGTGGAGTTTGCATGTTCTCCTGTGTCTGCGTGGGTTTCCCCAGAGTGCTCCGACTTCCTCCCACAGTCCAAAGATGTACAGCTTAGGTGGATTGGCCATGATAAATTGTCCCTTAGTATCCCAAAATGTGCCGTTTAGGTGGATTGGCCATGCTAAATTGCCCCTTCATATCCAAAGATGTGCAGGTTTGGTGATTTTTTTCATGCTAAATTGTCCCTTAGTGACCAAAGATATGCAGGTCAGGTGGATTGGCCATGCTAACTTGCCCCTTAGTGTCCCAAAATATACAGGTCAGGTGGATTGGCCATGCTAACTTGCCCCTTAGTGTCCAAAGATATGTTGGTTGGGGGGTTCACTCAAGGACGTTAGTGAATCAGATGGTTTTCTGCCAACAATCAATGATGGCTTCATGGTCACCATTACTGAGACTAGCTCTCCAATCTCGATTTATTTTTCACTGAATTGAGTTTAAATTCCACCAGCTGATAGTCTGGGATTAGAAACCTCAGTCCCCAGAGCCTAGGTTTCTGGATTACTAGCCCAGTGACATTACCATTCAACCACCTTCTCCGTCAAAGTGATGGAAATGAGCATAAGGAGCGACTTCCCAGCATTGGAAATCTATGATCCCATTGCTTGGTTTGTCTTCCAACACCTCGTTTTACATTTCCCACTCAACCCCATTCCCTAACCTTCCCCGGTGGTCCACAGGTCTTGCAGTCTTTTTTGCAGTTTGCCAAGATTACTAGTTTAGGTCGCTTGTCTAACTTTGATATCCTGCCTCTGGTATCTGCATGGACTGAGAACAAGATTAGGCCCAGCACTGAGTCTACAGTTCCAATCTTCCTCTGATCTATTTGCTTCCTGTTGGTCAGCCAGTTGTCTGTCGTCACTGTAACATTTTCTTTTATATCACGCAATCTTTTCAGACAAGATCCTTGAGACAAACAACACGTACTCTGCATCCACTGCCTTTTCATAAACACTTCTTCAACTAAAAACTATACAATTTGTGAAAGGGACTGGTCTTTAATAGATATATACCAATCCTTTGATTATTCAATTCAATAACAATCACATATGTTAGCCACGATATGTGAAACCTGCATTTATATAGCACCTTTCCTGACCATAGGACTTTACCAAAGTACTTTTACAGACAACAAAGTACTTCTGAAGTAATAATCACTGTTGTAATGCAGCAGCCAAAATTTTGGGGCATTAAGGGGCAGTTTAGCACAGCCAATCCACCTAACTTGCACTTCTTGGGACACTAAGGGGCAATTTAGCATGGCCAATCAACCTAACCTTTACATCTTCAGACACTAAGGGGCAGTTTAGCATGGCTAATCCAACTAACCTTCATATCTTTGGACACTAAGGGGCAATTTAGAATGGAAAATCCATCTAATCTACACATCTTGGGACACTAAGGGGCAATTTAGCATGTCAATTAATCAAACCTACACAACTTTTTACACTAAAGTGCAACTTATTATGACCAATCCACCTAACCTGCACATCTTGGGACACTAAGGGGCAATTTAGCATGACCAATCCACCTAACCTGCACATCTTGGGACACTAAGGGGTAATTTAGCATGACCAATCTACCTAATCTGCACATCTTGGGACACTAAGGGGCGATTTAGCATGGCCAATCCACCTAACCTACACATCTTGGGACACTAAGGGGCAATTTAGCATGGCCAATCCACCTAACCTACACATCTTGGGACACTAAGGGGCAATTTAGCATGGCCAATCCACCTAACTTACACATCCTTGGACTGTGGTAGGAAACCAGAGCACCTGGAGGAAACCCATGCGGATATGGGGAGGACATTCAGACTCTACACGGATACTAACCCAAGGTCAGAGTTGAACCCGGGTCCATGGCGTTGTGAGGCAACAGTGCTAACCACTGTGCTAACCAATATGTGCACCGGCAGTTCCCACATGCGAAAATGAGATAGTGTAAAGATGCTCATTCATCAGGTTAAGGAAAACACAACTTGTTTATTTACAGGTTAAAACTATACAGAGGCTGGCAGCCGGCAATCAGCTCCTGAGATGATCCTGAGTCCAGGATCCCACACTTACCAGGGTGATCCCTCACCCTGCTCCCTGATTGGTTTGCCAGGTCAAGTGACCCTTATTCTGCAGGTTGTTCTTAAAGGGACAATCTCCACAAATAGTGACCAGAACATCGATTTTAATCCTGTTGATTGAAGGATGGAATTTGGCCAGGTCGCCACGGATGACGTCCCTAATCTTCTTTGAAATAGTGTCACGGGACCTTCTGCACCCACTTCACAGGGCAGGCGGAGCTGGGGTTTGACCTCTACCCCAAAAGGAGGCACCTCTGACAGTGCAGCATTCCCCCTGTACCCCCACCAGGAGATGCCGGCGTTGGACTGGGGTAAACACAGTAAGAAGCCTCACAAGAGCGGGTTAAAGTCCAACAGGTTTATTGATACATTTGTTGGACTTTAACCTGGTGTTGTGAGACTTCTAACTGTGCTGTCCGCACCAGGAGAGTCAGCTTTGAATTTTGGGCTCAAATCCTGGAGTGCAGATTAACTTTCACCCACCATCCTCTGAGTGAGAGGTGTGAGTGGCTGCTACCAGTGGACCTATGGTGGATTGACAGATAAGGTAGATGTGGCCCCACTGGGAGCAAACAACCTGTGGAGGGGGGTGGTCAGAGGAGCGAAAAGAAGGAGGATCTGTTTTTTTTAATTCATTTGTGAGACACGGGCATCGCTGGCTGGCCAGCATGTATTACCCTTCCCTAGTTACCCTTGGAGGGCAACTGAGAGTCAACCACATCGGAGTCACATGTCGGCCAGACCAGGTAAGGACAGCAGATTTCCTTCCCTAAAGGACATTAGTCAACCAGATGGGTTTTTCCGACAATCAGTCATGGTTTCACGGCCGTCTGCGGATTTTTAATTCCAGATTTTTAAAAATCAGACTCCACCTTCTGATGTGGCAGGATTTGAACCCGGGTCCCCAGAATACTAGCTGAGTTTCTGGGGTAATAACCCAGCGATAATACCACTGGGCCATCATCGATTGACCAAACTGTGCCCCCCGAAACCTCCGAGGGCAAATTTTAAACTCTGGCGGATTATTGAGGACGACGGTAGTCGTGATGTGGAGATGCCGGCGTTGGACTGGGGTAAACACAGCAAGAAGTTGTCAGACTTCTCACTCGATTATTGAGGCTCACGTTTCCAGAATGACCACGCGATTACAGCATGTTCTCCCCCTCGAATGGAGCTTTATTGTCCCCATCGCTTGACATCTACTTGCTGCCATCCTGCACCCCCCCCAACAACTCCCACCACCCCCCCACAACAACCCCCCACCCCTACCCCCCCATCTCCCCTCCTCCACCGTCCTTCGCCCGCAATCGTGAATTCAATCTGATTGTGTTCTGGGCTTCATTAGAGGGGAAATAAATAGGATTTGTAACTAAATAGAAAAATGAGCCCGTGACGCAACATTAGGGACTCAGATAATGAATTTCTGACAGTTTGTTATGCTAATCTAATACAATCTGGTTTGCTAATATTAAATGTAATGCCATGCTGGATACAAGCGAGGCAATTAGGTGGTTAGAATTTTATTCACAATCCCATAAATTCATTACAGGCGGCAGTTAGATTGTACATATAAAGGAAGGCCAATTAACTTTCCAGCTAGATCTTTGATGGGAGGGAAAACGCAGTGAGATAAAATGGGACAGACCGCAAATCGGCCTCAAAGCCGGGGTTTCTTTCGCCTCTCGGCCCCAGCACCCCTCCCCTCCCCGGCTCCCTCTCGCTTTGAGGATTGAGGGAAGCCGGGCTCCTTTGCTAATCTCTCCTGAGGGTCAGCGCAGGACGAGTCTAGCAGAGGAGGAAAATGCAGAGGGAAGCTCCTTCCCCGCTCAGACACGCGATCCAGGAACTTATTATCCAACCACGACAACGTGCAAGTGTTTAAGATGCTTGGATTCTCGTCAGAGATCAGCGCACCCTCGCTTTCCTCACCCTTCCTCTTTACAGGGGGAGGCAAGTAGGTGTCAGGTGATGAGGACAATAAAGCTCCATATTAGGGCCAGAACGTGCTGCCGTTGTGATTTATCTGATTCATTCTGGAAACACGAGGCCTTCATCTGTTGCCCCGATAATCCGCCAGAGTTTAAAACTTGCCCTCAGAGGTATAGGGGGCACAAGTTGGTCAATAGGCGATGACCTTGTGGTATTACTGCTCGACTATTAAACCCATCTAATATTCCGGTGACCCGGGTTCGAATCCCGCCACGGTAGATGGTGGAATTTGAATTCAAGAAGAAACATCTGGAATTAAGAATCTGCTGATGACCAATTGTCGGAAAAACCCATCTGGTTCACTAGTGTCCCTTTAGGGAAGGAAATCTGCCATATTACAGGGTCTGGCCTACACGTGACTCCAGAGTGGGCGCAACTTGTGGGCCAAAGGGCCTGTTTGTGCTGTAGTTTTTCTATGTTTCGAATTCCTGGATTAATAGTCTAGCCATAATCCCACTAGGCCATCGCCTCCCCTATCGAAAAAATGATTCGAAAATATCCATTGTAACAACCGTGATCAACTTATCTTTATCAATCATAGAATATACTGCAGACAAATGGAATACTTTGCCCAGACTATTCTGGGAAATAGTATCACCCAGCGTGGAGAGGTAAACTGTCGTGTTAGCCAGCCAATCGCAGGCGACGCTGGTGAGCAAAAGTATGTTTAAATGCATCAGCGTTTTTCGGGAAAGTCCTCTTAAATCTCTTTAGCTGCTCCAAACTCCACAAGAGTTGCATCAGTTTCCAATCCCTGCCCCACTGTGGCACAATGGGACAATTAGAAATATCCTGGCTGATTCTGAAGGATTAATTAACTTCAAAGCCTGTGACTTGACATCAAATATTAGTGACAGTTAAACAAACTTAGCTCTTCTGAGGATTCAATATTGTAATTATCTGTCACAGCTCTGTGAAGACGCTCACCATCGTGGTAACAGGTTGGAATGCAATATTGATTTAAGGGCTTGCGTCGAGTCTTAACTCACTACTGTACTGATTCACCAAGTAACACACCAGAACCACTTGTCACTGATAATGACGTGTTAGTTTGAACTCCTTTGCATTTTTCGAAGATTCCTTCCTCTCTCTCTCTCTGGTCAAAGCAATTGATGTGGAGATGCCGGAGCTGGACTGGGGTAAACACAGTAAGAAGTCTCACAACACCAGGTTAAGGTTTATAAACCTGTTGGACTTTAACCTGGTGTTGTGAGACTTCTTACAAAGCAATTGAGCCATCTACACTCCAGAGGGAACTCAGTGGTACATCTCTGGGTTCCCTCATCTCCTGGACCACCCCAGACTGATGGGTCGAGCTGCCATTTGGTCTGTGGTAACCTGAATTTGACGCTAATAGTTTGGCGCTCTCTGTCCAGTTTCACGTTGCTTGGCTCAGCAACACGAAAGCTCGCTCACAGTTTGTCACTAAACTGTCTCAGGAGGCCTATTGCGTTAGGCATTAGCTATGGGGAGAGGTTGGAGAAACTCGGTTTGTTCTCACTGGAACGACAGAGGTGGAGGGGGGTGACATGATCGAAGTCTACAAGATTATGAGAGGCATGGACAGAGTGGATAGTCAGAAGCTTTTCCCAAGCTGGAAGAGCCAATTACAAGGAGGCAAAGGTTTAAGGTGCGAGGGGCAAGGTTTAAAGGAGATGTACGAGGCAAGTTTTTAGAGGGTGGTGGGTGCTGGGGGAAGTAGTGGAAGTAGGTAAGACAGTGACCTTTCATGGACATCTGGACAAATACATAACTAGGATGGGAATGGAGGGATATGGTCCCCGGGACGGTTGGAGATTTTAGTTCAGACAGGCAGCATGGTTCGTGCAGGTTTAGAGGGCTGAAGGGCCTGTTCCTGTGCTGTAATTTTCCTTGCTCTTTGCATCTCTCAGAGCTACGAGGAGATGGCACTAGTTTCCATAGGTGGGATTTTCCAGTCCCGTCTGCCCCAGGACTGGAAATTCCTGCTTATGGTCAACTGACCTTTTGCTTGTCCGTCAAATTCACCTTCCCGCCTGCGATGATCACCTTTGCGGGCAGGACCTGAAGATTTAGACCCATGTGTGCAACAGATTCTATTTACAGTGCTTTAAATTGTCTGCTCCGTGCTTTAACTTCCGGTTCTTTGTACAGATTCGTTGGATGGAATTTTCTAGCTGAGGTCTCCCCGAAACTGGAAAATCCTGCTCAAGTTCAACAGACTTTTCCATGGTCCGCTCCTCGCCCGTTACGATTTCCATGACTGGTGACATGGGAAAATCCGCCCCATTAACTTTTTTCTGAATCTACACCCAGGCTTGACAAATCGAGCACAGTGAGCATCAAGAATAAACAGAATGATGTAATCAAACACAGAGCGATCGAACCGTTGAACACCCAGGGAACTTTTTCAGTTATTTATTATGGACTTTGCCAGCAAATTTGGCATTAATTGCACATCCCTAATTTCTAAGGAGAAAGTAGCGGTACCTTCTGGAACCACTGAAGTCTATGTGGTGAAGGACATCCACATGGGCGTTGCTAGCTGGCCAGAATGTATTGCCCATCCCTAGTTGCCCAAGGGCAGTTGAGAGTAAGCTACGTTGCTGTGGCTCTGGAGTCACAGATAGGCCAGACAGGTAATGGCAGCAGATTTCCTTCCTTAAAGGATATCAGTGAAGCAGATGGGTTTTTCTGACTATTGACAATGGTTTCATGGTCATCAGTAGATTTTTAATTCCAGTTTTTTTTAATTGAATTCAAATTCCACCATCTGCCGTGGCGGGATTCGAACCCAGGTCCCCAGAACATCAGCTGAGTTTCTGGATTTATAGTCCAGCAGTAACACCAGTAGGCCATTGCCTTGGGGATAGGTGGGATGTAGACTTGAGGTTACTATCAAATCAACCATGATCTTATAGAATAGCGAGCAGATTAGGCCTGAGAGACTGAATGGCCTACTCTTGCTCCTCATTTGTAAACTCCAACAAACACAGGACCAAACTGCTCAGCATTTTCCCGTAAAACAACCTGTTCATTTCTGGAAGTAGCCCAGTGGACTGTCACAGTGGCACAATGGCTAGCTCTGCTGCCTCAGAGCACAAGGGACCTGGGTTCGATTCCCAGCTTGGATCACTATCTGTGTGGTGTTGTCCCCATATCTGCATGGGTTTCCTCCGGGTGCTCCAGTTTCCTCCCACGGTCTGAAAGACGCGCTGGTTAGGTGTATAGGCCATGCTAAATTCACCCTCGGTGTACTCGAACAGGCCTCTGAGTGTGACAACTAAAAGATTTTTGCAGTAACTTCATCGCAGTGTTAATGTAAGCCTTGCTTTCCTCCGGGTGCTCCGGTTTCCTCCCACAGTCTGAAAGACATGTTGGTTAACCACAGAATCCTACAGTGCAGAAAGAGGCCCTTCGGCCCATCGAGTCTGCACCGAACACAATCCCACCCAGGCCCTACCCCCATATCCCTACATATTATACCCACTAATCCCTCTAACCTACACATCCCTGGACACTAAGGGGCGATTTCTTAGCACGGCCAATCAACCTAACCTACACATCTTTGGACTGTGGGAGGAAACCGGAGTACCTGGAGGAAACCCACGCTGACACGAGGAGAATGTGCAAACTCCACACAGACAGTGACCTGAGCCGGGAATCGAACCCAGGTCAGGTGCATTGGCTGTGTTAAATTCTCCCTCGGTGCTCCCGAACAGCCACCGGATTGTGGCGACTAGGGGGTTTTCACAGTGACTTCATTGCAGTGTTAATGTAAGCCTATTTGTGACGCTAATGAATAAACTGTTAAACTTCAACGAATACAGGCCCAACCTGCTCAGCCTTTCCTCGTAAGACAACCCATTCATTACTGGAGTTTGCATGATGTCCCCGTGTCTGCGTGGGTTTCCTCCGGGTTCTCCAGTTTCCTCCCACAGTCTGAAAGACGTGCTGGTTAGGTGTATTGGCCATGCTAAATTCACCCTCAGTGTACCTGAGTGTGACAACTAGTGAGCCTCAAGTGAATATATTCCTTCTCAAATAAGAAGATGAAAACTGTATACAGCACTCCAGGCATGTTCTCCCCAATGCCCTGTGCATTTGCACCAAGCACATCTGCACTTATCTATCCCATCTCCCTTGGGGTAAGAACGGGAGACTGAGACTAATTGGATATCTCTTTGCAAGAGCCAGCACAGGCACGGGGTGGGGGGGTGATAGCCTCATTTTTGTTGTGAATTAGTACTGCTAATATGGGACCTGAGGAGGTCACAGAGACAAGGAAAGGCCAGGGAGGCATTTGAACACAAAGGCACAAGTTTTTAATTTTTTTTAACACTTAACCAGGAGCCAGTGCAGGTCAATGAGCGCAGAGGTGGTGAGCGATCAGGAGTTGGCGTGAGATGGCGACTGAGCGGCAGAGAAAGAGGGTTTTCCAGTCCTGCCCGCCATGGGGATTTTCGAGGCTTGCAGGTGGGAGGCCAGGCAGGATTGCAATGGACCGGCATAATCAAGGACCCCACACACCCTGGACATTCTCTCTTCCACCTTCTTCCGTCGGGAAAAAGATACAGAAGTCTGAGGTTGCGTACCAACAGGCTCAAGAACAGCTTCTTCCCTGCTGCTGTCAGACTTTTGAATGGACCTACCTCGCATTAAGTTGATCTTCCTCTGCACCCTAGCTATGACTGTGACACAGCATTCTGCATCTTCTCTTTTCCTTCTCCCTTATGTACTCTGTGAACAGTATGCTTTGTCTGTACCACGTACAAGAAACAATACTTTCCACTGTAAACCAATACATGTGAGAATAATAATCAAATCAAAAGACTTGTGTCTACTGTACCAGTATAATTGTCATTTGAGAACTATTACATGTTGTACCACATCCATAAAATGTTACAACTGACTCAAGAACAGCTTCTTCCCTGCTGCCATCAGACTTTTGAATGGTCCTACCGTATATTAAATTGATCTTTCTCTACACCCCAGCTGCGACTGGAACACTACGTTCTGCACTCTCTTGTTTCCTTCTCCCCTTTGCACTATACGAACGGTATGTTTTGTCTGAATAACGTACAAGAAGCAATACTTTTCACTGCATATTAATACATGTGACAATAATAAAGCAAATCAAATCAAGTAACAAAGGCCTGGAGAAGGGTTTGAGGAGGTTTAAGGATGTGCTGGTCTTGGAAAGGGTTCAGAGGAGGTTCAGAAGAATGATCTCTGGAATGAAGAGCTTGTTGTACGAGGAACGGTTGAGGAATCTGGGTCTGTACTCGGAGTTTACAAGGATGAGGGGGGATCTTATTGAAATTTACAGGACACTGCGAAGCCTGGATAGGGTGAACACGGAGAGGAGGTTTCCACTAGTAGGAAAAACTAGAACCAGAGGGCACAACCTCAGGCTAAAGGGACGATCCTTTAAAACAGAGATGAGGAGGAATTTCTTCAGCCAGAGAGTGGTGAATCTGTGGAACTCTTTGCCACAGAAGTCTGTGGAGGCCAGGTCACTGAGTGTCTTTAAGACACAGATAGATAGGTTCTTGATTAATAAGGGGGTCAGGGGTTATGGGGAAAAGGCAGGAGAATGGGGATGAGAAAAATATCAGCCATGATTGAATGGTGGAGCAGACTCAATGGGCCGAGTGGCCTAATTCTGCTCCTGTGTCTTATGGTCTTATGGAGAGTTGACGCTAGGAGGAGTCAGAGAATATCAGGGACAGGAAAATAGGCAGTCTCAGCAATGGTGGGGATTCATGGTTGGAAGCTTATGTTGGGATTAAAATCTACCGAAGATTGCCTAAGAACAGCATTACGCCCTCCACAATCACCACCTTCGGAACAGGCTCCAGACTCATTTGCCAGCTACTCAATAATACATTGTGCAATGCACAATGCACATTATCGTATCAATGTACCGAGTGACAATGTTTTCTCAGCAACAAACAGCTGAAATTAGAAAATGGAAAAACATAAATCCATTAAAAATCGAAAGGCGACTGAGGAGAAGGTAATTTCAAAGGCCATTTATCTGCAATCACTCCCCTGGCGTCAATCAACGATAGAACAACGTAACTCCTTGCAGGCTGATTGTTTTCTCAAGCCTAAAGTTGTTGTTCTTTTTTATCAGAAGGTTTTATTTTTGTGCTTGTGTTCTTGGCAAGCCGCGCACCCCTGCCCATTCACAGGGAGAATTCCCCCTTCACAAATGTCACCTCATGTCAGTCCAGCCTTACAGCCAAGAGCTCAGTTTTTAGCCTAGTCAACTCAACTCAACAGTGCTCGGTTTCCAGAATCGCCTATCGCCTCAGTTTTACCCTTTTGCACCCAGTCTTCCCCCACAAAACTCCCCCGCTGGGATTCAGGACTGCAAACCTCCTTGCCTTATTCATTCCCAGCCCCTTCCAAAGCTGAACTCCCCCATAATGCCTGCCCCAATCAGGGCGAATAGGAGGAGACCACTCAACCCCTCCGAACCCATTCCATTATTCAATTGGACCATGGCTGTTCTGTACCTCAGTCCTGCCTACAGCCTCCGATCCATATCTCCTGACCTGGGCGGCACGATGGTTAGCGCTACCTTCTCAGAAGACAAAGGAAATTTGGCATGTCCGCTACGACTCTCACCAACTTTTACAGATGCCCCATAGAAAGCATTCTTTCTGGTTGTATCACAGCTTGGTACGGGCTCCTGCTCTGCCCAAGGCCGCAAGGAACTACAAAAGGTCGTGAATGTAGCCCAATCCATCACACAAACCAGCCTCTCATCTACTGACCCTGTTTACACTTCCCGCTGCCTCGGCAAAGCAGCCAGCATAATTAAGGACCTCACGCACCCCGGACACTCTCTCTTCCACCTTCTTCCATTGGGAAAAAGATACAAAAGTCTGAGGTCACGTACCAACCTACTCAAAAACAGTTTCTTCCCTGCTGCTGTCAGACTTTTGAATGGACTTGCCTTGCATTAAGTTGATCTTTCTCTACACCCTAGCCATGACTGTAACACTACATTCTGCATCCTTTAATTTCCTTCTCTATGAACGGTATGCTTTGTCTGTATAGCACGCAAGAAACAATACTTTTCACTGTATGTTAATACATGTGACAATAATAAATCAAATCAAACAATACATCAAATCAAATCAAATCAAAATAAAATTATTGCGTCTCACAGCTCGAGGGACCCAGGTTCGATTCCCAGCTTGAGTCACTGTTTGTGCAGAGTCTGCACGTTCTCCTCATGTCTGCGTGGGTTTCCTCCAGGTGCTCTGGTTTCTCCCACAGTCTGAAAGACGTGTCTTTTAGGTGTATTGGCCGTGTTAAATTCTCCCTCAGTGTACCCGAACAGGCACCAGAGAGTATGGCGTCTAGGGGATTTTCACAGTAACTTCATTGCAGTGTTAACGTAAGCCTACTTGTGACACTAATAAACAAACTATTGACTATTAAACTAACTATTAACAGCCCAGTTTTATAAAATAAAACTAACCAATCTCGGATTTGAGATTTTCAATTGACCCCCCCAGACTCAACAGCCTGTGTTGGGTGAGGGTGATCCAATGTGAAGACTTGTTCCTGAAGACTTGGTCCTCGCTCTATTTCTAAGGCGCATCTTCTCCACCTCAGGTGGACTTATCAATTGTATTAAAGATTGAGATAGATTAAGTTTTAGACACTTTGGGTGGCAGACACACAGTCGGGTTTTCTCCCCAGATCCCTGGGTCGCTCAATGAGCAGAGAATCCGGTTTGTGGTTTACTCCGTCGCGCTGGCAGGGTGGGGCCTGATGGAGCGGGCAAGGCCAACTCCACAGTGATCGGGGTGCCCCCATCTGCACTCAAAATAAACTTCTTCCCACCTCTCTCTCATCCCTCAAGGGCACAGAAGAACCCTCCCCCCCATCCTACGCCTCCCCACTCACAAAAATAGAGTGACCCCAGATGGGCGACCCTAATACCGCTAAGCAAGCATCGGGGCATTCCTCTCACAGGCATCACCCTCACCCTTACCCAAGGCATCACACCTCACCCATCGCCAAGCAGCGCCATGATTTGACTTATTATTGTCACATGTACTACTACACAGTGAAAAGTATTGTTTCTTGCACACTATACAGACAAAGAATACTGTTCATAAAGAAGGAAACTAGAGTGTAGTGTTACAGTCATAGTGTGGAGAAAGATCAACTTAATGTGAGGTAGCTCCATTCAAAAGTTTGATGGCAGCAGGGAAGAAGTTGTTCTTGAGTCGATTGTTACGTGATCTCAGACTTCTGTATCTCGTTCCTGACGGAAGAAAGTGGAAGACAGAATGTCTGGGGTGAGTGAGGTCCTTAATTACGCTGGCTGCTTTGCCAAGGCAGTGGGAAGTGTAGATAGTCAATGGATGGGAGGCTGGTTTGTGTGAGGGATTGGGCTACATTCACAACCCTTTGTAGTTTCTTGCCTCCCTCCTCACCTCTGGGTATCGCTCACCCCTCCCTCTGCCCCTCACAGGCATCGGAGTTCACTCATCCACAACATAAGGAGGGGGGAACATCCTTATGTTCCCCAGAGAGCCCATCCTGGCAATGCCAACCTGCCAGGGTGGGCAGTGTCATTCTGGCATTGACAAGGTGCTGGGTGTGGCACTAGAGTGCCAATGGGATGGTGCCAAGGTGGCAGGGACAATGCCAGGGAATAGTATCAAGGCACTGCCTAGTCACGTCCCTCACTATCCTGGGGAGGGAGATATGGTGATACGAGAGTGCCAATGGGCTAGTGCCAAGGTGGCAGGGACAATGCCAGGGAATGGTATCAAGGCACTACGTAGTCATGTCCCTCACTATCCTGGGGAGGGAGATATGCTGATACGAGAGTGCCAATGGGATAGTGCCAAGGTGGCAGGGACAATGCCAGGGAATGGTATCAAGGCACTGCCTAGTCATGTCCCTCACTATCCTGGGGAGGGAGATATGCTGACCTTTGCACCCCTGGCACAGTCAACGCAACTGGTTTTCATTTTTGGAAACCGATAACAATTTGCAGCAGTGAGACATCACGCCTGTTGGGCGGGGCAATATGGTGAGGCCAGAGGTCGTGGCATTTAGCCTGCTAATGAGATACTAATTTATTACAAAATATACCAACCTGATCGCACCATTGGAGGAAGAGGGGGAAGATCCCAGCGCAAATCCCATTTCGGATCTCTCGCGAGATTCAGTGGCCAAGATAGAATTTGCACCGATGGCTAACACAGCCACAGGCACGGGGATCAAAGAAACTGGGAACAGTGCGAGAAAACGGATTGGCCTACACGTGGCTCCATGCTTAAATGTTCCCGGGAATGGCTCAACAAGCCACTCGGATCAATGGCAATTTGGGATGGCAACAACTGCCAGCCTTGCCAGCGATGCCCACGTCCCATCCATGAGTTAAAAAAAAATCTCCATGGCAATTCCGGGGTGCAGAGGAGGGAATCCTACTCCCACTTTTCTGGGTTTGTAGCGGGCAGGAGAGAAAATCGGCAGGCCCTGCGGCGTTCCGTTGACTTTGGGCGGGAATTTCTGGTATTGGGGGTGAGTGCAGCTGGAAAATCCCCGCCCAACGACTCCGTACCGGAAGTTGTGACGGGCGCTATATAAAGGCAGGTCCTTTAAGGTAGAAATTCAAAGCGATGGTTTACCGTCGCTGTATTTCCCAGCCAGCAGCAAGAACAAACATGAAGAGTGTTCATTCACTGGGAGTTCATTGCAAGGCAAAAGGTGCACTTCAAAATACATAATGATGGAGCTTAGATCACACTGGGATTCACAGATAAGATTGAGGATTAAGCCAACCACAATACACCCCCACTGAGGGAAATCTAATCATGGAGCATCATGTGTACGAGAGCAAAACATTCCCATTCAATGAGCCCCGATCAGTTAGACACTTCTTCAATATTTGGTGCAATGAAGCAGACGAGCCAGAGGGCTAAACATGCAAAGAATCCTGGAATTCACAATGAGAAATGCAGAATTAGTTCCAGGCACTGACACCGCTCCGTGTTGAACCCTTTCCCTCCGTGCTCCGCCGCACCACTAAACCCCACCCCCCACCACCCCCCCCACCTCCCCACCACCCCCCCCCCCCAAACCTGCCGATCCAGCAAACCAACACAGAGCTTTCCCACATCAACCTTCCAGGGGTTTAACCCTTCCTGGCAGTATTCCCGAGTTATGGGTGTATGTGGGGGAGTGTGTGGGGATGTGGGTGGGAGTTGTGTGTGGGGGGTTTGGGGGATGTGTTTTGGGGGTGCGGGTGGGTACGTGGGAGGGGGATGTGTGTGGGTGTCAGTGTTGGGGTGTGTGTGTGTGTGTGTAGGTGGAGGGGGGGGTGTGGGATGTGTGTATGGGGGATGGGGGTGCTGTGTATGGGGGGGTTGGGTATGTGTGTTGGGGGGGTGTGTGTATGGGAGGGGGGAGAGGGATGTATGGCGGCTGGGGATGTGTGTGTGTGGGGAGTGGGTGGGTGTGTGTGTGGGGGTGCGGGTGTATTTGGGGATTTATGAATGGGGATATGCGTGCGGGTGTGGGGAGTGTGTTTGGGGGGGGTTGTGGGTGGGGATGTGGGTGGAGGGGAAGTGTGTGGGGTGGGTGTGTGGGAGGTGTGAATTGCGGGTGGGGGGGGCTGTGTATAGGGGATGGGGTGTGTGTGGAGGATGGGGTGCGTGTGTGTGGAGGGGGTGGGTGTGTGGGTGTCTGGTGTGCGTGTTAGGTGGGTGGGCGGTGTTCCCTATCTGCCAACATGTAAACAGCTAATCGGAATCATGGAGATGGGGAAACCCACTCAGCTGAGGATGCCATTGAGGAGGAGACTTGCCAGAATGGCGAGGGGTGGTGGTTGGGGGGGGAGCTTGTCGTGTTGTACACATTGCCGCTCGATAGGAGATGTGCAAACGCATGAACTGGTCATTAAACTATACAGAAGCCGTGCGTGAGTCACCTCCAGCCTCCCACATTCCATCTTCCCTCAGCCTGACTCATCTCCCAACTCTGCTGCCCGCGTTCCAGCTCACACCCAGTCCCATTCCTCTCTCGGGCCTGCGCTCGCTGACACACACGTTGCCTCCTGGTCACACCAAGCCTTCATTTTCAAATTCTCATCCTTGGTTTGAACCCCGATCCATCTGTCCTTGAGGGCCTCTCAGTTTCCCTAATTCTGGCCCCTTGACCATCCCTGAATTTAACCCTTCCACCATTCAGCCTTCAGCTGCCTGGACCCCGAGTTCCGGGATTCCCTCCCTAAACCCCTCTGTCTCTCTTCCACACTTCCCTCCTTTAAGAGAACGGTTAAATCTTAGCTGGGATTTTCCGCACTTCTGCGACGTGTTTTCCATTGGGAGAGATGGATCTTCCAGTCCTGCCGATGTCAATGGCATTTTGCGTTCTCCACTGGGGAACCCTCCACGGGCGGGGCTGGAAGATCAGGACGGAAAATTTAGCCCCCTATCTCGTTGACCCAGCTTGTTTTGGACCCCTGGTTCCGTACACAGAATCATGGAAACCCGACAGTACAGGAGAAGGCCATTTGGCCCATCGAACCTGCACCAACCACAATCCCACCCAGGCCCAGTCTCCACTGAGTTACCCCACTAATCCCTCTAACCTATCACATCCTGGGACACTAATTTAGCTTGTCCAATCCACCTAAACCCCCACATGTCTTTGGACTGCGGGAGGGAACCAGAGCATCCCACGCAGACATGGGGAGAATGTGCAGGCTCCACACACACACACACACACACACACACACGCACACGCACACAGTGACCTAAGTTGGGAATCGAACCCAGGTCCCTGGAGCTGTGAGGCAGCAGTGCTAACCACTGTGCTGCCCTCTTTGATAACCTGTTTAAACCAGTGAAGTGTCCCTGGACGTCTGAACCATGGTGTAGGCTCCATCCAAATGCAAGTTGTTGTAGCTGTGTACTGCAAGGCTGTGTATTCAAAATATCCAGAGCAGGCCTGACACCTCTTAAGCACTCAAAAGAGAAAAAAAATGAACAATTCACATCAACTTGACTGATGATGTGTGATAAATTAAACATTGATTTTTACTTCACAGAAGAGTTATTTAGGGCTTTGTCAGGAATGAAGTAATATCTATTGGTTTATTTAGTTTGTGTTCTTTTTAAGTCTCTGGAATAAAAGAGCACAAAAACTTTCAAACTCTCAAAGAAACTAAGTTTTTCTACCTATTCTCTCCCTTTCAGCTATTCTTCTGGGAAGGACAAAGACATTCCGACTCTCAGTCAAATGTTTTCCCATTTGAGAGTGAGCCGCGCTAATACAGTCTGAGGCGGACAGCCCCCACATCCAGTCCTGTTCTCTGAGGATCAGAAGTACCCAGAAGACCATAAGTCATAGGAGCAGAATTAGGCCAGTCAGCCCATCGAGTCTGCTCCACCATTCAATCATGGCTGATTTTTTTCTCATCCCCAGAAGGAAGGGCCACTCTGTCCATCTCACTTTATCCTTACAACAGCAGCTTGTATTTCTATCTCGTGGCTGAATGGTATTATCACGAGGCTATCAATCCAGAAACCCAGCTTTTTTTCCTGGAGACCCAGGTTCGAATCCTGCCATGGCATATGGCGGAATTTGAATTTAATTTAAAAAAATATATATATCTGGAATTAAGAATCTACTGACGACCATTGTCAGAAAAGCTCATCTGGTTCACGAATGTCCTTTAGGGAAGGAAATCTGCCATCCTTCCCTGATCTGGCCTACATGTGACTCCCATCCATTGACTGTGTCGACACTTCCTGCTGCTTTGAAAAACAGCCAGCAGAATTAAAGACCCCCACGCACCCCGTACATTCTCTCTATAACCTTCTTCCGTGGGGTAAAAGAGACTAAAGTCTGAGGTCACGTACCAACCGACTCAAGAACAGCTTCTTCTCTGCTACCATCAGACTTTTGAACGGACCTACCATATATTAAGCTGATCTTTCTCTACACCTTAGCGATGACTGTAACACGACATTCTGCACTCTCTCCTTTCCTTCTCTATGAACGGTATGCTTTGTCTGTATAGCGCGCAAGAAACAATACTTTTCACTGTATGCTAATACATGTGACAATAATAAATCAAATCAAATCAATGTGGTTGACTCTCAACTGCCCTCCAAGGGCAATTTGGGATGGGCAATAAATGCTGGCCAGCCAGTGATGCCCATGTCCCACAAATGAAGAAAATAAAACACAAGGGAAGGGGGACTTGAAATTTTTTTATATATTCATCATTTATTACCCATCCCTGAGGGTATTTTAGACTCAGCTACATTGGAATCACATGTAGGCCAGAGCCAACAAGACTTCCTTCCTTAAAAGACTTTAGAGAATCTGATGGGTTTTTCCAATAATGGTTTCGCGGGGCATCGTAGACTTTTAATTCCAGATTATTTCATTGACTTCAAAGTTCACCAGCTACCGTGATGGGTTCAAACCTGCATTCCCCAGATCATTACCCTGGCTCTCTGGATTGCCAGTCCAGCGACAATGCCACCATGCCGCTGCCCCCCCCCCCTTGTTCAACACCTTGTCCAAGTGCAGTCACTGTTGTAATGCAGGAAACAGGGCAGCCAATTTGTGCACAGTAAGATCCCACAAACAGCAATGACGACGAGCTGGTCATCTGCTCTTGTGATGACTGAGGGCAGGACACCAGGGATAATTCATCTGCTCTATTTTGCAATAGGAGTGAGTGCACAGGGCCTTGGTTTGAAGACACAGAATTGTCTGAAAGATGCGCTGGTTATGCTGAATTCTCCCTCAGTGTACCCGAACAGGCACCGGAGTGTGGCAACTGGGGGGTATTCACAGTAACTTCACTGCACTGTTAATATAAGCCTACACGTGGCACTAATAGATAAAATTTTAACTGAAACTCTCTCATTAACTTTTGAGTGTGGTATATGGAACCACAATTCGTCTGTTAATTCACATGTATCTCATACTTGCCCTGAATATTAGAGGATAAGATGGATATTATCTTTCTGAACCTGTGTGTGTCGAGAAGGATATTGCTGGGTAAAAGGAATGGGTGTATAGAATCATATTCTTGCGTTTCCATTGAAATATTTCCACCCTTTTTTGTTTGAATCCCACCACAGCTGAGGGTGAAATCTAACATCAATAAGAACAAGCTGGAATTTAAAAGCCTAATGATGACCATTGTTGATTGTTGTAAAAAACCCATCTGGTTCACTAATGTCCTTTAGGGAAGGAAATCTGCCATCCTTACCCGGTCTGGCTGACACACGACTCCAGAGCCGCGGCAATGTGGTTGACTCTTAAACCCCCTCTGAGATGGCCCAGCAAGCCAATCAGTTCGAGAGCAATGAGGAATGGGCAATAAATGCTGGCCCGACCAGCAACACCCACACCCCAATAAAGAATAAAACAAAACTGGCGGCCAATTGAGGCGAGAATGGGAGGTGCCTTTCTGAAGATGCTAAATACGTACGTAACAAAAGGATTATCAAGAGCGGGTGAGATGAGAAGGAAAAACATTGGCACAGACCTGTTGGGCTGAATGGCCTATTTTTATTCTGGAGCTTAGCACATTGGTGAACTTTAACCTGAGCAGGATACGTACCAGGGAGCCATCAAGGCAACTGGGATCTTACACCAGTGAAATGTTATAACGCACGAGTTATGGTATTCCTGTTCATACTGGAAAGTAATGAACAGCCACAAGCAAGGAACAAGGCACATAAACAGTTGAGGGTGTTTGAAGAATGTCATAAATTATTTAAGAGCTTGTATAGTCAAGTTATTTGAACCCTGAGGTTCTAATACTCTCCTGATCTCCCTTTTGGCCATCTATTTTTGGTAATAATATACAGTACACAATTTTTAATTAACATTAACTTTTAATGCCACAGCGCTTGCATTGTCAGTACTGATATCGACAGTGTTTGCAAAATGCTTCTGTCAGTTCCTGCTCCTAAGGTCTATTGCAACATGTTGCTGAATTACTTGACGCAAGTTATACCGCTATTCTCGCAGCACCGTGCCTCCACTGCCTCTGTGCATCAAGAGCTAAGTGTCAGTATAATTGCTGCCTCAATATTAATGTTGCTAATTGAATATATCGTTGCTCCATTTTTTTTTCCACCTGACTTGCTCAGTCTGCCACATTCTACCAAAGGGAAAATAAAGCTTGCACTTGTATAAGAAGGAGTGGCATTGCTGCCCCACAGCGCCAGGGGCCCGGGTTCGATTCCAGCCTTGGGTCACTGTCTGTATGGAGTCTGCACCTTCTCCCCATGTCTGTGTGGGTTTCCTCCAGGTGCTCTGGTTTCTTCCCACAGTCCAAAGATGTGTGGGTTAGGTGGATTGGACATGCTAAGTTGCCCCTAGTGTCAGGGGGATTAGCAGCGTAAATATGACAGGCTATGGGGATAGACCTGGCTAGGGTTGTGGTCAGTACAGATCTGATGGGCCGAATGGCCTCCTTCTGTACTGCAGGGATTCTATGAAATCATAAGAACTGGGAGCTAGGAGCAGGCCATTCAGCCCACTGAGCCTGCTCTGCCATTCAATATGATCATGGCTGATCGCATCTCGGTCTCATCTCCACCTCTCTGCCCGCACCCCATAACCCTTCATCCATCTCCTGATTAAAAGGGAAGGTGATGGCCTAGCGGTAATATCGCTATACTATTAATGCAGAAACTCATCTAATGTTCCGGGGACCCGGGTTCGAATCCCACCATGGCAAATGGCGGAATTTGAATTCAATAAAAAATAGCTGGAATTATGAATCCGCTGATGACCATGAAACCATTGCTGATTGTTGGAAGAAAACCCATCTGGTTCGCTAGTGTCCTTTAGGGAAGGAAATCTGCCGTCCTTACCCAGTCTAACCTACATGTGACTCCAGAGACACAACAATGTGGTTGACTGCCCTCAGGCAACTGGTCATGATGTGGAGTTTCCAGCGTTGGACTAGGGAAGGCGCAGTAAGTAGTCTCACAAGACCAGGTTTATTTGGTAGCACGAGCTTTTGGAGTGTTGCCCCTTTATCAGGTGACTCACATCGCACTGAAAGCTTGTGCTACCAAAGAAACCTGTTGGACTATAACCTGGTGTTGTGAGACTACTTACTCAGGGAACTAGGGCTGGACAGCCAGCGACACCAACGTCTCATGAATGAATGAAAAAAAACCTTGCCACCCCCTCCTTAAATTTGTTTAGGGTTTTGGAGTCCACGGCACTCTGGGATAGAGAATTCCACTGATTCACCACCCCTTGAGTGAAGTAATTTCTCTTCATTTCTGTTTTAAATCTGCCACCCTTTAGCCTAAAACTATGGCCTCTCGTTCTAGAACGTCCATCAATGGAAAACATCTGCTCCACATCTACCCTGTCAAATCCCTTTAGCATTTTATAGATCTCAATTAGATCTTCTTGCATTCTTCTAAACTCTAGTGATCATCGGCCTTAACTGGTACAGGTTCACAGCTCCTTGAAAGTGGAGTCAAAGGCGAACAGAGTGGTGAAGAAGGCATCCAGTATGCCTGGTTCCGTTGATCAGAACATCGAGTACAGGAGTTGGGACATCTTGGAAAGGGTCCAGAGGAGGTTCACAAGGATGATCTCTGGAAAGAAGAAAGGTTGAGGACTCTGGGTCTGTACTCATTGGAGTTTAGAAGGATGAGGGGGGGATCTTATTGAAATTTACGGGACACTGCGAGGCCTGGATAGAGTGGATGTGGAGAGGATGTTTCCACTCGGAGGAAAAACTAGAACTAGAGAGGACAACCTCAGGCTAAAGGGACGATCCTTTAAAACAGAGATAAGGAGGAATTTCTCCACAGGGAGTGGTGAATCTGTGGAATCTTTGCCGCAGAAGACCAGGTGGAGGCCAGGTCATTGAGTGTCCTTAAGACAAAGATTGGTATGTTCTTGATTAATAAGGGAATCAGGGATTATGCGGAAAAGGCAGGAGAATGGGGATAAGAAAAATATCAGCCATGATTGAATGGCGGAGCAGACTCGATGGGCCGAGTGGCCTAATTCTGCTCCTATGTCTTATGGTCTTGAAGTTGTTCAAGACATTGGTAAGGCTACACTTGGAATACTGTGTACAGTTCCAGTCTCCCTATTACAGAAAGGATATTATTAACCGAGAAGGAGTGCAGAAAAGATTTACTAGGATGCTACCGGGACTTGATGGTTTGAATTATAAGGAGAGGTTGGATAGACTGGGGCTTTTTGCCCTGGAGAGTAGGAAGCTTTGGGGTGATCTTATGGGATCTATAAAATAATAAGGGGCATAAATAAGATAGTCAGCTTCTTTTCCCAAAGGTAGAGGAGTCTAAAATTGGAGGGTATAGGTTTAAGGTGAGAGGGGAGAGATATAAAGTGTCCAGAGAGGCAATTGTTTCATGCATAGAGTGATGAGTGAGTGGAAAAATCTGCCAGAGGCAGTATGTAGAGGTGAGTACAATTTTGACTTTTAAAAAGCATTTAAATAGTTACATGGATAGGATGGGTATGGAGGGATATGGGTCAAATGCGGGCAAATGGGACTAGCTTAGCGGTTAAAAACTGGACAAGTTGGGCCGAAGGGCCTGTTTCCATGCTGTAAACCTCGATGACTCTATGGCTCTCCTTATATGATGCCTTCCAGATCCCAGAATTCCCAGAAGTGCTTTACAACCACTGAGAATCTTTGAACTGAAATCATTTGTCACATTGGAAACAGCAACCAATAAGGGCACAGCAAACTCCCAGAAATTATGTCTCGGTAATCTGTCTTTGTGATATTGATCGGGTGACAAATGTTGGCCAGGACACAGGAAGTGACCCCCTTACGCCTCTCTAACACAGTGTCAGAGACATTTATCTGAGATTTAGCACTTTGTTTGAAAGCTGGTGCTTCTGACAGTGTAGCACCCCCTCAGCTCAATACACTGGGCTTTGGTATTTGATCAGGTGCTGAAGTGGGACTTGAACCCACAACCTTTTGATGTGAAGGACGGGGAAGGGTTTAGATTTCCAAATGCTCCAGAGTTGAATTAGACAAGCGCGTTATGTAACTACACATTCAGGATCTGCAGCCTTCCCATCACTGCCTGACAAACAGCTGATTGTGACCACATCACAACACCCCCCACCCCTCCGCATCTCCCCGTCCGCACCCCCAATCACTCACTGCCGCCTTGTCTATCCTTGTCCATTCCTCCATGAGCGGTGATGGTGGCATGGAGGTAAAGTCACTGGATTAGTAACCCTAATGCACTGGGGACATGGGCTCATATCCCATCGTGACAGCTGATGGAATTCAATTAATAAAAAGCTTGGGAATCTTAAACTAATTTCAGTAATGTTAACCAGGAAACTGCCACTGTTTGTGGCAAAAACCCATCTGGTTCACTCATGTCCCTTTAGGGAAGGAAATCTGCCGTCTTTACCTGGTCTGGCCTACGTGAGACTCCAGACCCACCACAATGTGGCTGACTCTTAACTGCCCTCTGAAATGGTAGTTCAAGGTCAAATGGGAATGGGCAATAATGAAAGAATAAAGAAAAATCATTCCTCACGTATCTGAGGCTGATGTCAACAGTGACCTAACCTTCAATTACATTTCATTGGCAGTTTGTTGGAACCATGGAAATGAGATCCAACATCAGTGGCACCTCAGGCCTCATCCTGAAGGTGTAGGGATCGTTCTCTGAATGCCAGGATTTCTGGGCCATTACCTGAAAGCCTACTGTCTTGCATTGTGTAATGAGGCCTCTACAAATGGTTGGTGACCTTATCAAAGACTAATGCCATCAAGATTAGGAGGAAAAGTCAAGCGTGAAGCAGGAGCTCTATTTACCACAGTCTGTGTTGAGCAATTTCCTCCTCATGAAGGAATGGTGTGACCACAAGACAGGAGGGTGCCTGTGACAAGCCTGGCCCCAATCTCCACAAACAGGAGGTCAGTTCAGCAGTGCGATCGTATTTTATATGATGTTTGAATGTGTGCAAAGCAACTTAGTGGGGTGTCACGGTGGCACAATGGTTAGCACTGCTACCTCACAGCACCAGGGAGCCGGGTTCGATCCCCGGCTTGGGTGACCGTCTGTGCGGAGTCTGCACATTCTCCCTGTGTCTGCGTGGGTTTTCCTCCGGGTGCTCCAGTTCCCTCCCACAGTCCGAAAGGCGTGCATTGACTGTGCTAAATTCTCCCTCAGTGTACCCGAACAGGCGCCGGAGTGTGGCGACTAGGGAGATTTCACAGTAACTTCATTGTAGTAAGCCTACTTGTGACACTGATAAATAAACTAACCATTAACATCATATTATGTTTGATGATTAGCACTGTGAAACAGTTTGGGACGTGTTGCTACATTGTGGGAGCTTTGTAAGTATAAGCACCCATTGTTTTACTATCTGTTATAACTCAAAAATTCTGCATTCCATTGAGAAAGATCCAGGTCTCTCTCGGTCTGTGCTTTTCACTGGGATCAGTGTGTGAATCTTTGCCATCCCTCCCCACAAGGCTAGGTTGTCTATACTTTGTGACCACATCGTCACTTATTTAATCATAGATTGATCAGATCTTGGGGTTGAGGCCATTTGATGGCCTCAGTTGGACAAGACTGGTAATTCCCACCCAAGACCAATGGAGATTTATGTTGCTGGACCCCCTCCGTGGCGACTGCATGGCGGGTGAGGTGGTAGATTTCCATTGTGTCTGCGTCTGTCTCTCAATGAGAGCCATCCACTGATTCCCGTTCCCCCTGCCTTCTCCCTGTCACCCTGAAAATTCTTTCTCTTCTGATAATGACCCGGTCCTCTTTCAGAAGCCGTAATTGAATCCGCCTCTTCCAGGCTCGCATGCATCCCATTCCAGATCCCAACCACTCGCTGCATAAAAAGGTTTTTCCCTCCTGCCTTTTGTGGGGCAGCAAGGTAGTTTAGTGGTTAGCACTGCTGCCTCACAGTGCCAAGGACCTGGATTTGATTCCTGGCTTGGGTCACTGTCTGTGCAGAGTTTGTACATTCTCCCCGTGTCTGCGTGGGTTTCCTCCGGGTGCTCCGGTTTCCTCCCACAGTCCAAAGTGTGGGTTAGGTTGATTGGCCATGCTAAACTGACCCCAGTGTCAGGCGGACTCGCTAGGGTAAATGTGTGGGGTTACAGGAATATGGCCTGGGTACTCCTGTTTCCTCCCACAGTCTGAAAGACGTGCTGGTTAGGGTGCATTGACCCAAACAGGTGCCGGACTGTGGCGACTAGGGGAATTTCACAGTAACTTAATTGAAGTGTTAATGTAAGCCTTACTTGTGACCAATAAATAAGTAAACTTTAAACACTTTGGGTGGGATTCTGGTTGATACAGACTCAATGGGCCGAATGGCCTCCTTCTGTAGTGTAGGGATTCTATGTGGCTGGATGACCTTTCACCAGAGCTGTCTCAGAGCCTGAAACATTGGCTCTATTCCCTCTCCACAGATGCCGCCAGACCTGCTGAGACTTTCCAGCATTTTCTGCTTTTGTTTCAGACTCCAGCGTCCGCAATATTTTGCTTTTATCTTCCTGAATTCCGCCTGTATCGCAGCACCGTTCAGGAATGGGTTGTTGTTTCTTCCAGTTTGTGCGGACACCGCATTTACTGCTATTAAACTACACCCGCCACTCAAAGAGAAATTGCTGGAAAATCTCAGCAGCGCTGGCAGCATCTGTAAGGAGAGAATAGAGCTGACGTTTCGAGTCCAGGTGACCTTTGGCCAAAGCTTTGACAAAGGGTCACCTGGACTCGAAACGTCAGCTCTTTTCTCTCCTTACAGATGCTGCCAGCGCTGCTGAGATTTTCCAGCAATTTTTTCCTTTGGATTCAGATTCCAGCATCCACAGTAATTTGCTTTTATCATTTACTTTTTACAGCTGCCCCGATTGGGCGCAGTCAGGGCTGTTCCAGGTCCTGAGCTGTTCCGTCACCGTATCTCAGCGCGTTGCCGATGCAAACTCCCACAAAGTTCATCTGGCCAGCGCGACTTGTGCTTAATGGAACAGATCCACCAATCTAACTCGATATCTCCGAGAGGGCCCTTTGATTGGACTCATCCATCCTGAGCTGCGGAGTTGACCTGGATCTTTCAGGTTGTTCTTTATCCCTGCCAGCAGGAATGACAAGCGCCATGAAATCAATAGAGCGAGTGCACTCTGCAATTAGTTGCTCAGTGATTGCACCAGCTGGAAGTAAAGCCCAGTCGTCTTAGAAGGGTCCAGCTTGTTGCCTTCAAGAGCCATTCATCATCTGACATCAGATAATGGATCTCATCGAAAGAGACTCATTCTATTTGTTAACCTGCACCCATAAGTCACACGTCGGTGCCAATATTGGGATTGTTCCCTTGGCAACCCTCACTCTGACCCCATCGTCCTGAAGGAATACTCAGCACACATAGGTGAAAAATATACTCTCCCCCCACTCTCTTTTTCAGGTTTGGAAAATAATTCTTAAACAAAGACGATAAACGCAATGTCGCTATTTATTCTCCATCTCTAGTTACCCTGGGAAAGTTGGGACGACACGGTGACACACTGCTTAGCTCTGCGACCTCACAGCGTCAGGGACCCAGGTTCGATTCTGGTCTCAGGTGACGCGGAGTCTGCACATTCTCCCCGTTTCTGTGTGGGTTTCCTCCGGGTGCTCTGATTGCCTCCCAACAAGTGCGGGTTAGGTGGATTGGCCGTGCTAAATTGCCCCTTAGTGTCAAGGGGAATTAGCAGGGTAAATACAAGGGGTTACAGGGATAGAGCCTGGGTGGGATTAGTACAGACTCAGTGGGCCCAATGGCCTCCTTCTGCACCGTAGCGATTCTTTGAATCTATGACAGCTGAGTGGCTACACAGACCAAGTCATAGGCATCAAGTCACACAGTGCAGCAGGAGGCCATTTGGCCCATCATGCCTGTGCCAGCTCTTTGAAACATAGAAACATGGAAAGAACTACCCACTCCCCTCTGCAAAAGGTTTTGTTGAAATTGTACCTTCGTATTCTCGATTGGGGGAAGCAGATCATAGAATCAGAGAATTCCTAAGTGCAGAAGGAGGCCATTTGACCATCGAACCTGCACTGACAACAATCCCACCCAGGCCCCATCCCCAAAACCCCACATTTTTAACCTCTTAATCCCAACACTAAGTGGCAATTTTAGCACGGCCAATCAAAATAAACCGTACATCTTTGGACTGTGGGAGGAAACTGAAGCACCCAGAAGAAACCCACGCAGACATGGGGAGAACATGCAAACTCCACACAGACAGTGACCCAAGCCTGGAATCAAACTCGGGTCACTGGCGCTGTGAGGCAACGGTGTTAACCGCCGTGCCACCATGCCAGATTGCCTCTTTAGTGTCCCAAGATGTGTAGGTTAGCGGGATTAGCCATGGAAAGTGTGTGGGGTTAAAGGGATAGAGTCGGGGATAAGATAATCTCTCAGAGAGTCATTATAGACTTGATGGGCCGAATGGCCTCTTCTGAACTGTAGGGATTCTATGATTTTTGAAGAGAGTTGAAAACTCCACTAACTGCATAGTTGCTGGCCCTGACATGACTAAGACTGCAGGTCATAGTTCAAGCAGGTTTAATTGCTACTTGCAGACTGCAGTTGAGATGGTTCAGTATCTGATAGAATTTCCACTGCAAAGTGAGCGCACCATTGATGCAACTGGAAGCAATGTAATTACCTTTCCGAGGTGCTGCACAGTCACACTGGGCCATTAGCAACAGGAGAAGGCCATTCCCATCCCAGTGCCATGTGAAGATGCGCTTTCAGAGATTTCAATCATAAACAATAAATAAATAATAATAAATAATAAATGTATTTGCAAGGATCGACAAGAACAGCAGCATATCTGTAGATGGTCCTCCAGCCAAAGATAACTCCTCCCCCTGAGGTGATCCACCACTCTCAGTCCCGATTGGTTACCCAGATCATGTGACCCTTACTCTGCTGTGTTGCCCTTAAAGGGAGATCACTATAAGGATCCACTGGCAGGCTGAGAGGACAGGGATCCAATGGCAGACTGATAGGACAGGGATCCAGTGACAGACTGAGAGGACAGGGAGCTATTGATGGACTGAGAGGGCAGGGATCCAGTGGCAGAGTGAGAGGACAGGGATCCAGTGGTGGGGTGACAGGACAGGGATCCAGTGACAGACTGAGAGGACAGGGATCCAGTGATGGACTGAGGGGACAGGGATCCAGTGGCAGACTGAGAGGACAGGGATCCAGTGGTAGAATGTAAGAGTGGGGATCCAGTGACAAACTGAGTCCGTGGATCCAGTGACAGACTGAGGGGATGGGGATCCAGCAGTGGGATATGAGGAGTGGGATACAGTGACAGCCTGAGCAGACAGGGATCCAGTGACAGACTGAAGGGACAGTGATCCAGTGATGGACTGAGAGGACAGGGATCCAGTGACGGACTGAGAGGATAGGGATCCAGTGATGGACTGAGAGGACAGGGATCCAGTGATGGACTGAAAGGATAGGGATCCAATGACAGTCTGAAAAGCCAGGGATCCAGTGGCAGACTGAGAGGGTGGAGATCCAGTGATGGACCGGACTGAGAAGCTGGGAATCCACTGATGGACTGAAAGGAAAGGGATCCAGTGATGGACTGGAGGACAGGGATCCAGTGACAGTGAGAGGACAGGGATCCAGTGATGGACTGGAGGACAGGGATCTATTAGAGTTTATGGATGACATGTATCTCAGATAATTCTCGAAACTGCAAAGCACTGCAACAAGGAGGCAACAAATGCAGAGTTTGTCAATATTTATGGAATGATAAACTTACATCGGACAGAAAATGCACTATTTTAAATTAGGAATTAAAAAAAACCAGCAGCCAAGTCATAATCCAAGATGATATTGAAATGCAAAATGTACCAACATAAAACTGCAGTTAACCTCAGTAAACTGCTTATTCAAATAAATGTAAAACATTAATAACATATAATTTATTTACAATGTCTGCAATTAAGAAGTAGTTTTGCTTTCCTGCTTTAAAATATCCAGAAATTAATGAGCCAATAAATAAACAAACAGCAATTAAAGAACGCAATAAATTTCCCCTAAAATTATTTGTTCTCTTTGCAGACAGTGTACGTGACTGGTGGCGGAATCACACAAGAATCTGTGTGGTTCACCGTAGGGTCAGCCATTGGATCAGAAGGTGTTTCGTTGAGATGGATGTTAGATACTGAGCACCCCAAAATGCAACCTAACCACCTCGGAACCTCAACATAGATAGTTAAGAAGAAGGTGTAAGGTGATAAGATGTTGCCTGTTTCATTGTGTTGAGGAAGGTCATCAGGAGAAATGGAACACTTGCCAAAAAAAGTTCAGATAGAAATCAGCCAAGGTGATCTATTCATATGCAGGCATGCATGCATGTACACATGTACACACGCACACATACACACACAACATACACATATGCAAACATGCATTCGCACACACGCACATGCACATACACACACACATGCATATCCACATATGCAAACATGCACTCACACACACATACGCGCACACACACACATGCGTGCGTGCACATACGCACACATACACTCACGCACACACACACACACACACACATTCGTTCATGGAATATAGGCGCCACTGGCTACCTCATCTTTTACAGATGTAACACAGAAAGCATTCTTTCCGGTTGTATCACAGCTTGGTATGGGCTCCTGCTCTGCCCAAGACCGTAAGGTACTCCAAAGAGTCGTGAATGTAGCCCAATTCATCACACAAACCAGCTTCCCATTCATTAACTCAGTCTACACTTCCCGCTGCCTCGGCAAAGCAGCCAGCATATCTAAAGACCCCACATATCCTGGACATTCTCTCTTCCACTGTCTTCCATCGGGAAAAGGATACAAAAGTCTGAGGATACGTATCAACCGACTCAAGAACAGCTTCTTCCCTGCTGCTATCAGACTTTTGAATGGACTTGCCTCGCATTAAACTAATCTTTCTCTACACCCTAATAATGTCTGTAATGCTACATTCTGCAGTCTCTCCTTTCCTTCTCGATGAACAGTATGCTTTGTCTGTATAGCAGGCAGGAAACAATACTTTTCACTGGATGCTAATACATGTGACAATAATAAATCAACTCAAAATCAAAATCATTAATTCCCCATTCCTAATTTCCCTGTAGAAAGTGGTGATGAGCCGCCTTCTTTAACCACTTTGGTCCGTGTGTACAGGATTTTCACAGTAGCTTCATTGCAGTGTTAATGTAAGCCTACTTGTGACTGATAAATAAACTTTAAACCTTAGGCGCACCCATTGTGCTGTTAGGGAAGTTGATTCCAGGAATTTGACCCAGCGACAGTAAAGGAACGGCCGATATATTTCCAAATCAGAGTGTTGCGTAGCTTGGAGGGAAACCTTCAGGTGCTGATGTGCCCATGCATCTGCTTTCCTCATCTTTCTAGGTGGTAGAAGATATGGATTTGGAAAATTGTGTCAAAAGAAGCCTCGGTGAGATCCTTGTAGATAAGAACATAAGAAATAGGAGCAGGAGTAGGCCATCTAGCCCTTCGAGCCTGCCCCACCATTCAATAAGATCATGGCTGATCTGAAGTGGATCAGTTCCACTTTCCCGCTTTCTCCCCATAACCCTTAATTCCCTTGTCTATCAAAAACCTATCCACCTGTGACTTAAATATATTTAGCGAGGTGGCCTCCACCACTTCAACGGGCAGAGAATTCCAGAGATTCATCACCCTTTGAGTGAAGAAGTTCCTCCTCAACTTCGATCTAAACTGCTCCCCCCACCTTATCTTGAGGCTGTGCCCTCTAGTCCTGCTGTCCTTTCTAAGCAGGAAGAATCTCTCTACCTCTACCCTATCCATCCCTTTCATTATCTTATACGTCTCTATAAGATGCCCCTTCATCCTTTTAAACTCCAACGAGTACAGACCCAGCCTATTTAGTCTCTCTTCATAGTCTAACCCCCTCATCTCCGGTATCAGCCTAGTGAATCTCCTCTGCACTCCCTCCAAGGCCAAAATATCTTTCCGCAAGTGCGGCGACTAAAACTGCACACAGTACTCCAGCTGCGGCCTCACCAGTGCCCTGTACAGTTGCAGCAAGACCTCCCTACTTTTATATTCAATCCCCCTCGCTATAAAGGCCAGCATCCCATTAGCCTTCCTGACCACCTGCTGCACCTGCAGACTGGGTTTTTGTGACTCGTGCACAAGGACCCCCAGGTCCCTCTGCACCGCAGCATGCTGCAGCTTTTTGCCCTTTAAATAGTAATCCCTCCTACTATTATTTCTGCCAAAGTGGATAACCTCACACTTGCTAACATTGAACTCCATCTGCCAGGTCCTCGCCCACTCGCTCAGCCTATCCAGATCCCTCTGCAGACTTTCCACACCCTCCACGCAATTTGCTTTTACCACTCATCTTTGTGTCAAATTTCGTCACCCTCCAATCAGCCCCCTCCTCCAGATCATCTATATAAATGGTAAATAGCTGAGGCCCCAGCACCGATCCCTGGGGCACCCCACTAGTCACCAACCACCAATCAGAATAGCACCCATTGATACCAACTCTCTGCCTCCTATTAGACAACCAATCCTCTATCCACGCTAACACCTTACCCCCAACTCCATGCCCCCTAACCTTCTGTAGCAACCTTTTATGAGGCACCTTATCAAACGCCTTTTGAAAATCTAAAAACACCGCATCCACCGGTTCCCCTCTGTCTACCGCACTAGTCACATCCTCATAGAAATCCAGTTTCCAGATCCAGACAGAGATGGTACACACTGCTGCCACTGTATGTCAGTGATAGGGGGACTGGAGGTTTGTGGATGGAATGCCAATCAAGGGCAGCTTTATCCTGGATGGTGTCAAGCTTTTTGTTGTTGGAGCTGCACCCATCCAGACAAGTGGAGAGTATTCCATCACACCCCTGACTTGCACCTTGTGGTGTAGTATTCAGGTGTTTGGGATTGTAAGGATTAATCTGGGACTGGGGAAAAGGTCATGTCCACATTATGCAGAGAGTCACAATACCACAAGGCCACTGCCTCCCCTCTGAAAGACATGATCTTTCTTCAGCTCCTGGTTGACTTGGGGTGGTGGTGGCAGGGGGGAGAGGAAGGTGTGACAGATCAGGGAATCCAAGTTAGAATCACAGAATCCCTACAGTGCAGGAGGAGGCCATTCGGCCCAACAAGCCTGCACCAACCACAATCCCACCCAGGCTCTACTTCTGTAACCCCACATATTTACCCCGTTTATCCTCCAACACCAGCATAGCCAATCCGCCAAACCTGCACGTCTTTGGACCGTGAGAGGAGACTGGATCACCCGGAGAAAACCCACGCAGACACGGGGAGAATGTGCAGACTCCACACAGACAGTGACCCAAGGCAGGATTTGAACCCGGGGCCCTGGCGCTGTGAGGCAGTGGCGCGAACCACAATGCCACCGTCCTGCCCACGCATCCCCCCTCCCTCCCCCCGGAGCGGCTGAATGCTCCCGCAACTAGCAACAGAAACAGTATCTCGTTATCTTTCTCTGGGCGTCCACTTTGATCTTCCGCACAATGCAATACTCATCACACAGCAGGCTCAGACACACACCTCCACATCACCAACCCCGACACATCAAACATCGAGCAATGCAGAGAGAGAGAGAGAAAAAAAAACACATTTCAAAATTGACTTCTGCTTGGATTATTGACAAGAAAGGCATGATGAATTGGACGCGCTGAAGTGATAAAATGAACATTAGAAATAAATCTAGTGGAAAAATCTATTTGTGCTTGCTCTGCGACTAGAGAGGCAATCAGCTGCTGGAATTTATCCCCTTAATTTAGGGTCAGCCGGTTCCTGCACCAGCTGCATTTTGTTCGGGGTGTGAGAGGTGGTTTGGGGTGATGGGGGGTGAAGGGGGGACGGCGAGGACCAGCTGCTGAGGCGTCTGACTGTTCAAACACCCGCTTCTGGCAATGCCAATTTTGATCCACAGTCCTGCAATCCGCTTTCCTCGCTGACCTACATGAACCCAGCGGAGCCTCGACTGTACAATTCCCATCTCTTGCTTTCACATTCCTCGACAGGCCCCGTTCCCCTCCTGCAGGCCCTCCTGCAGGCCCGACAACCTTCAGGATCTCTGCGTTCCCCCTTCCAATGGGCGGCGCGGTTAGCACTGCTGTTTCACAGCGCAGGGGTTCGATTCCCGGCTCGGGTCACTCTCTGTGTGGAGTTTGCACGTTCTCCCCGTGCCTGCGTGGGTTTCCTCTGGGTGCTCGGGTTTCCTCCCACAGTCCAAAGATATGCGGGTTAGCTGGATTGGCTATGAGAAGTTCTCCTTTCGAGTCGGGGGGGGGGAGGTGGTGTTAGCTGTGTGGATCTATGGGGTTCAGGAGTTGGAGCCTCAAACATTCAGGGAATTCTTCCAAGTACGGCGAAGGCGGAATTCTCCCCTGGCCATCACTGGCGGGCTCGACGGTGGACCGGGGTGGGAGAATTTGGCACAATTCCAAGGAGCGGTTACACACTGGCATGAATTTCCCCATGGGATCTTCCTCTGGTGTCTCCCATGACGGATCCTGCTGGGTCGACATGAAGCTGACTGGAATCCCACAAATTGGATGCTGTTTAAGACCAACTTGAATTTTCATCCCACATCCTATTCCCCGCGACGCTGGTGGCAAACACGCTGGTCCAGAACATGTCTGGGTCAACACGGCATGGAGAGGTTGGGATTTACTTGAACACTGCCTGGAGCTGCCTTCGGAGTTTGGAATGGAGGCTGCCAGCAACCCAGGAATACCACAGCAGTGTCTGGGGGAAGCAGCAAGAGGTGGATCTTCCAGTTCAATGTCTCCAGTCTCAGAGTGTTCCTGGAGATCCAACCACTTTCTCAAGAGGTCCACCTTCCTTCTTCAACGGTGGGTCAGTGATGTTGGGTGCCAGATGGCACTTTATGCATATTATAAGTAAGGGGCAATGGATATGAAGGACTGGCATTGGTGAGATTTTTGAAGGTGCCTTTTCAATATGGCCATGATGGTAGGACTCACGCCCTCACATTGAGGGGAGATGATGGCCGAGTGGTATTAATCACTGGGCCATTAATCCAGGAATTCAGCTAATGTTCTGGGGACCCGGGTTCAAATCCCACCGCAGCAGGTGGTGAAATTGGAATTCAGTGAAAAATATCTGGAGTTAAGAATCTACCTATGACCATGAAACCATTGTTGGACAAACCCATCTGGTTCACTAATGTCCTTTAGGGAAAGAAATCTGCCATCCTTACCCGGTCTGGCCTACATGTGACTCCAGAGCCACAGCAATGTGGTTGACTCTCAACTGCCCCCTGGCAACTAGGGATGGGCAATAAATGCTGGACCAGCCAGCGATGCCCATGTCCCACAAATGAATTTAAAAAAATGTCCGCCCTTCACCACGGAATATGGCGAAAACCTCTGGGTGTATAATTAATGAGTCTGAGGTTGGAAGATACGGTGTGTTTTCCTGCCATTCTCTGCAATGGGAAACACTCACCATTCCCTCCTCCTCCATGGGACTTAGTGCCAGGTGGGAGGATTCCATCCTATATCCCGTGGAATGGGTGGGAATGTAGGGTGTTTCCGCTGTGGTGGACAGTGGGAAACCACGCCATTAATGGCCCTGACCTCATTAATTATACACCCGGGGTTTAGTGCTGTAGTCCATGGGCATGGCAAGGACATGGTGGCGTGATTCCACCATCATACCTGGGTGCCATATTTAAAAGGTGCCCAACAGTGACCCACCATTGAAGAAAGAGGGTGGACTTCCGGAAGGAGATGGATCTTTGTTCACACTCCGGGACTGGAAGCTGAATCTCCTCGGTGACACTGAATCTGGAAGATCCAGATGCTCCCCCCCACCACCACCCCCCTCCGCCCCCACCCCCACATTCAATGCTGTGGTGTCCAGTGTCCAGGGATATCATTGGCCTCCATTCCAGACTCTGGAGGCAGCCCCAGGTATTCTTTTGATTTGATTTGATTTATTATTTTCACACGTATTAGTATAAAGTGAAATGTATTGTTTCCTGCTCAGTATACAGAAAAAACATACCGTTCATAGAGAAGGAAAGGCTAGTGAGCCGAATGTAGTGTTATAGTCATAGATTGGGTGTAGTGAAATATCAATTTAATGCGAGGTAGGCTCATTCAAGAGTCTGCCAGCAGCAGGGAAGAAGCTGTTCTTGAGTCGGTTGGTATGTGACCTCAGGCTTTTGTATCTTTTTCCCGATGGAAGAAGGTGGAAGAGAGAATGTCCGGGGTGAACTATGAGGAGAGGCTGAATAAACTGGGCTTGTACTCGTTGGAGTTTAGAAGAATGAGGGGAGATCTCATTGAGACGTATAAGATGATGAATGGGATGGATAGGATAGAGGTGGAGAGGCTCTTCCCACTCAGAAAGGACAGTAGGACTAGGGGGCACAGCCTCAAGATAAAGGGGGGGCGGTTTAGAACGGAGTCTTCACTCAAAGGGTGGTGAATCTCTGGAATTCTCTGCCCGTTGAAGTGGTGGAGGCTGCCTCGCTAAATATTTTTAAGACGTGGGTTGATGGGTTTTTGATAAGAGAGGGGATTAAGGGTTATGGGGAGAGGGCGGGAAAGTGGAACTGAGCCACGACAGATCAGCCATGATCTTATTGAATGGCGGGGCAGGCTCGAAGGGCCAGATGGCCTACTCCTGCTCCTATTTCTTATGTTCTTATGTGTTTGGGATCCTTGCTTTTCCGAGGCAGCAGGGGGTGTAGACAGAGTCAATGGATGGGAGGCTGGTTGGCGTGACGGATTGGGCTTCGTTGACAACCTCATTCTTTAGGCATGTGCGACTTCTCTAGGCCGCACTGTCCCAGACATGCTCTGGACTGATGTTGTTTCTCACTGGTGTTGTGGAGAATGGGAAGTTGCCGGGGTGGGGGGGGGGGGGGGGTTAGGGAGAGTTGTTGGGGGGGGGGTGGCGTGGGAGGAGGATTCCAGTTGGCGCTTCATCGGCACCCCGTTGATGGAATGCAAATCACACTGGCCGACAGAGTGGCGGCCCCCGGCATGAGATCCTGTGGGATATTCACACCGATACAATTTTGGACCCCACCCCCCGCATCCCCCCCCCTCCAACCGCCCTCACTGCCGGTCACCGAACCCACTGGCGACATCACGGGAGAATTCCGCCCTCAGCCTTGGGTGCGTGTCCTCCCGTTCACTACGGTGGGTGCAGCTCGATATTCCGTTCCTGTGTCAGCTTGGCTCCAGCTCTAGGTCTTCCCCCTGTCCAATGCCCCCGCTGCCCCCATCCCGCCCAATCTAACCCCCCCCCACCCCCCGCCAACCAAATTACCATTTTTGTGTCATCTAACGGTTTGAAAACAGGTACGAGAGACAATGGGCTGGTCATGAGCCATCCCAGAAGCAGGTCACGGGGGGAACCGAGACATAACTCGTTCAGTCTGGAAGCTCATTCCCAAGCGAGCACCCTGAACACAGGGGGGGGGAGCCGGGGCGGGGGGCGGGTGTGGGTGAAACCATCATACTCTCTCTCTCTCTCTGCCGCTGCCGTCCTGCTTAATGTCGCAAGATAATTAATAGCAGGGACTCTCGGTAAGTTATCAAAACATCAGAAAGATGAACGTGAGTAATGAAGAGTAACGCTAGTTTCAGTTTGCGCCGATCTGAATGCAAGACAGAATCGGAATGTGTTCACCCCAGGTGAAGGAAGGTAAATGTGTGGACATTCATTACGGGAGAATAACCTCAGGGACTGGCTTTTTCATCCATTCCCAACGTTATATTTAGACGGGCAATATTTCACACTAACTACCTGACAATCCAAGTTATATATATATTTATATCTCCTATTGTATTGCTGAAGAAGGCACTACCAACCCCAGAAATAAATGCACCATCCAGTTGCCCCTTGTAACGCTAGCCCTAAGCTTGCTGGCAGAGCCCTAGGGCCACATAACAAAGAAGGAAGGTGCTTTTCTCAACTTCAAGACCTCATAGAACCCCTACAGTGCAGAAAGAGGCCCTCCAGCCCATCGAGTCTGCACCGATCGCAATCCCACCCAGGCCCATGACCCCACACATTTATCCTGCTGGTCCCCCTGACACTAAGGGGCAACTTAGCATGGCTAATCCACCTAACCCGCACACCTTTGGAGTGTGGGAGGAAGCCGGAGCACCCGGAGGAAACCCACGCATTCACGGGGAGAATGTGCAAACTCCACACTGACAGTGATCCAAGCCGGGAATCGATCCCGGGTCCCTGGTGCCCTGAAGCAGCAGTGCTAATCACTGTGCCACTGTGCAGTGGGACAAAATGTCCCAATGCGTTTTGCGGTCAGCTGAAGTTTCTTTCTCACGCCCAGCGACTGTTGTAACGTAAGACAGCGAACTCCCACATGCAGCGATGTGGAAGTGACCAGAATATTTTTGTTTGCACTCTTGGTTTGAGGGACAAGTATTGGCCAGCAGACTGCACAGAACTCACTCACATTGGTGCCGAGGGATCCTTAACGTCAGCCTCAGAGCCTTGTCTTAACATCTCATCTGAAAGACTGCACTCCCGGCACTGACGCACTCCCTCGGTAGTGCAGCCCAGTGGGGAGGTGGTGGCTGAGTGGTATTATCACTAAACTATTAATTCAGAAACTCAGCTAATGTTCTGGGGACCCGGGTTCGAATCCCGCCACGGCAGATGATGGAATTTGAATTCAATAAAAAATATTAAGAATCCACTGATGACCATGAAAGCGTTGTCAATTGTTGGAAAAAGCATCTGATTTCCTTTAGGGAAGGAAATCGGCTGTCCTTACCCACTCTGGCCTACATGTGACTCCAGAGCCACAGCAACGTGGTTGACTCTCACTGTCCTCGGGCAAATAGGGATGGGCAATTAATGCTGGCCAGCCAGCGACACCCATGTCCCATGAGATAAAATCTCTGGAAATACGGGCTTGTGGGATATTTGACTTAAGTGTCACAAGTAAGGCTTACATTAACATTGCAATGAAGTTACAATGAAAATCCCCTCGTCACCACACTCTGGCGCCTGTTCAGGTACACTGAGGGAGAATTTGGCACGGCCAACGCAGCTAACCGGAACATCATTTGGACTGTGGGGGGAAACTGGAACATCCGGAGGAAACCCACGCAGACACAGGGAGAACGTACAGACAGTGACCCAAGCTGGAAATTGAACCCGGGTCCCTGGCACTGTGAGGCAGCAGTGCGAACCACTGTGGCACCGTGCCACCCCATTCTGGGTAGGTATCCGTGTTACAATTGCAAGCAAATGGGAGAAGATTCCTCCCGTCATTTCTTGCGTGTGGGTCTGTATTTATATTAAGAAGGCCATTGCTCGGAAACCGCACACCTTCTTGGTCACCTCTTTCCCCAATTAAAAAAGTAACTCAGAAAGCCTGAGTTCTCAAGCAATCCTTCTCTCGAACAATCCTTCGCGGTTGCACTTGCCCCTTACTGATGTATCAATGTCTCCCCAGTGGTGGGTTGGCTGCAGTGTTCCAGCTTTGTCCTCTTCAATAAATGATGTGGGTCACACAGGACTGACACGCTGCTGGTTCTTGGCACCTTCCGCAGGCCATTCGCATAGTTACCGCCTAATTAGCTGGAAAACAATTGCTGAGGGGCTTTGGCTGTTGTTCCCATTAAATAAAAATGCGAGGAGCAAGCAGCATTTTGATCTCGATCATTGGAACGTGGCTGGTTGGGGAAGCCCTAATGGGCTGTTTTTTTATTAATGAAGAGATACATTAATGTCAGGGAGGAAGGGAGCTCACTGAGCTGCTGCTGTTGCAAGCACAGGAAGAGAGATGTCGAGAGAAAATAAACACAAGCCCCCTGAGGTGTGATTGTCACTAGATTTAAAGAGCCGTTTGCCGCGCACTGTGCAAGTTAGGAAGTACTGATCTCGCCGCATGTGGATAGAATTTGAGCCACAGCACAGTTAACAATATTCTTGTTATCTCCCTTTGGTGTGTGGGTTGTTGCTAATACCCTCATTTCAGCCTTTTGTCATCTCAGGACTTAGAATCCCTACAGTACAGAAGGAGGCCATTTGGCCGATCGAATCTGTACTGACCACAATCCCATCCCTATCCCCATTGCCCCATGCGTTTACCCTGCTAGTCTCCCTCACACTCGGGTCAATTTAGCATGGCCAAGCAACCTAACCCGCACATCTTTGGAGTATGAGAAGGTGCACTCGGAGGGAACCCACGCAGACACGGGCAGGATGTGCAAACGCCACACAGACAGACAGTGACCTGAGGCCAGAATTGAACCTGGGTCCTTGGTGCTGTGAGGCGGCAGTGTTAACCACTGTGCCACCGCCATAAGGATGCCAGCAAGTCCCTGAAGGGACGTTAGCAAATCACAATTTTTGCAACAACTGTTCCTGCTGTCATCAGTAGGCTTTTAGATTTTTATTGAATTGAAGATCCACCTGGTGGGATTTGAACCTAGGTCTCCACAGCATGACCCAGTGTCTCTGCATGACCAGTCCAGCAACAGTACTATTGTGCCTCTGTAACTTTCTCCTGTCTCTCGACCCTTCAGGATCCCTGCGCTCAACTTGAACCCTGGCCTCCTGATTTTAATGGCTCCCTCAGTGGTGGCCATGTTCTCAGCTGCTTTGGTTGTATGCTCTGGAATGGTCTTCCTGGAACTTCTTTCTGTCTTTCCCAAATCTCTCTCCTAAGTTAATTCCCCCTCAACTCCGAGCTCTGTCACCCAGGATTCAGCCTGTGGGCTGAAATAGCGACGTAACTGATTCATTTTCGGCTGGACATCCTGATTATAGTTTTGCCTGTGGAACGATGAGATTCTACAATAAGGCATGATGTATTACGCTGGCCACTGTGGACTTGAATGTCCTGATGTTTTTGCTTTGGCTGGGTGCCAATGTCTTTTTATTGTTAAGATTCTTGTCAGACGATTTGAGTTAAAGTTTACTTATTCGTCACAAGCAGGCTTACATTAACACTGCAATGAGTCTACTGTGTAAATCCCCTCGTCGCCACACTCTGGCGCCTGTCCGGGTACACTGAGGGAGAATTTAGCACGGCCAATGCACCTAACCAGCACGTCTTTCGGACTGTGGGAGGAAACTGGAGCACCCGGAAGAAACCCACGCAGACACGGGGAGAATGTGCAGACTCCACACAGATAATGACCCAAGCTGGGAATTGAACCTGTGTCCCTGGCGCTGTGAGATAGCAGTGTTAACCACTGTGCCATCCATTTGGGATGATTTGCTACATAAAAAAGAGCAAAATGCAAGTCGTTGTTGTTGTCAAGGAATCTCCCCTCAGTGAGGAGAGAGAAATGTTACTTGCCACGAGGTCTATCCGAGTTGTTAGCCAGTGCTTGTTGGGTTGTCTCTGAGTCAGAAAGTTATGAGATCAAGTCTCACTGCAGAGACGAAAGGTTAAGGTTCAGGGTGTCACTGCCTCTGCAGTAATGAGGGGGCCACGTCAATCTTCAATTACAAAAGGCACGCACTAGCTACTTTACTCTACACTTGCCGAGATGAATGCAAGCTCCAACAACACTCAAGAAGTTTGAGACCATCCAGAACAAAGCAATCCACTTGATTGGCACCACATCCACAACTATCCACTCCCTCCATCACTGACACTCAGTAGCAGCAGTGTGTACTATCTACAAGATGCGCTGCAGCAATTCACCAAAGATCCTTAGACAGCACCGTCCAAACCCATGACCACTTCCATCTGGAAGGACAGGGGCAGCAGATACATGGGAACACTACCACCTGCAAGTTCCCCTCCAAGCCACTCACGTTCCTGATTTGGAAATATATCGGCCGTTCCTTCATAGTCGCTGGGTCAAAATCCTGGAATTCCCTCTCTAACCCACAGCACATGCACTGCAGCGATTCAAGAAGACAACTCACCACCACCTTCTCAAGAGCAACTAGGAATGGACAATAAATGCTGGCCAGGCAGCGACGCCCACGTCCCACAAGTGAATTAAAAAAATATTTGGCCACCAGCCAACATTATCGAAAAGATACTGATTTCCTAATCATTATCACAGTGCTGTTTGTGGGATCTTGCTGTGCAAATATTAGCCACCTTGTTTTCTGCAATGCAACAGTGACTGCTCTTGACTGTATAAGCGCTCTAAGTTGCCCTGAGGATGAGAAAAGTGCTACATAAATGCCAATTCTTTCCTTCCTTGTCTATCTCTTGGTGGACGTTTTGGAATGGGGTGGCCCTGATGGGCTCGTTAGCGGGCCTCCTGATTAAGGATTGCAAGAGGTACGTGATTCTGCACTCGCTCGTTTCCCCCTCTATGAACGGTATGCTTTGTCTGTACCGCACGCAAGAAACAATACTTTTCACTGTATGTTAATACATGTGATAATAGTAAATCAAATCAAGATCAAAATCCGTTGGGAAAAAGATACAAAAGTCTGAGGTCACGTACCGACCGACTCAAGAACAGCTTCTTCCCTGCTGCTGTCAGGCTTTTGAATGGACCTACCTTGCATTAAATTGATCTTTCTCTACACCCTAGCTATGACTGTAACACTACATTCTGCACTCTCCAGTTTCCTTCTCTATGAACAGTATGCTTTGTCTGCGTAGCACGCAAGAAGCAATACTTTTCACTGCATACTAATACGTGGGACAATAATAAATCAAATCAAATCAAGTTATGCTGCCACCCCCCCCAACCTACAGTTTAGCATGGCCCTCCATTGTGTTTTGCTTCACAAATCCTCAAACTCTCTAATGCTTTTTTAATTGTGTCTCCCAGAATTTGAACCCTGGGTGACGGTGAGCGATTTGTCAGCTGTCTTCGGCGCCTCAAAGACTGCAACTGGGTCGCCGCGAAGCTTCAAGGCTTTTGGGAGGAGGCCAAGGCTATTCACCGCAGGCCAAGGGTCCTACTTCACTTTGTCTTTCATCTCTTGTGCTGGAGGACTCTGAGACAGATCCCAGCTGGAAATGCTCAAAGTCACTGGGACAATGCACTCAGTCACATGATAAAATCAAAACACTGCGGATGCTGGAATCTGAGACAAAAAATGCTGGAAAAAAACTCAACAGCGCTGACAGCACCTGGCAGTTGGTAAATGTGAGGTCGCCCATTTCGGTAGGAATGGACTATTATTGAAATGGTAGAAAGTTGCAGCATGCTGCTGTGCAGAGGGACCTGGGTGTCCTTGTGCAGGAATCTCAAGGAGTTGGTTTGCAGTTGCAGCAGGTCATTAAGAAGGCAAATGGAATTTTGTCCCTCATTGCTAAATGGATGGAGTTTAAAAACAGCGAGGTTATGTTGCAGCTGTATAAGGTGCTGGTGAGGCCACAGCTGGAGTACTGTGTACAGTTTTGGTCTCCTTACTTGAGAAAGGATATACTGGCACTGGAGGGGGTGCAGGAGAGATTCACTAAATTGATTCTGGAGTTGAGAGGGTTGGCTTATGAGGAGAGACTGAGTAGACTGGGGCTAGACTCATTGGAATTCAGAGGAGTGAGGGGAGATCTTATAGAAACATATAAGATTATGAAGGGAATAGACAAGATAGAAGCAGGAAAGTTGTTTCCACTGGCGGGTGACACTAAAATGAGGGGACATAGCCTCAAAATAAGGGGGAGCAGATTTGGGACTGAGTTGAGGAGGAACTTCTTCACACAAAAGGTTGTGAATCTGTGGAATTCCCTGCCCAGTGAAGCAGTTGAGGCTACCTCATTGAATGTTTTTAAGGCAAGGATAGATACATTTTTGAACAGTAAAGGAATTCAGGGTTATGGTGAGTGGGTGAATAAGTGGAGCTGAGTCCACAAAAAGATCAGCCATGATCTTATTGAATGGCGGAGCAGGCTCGAGGGGCCAGATGGCTCCTAGTTTTTATGTTCTTACGTTCTATTATCCGCAGGGAGAGAAAGTAGTGTTAACGTTTCAAGTCCGTGTGGCTCATCTTTGGAGTTCTTGCGTAAGGTGGCACGGTGGTTAGCATTGCTGCCTCACAGTGCCAAAGATCTGGATTCGATTCACAGCTTGGGTCACTCGCTGAGTGGAGTTTGCACATTCTCCCTGTGTCTGTGTAGGTTTCCTCTGGGTGCTCCGGTTTACTCCCACTGTCCAAAGATGTGCAGGTTAAGTGGTTGGCTATGCTAAATTGCCCTTTAATGTCCCAAGGTACACAGGTTAGATGGATTGGCTATGCTAAATTGCCCTTTAATGTCCCAAGGTACACAGGTTAGATGGATTGGCCATGCTAAATTGCCTTTTGGTGTCCAAAGATGTGTGGATCAGTTCGATTGGCCATGCTAGCTAACTTGTCCCTTAGTGTCCAAAGATGTGCAGATTAGGTGAATTGGCCATGCTAAGTTGCTCCTTAGTGTCCCAAGTTATGCAGGATAGGTGGATTGGCCATGCTAAATTGTCCCTTCATGTCCAAAGATGTATAGGTTAAGAGGATTAGAGGGAAAAATATGTAGGGTGACAGTGATAGAACCTGGGGGGGATGTTCTGTTGAAGAGTGGGTACAGACTCAATGGGTCAAACAGCCTCCTGTGGGGCTTATATGATGCCTTACTGGAACCTTGCGTCAACCTGGAAAGGTCTCTAAAATGGCAGCAATACTTGATTCGCACTGCACCAGTAATGTCTGACAGTTCTTTCATGTGTGAGAAAACGCTATACTCTCATAAAAGGAAGAGAATTCCTATCCCCACGGATACAGGGAAATTATTTAATTATGTTGTGATTTTGCTGGTATCTGCCCTGTGGGTGAGACATGACACAGTCTTTGAACAACACTCTGTGATCAGGTCATACCCGAGGACCTGCAGGCTATTTTGCACCATCTTGGTGAACATAGCAGTGTTATTACTGTTCATTATGCTCAAGTGACAACCTCCAGTTAAAGGAATACAGCAGAGAGCCTGCTATCTGACGTCTGCAGTGAGCACTGCAGAATCTCCCATTTTACAGGCCCGCTGAATCAATTCCACTTCTTGAGAGGTTGGAGAGTCAGTTCCTCGGGTAAATCGAGGGAGATGCGGAATGTCAGAAGGAGGGAAAGAGGCAGAGGAGATAAAGAATGACAGCCGTGATTCTCCCGAATGAGAACTCAGTTTCCTCACGGTGAATCTTGATGAATAAGGGGACCAGGCGTTATGGGGAAAAGGCAGGGGAATGAGGATGAGAAAAATATCAGCCATGATTGAATGGCGGAGCAGACTCGATGGGCCGAGTGGCCTAATTCTGCTCCCAGGTCTTACAGTAGTTTCATGGTCACCTTTACCAACTGCGTATTCCTGATATTTTATTAATTGGATTTAAATTCCACCCTGATCGGATTTGAACCCATAACCTCGGACTTTAGGCTGGGTTACTAGTCCACTATTCCAACATTATCTCCCTAAATGGCACGCTGATTAAATTCATTTTTCTCCTTCCTTAGCCTCAGATTTTCCTTGTGTCTGTATTCTGGTCTCATTAGTATTTTCTACCTTTAGCGGGATACATTTTCCCTGCAATCTGTCGATCTCCGTTTAAAATGTTTCTCCCACATCCACTGAGGGCATTTGCCTTCTTTACTCCCACTGTCCCTGCTTGCTTTCAGTCCAGGACTGACTGCAGAACTGTAAATAAGCCGTTTCTTGTGGAAGTTATACTGTCCTGCCCCGTGGTCTTATTATAATTTACAATTAGGCTCAAACATAATGGAAAGGATTGCGGACACTTTCTGAAAATGACAATACCCTTTTAATGACAACACTTCAGTGTCAATGCAGACTGGTTTGAGGTTTATTTTTAACCACTCATCAAACTGCACAATTATTTCACAGTCGCCAATTCCACGGTGCTTATTTTTTGATTCTTCCGTGGGATGTGGGTGTTGCTGACAACACCAGCATGTGTTTCTCATCCTTTATTTATTAGTGGTTTGCTGGGCCATTTCAGAGGGCATTTAAGAGTCAGCTACACTGCTGTGGCTCTGGAGTCATATGTAGGCCAGACCGGGTAAACATGGCAGATTTCCTTCCCCAAAGGGGCTTTTATGAACCAGATAGGTTTTTACGACAATGATTTTACAATCACCGTGACAGATTAGTGCTTTTTCATTCCCTGTATATTTATTAACTTTAGATTCCACCAGTTGCCCATGGTGGGATTTGAACCCACGCCCCCAGAGCATTACACTGGGCCTCTGGGTTACGAGCCCAGTGATATTAACACGACACCAGCACCTCCTCAAACCGAAAGGGCATTAGTCAACCAGGTGGATATTTACAAAAATCTCTGATGGTTGTCATTGTCACCACATCTGAGGCTAGCTTTATATTCCTGAATAGTTCATAAATTCAACGGAAGTTAAGGTCCATGGTGGGATTTGAACCTGTATTACCAGAACATTAGTCTGCACCCTCAGATTACTAATCTAGATATTACCACAAGACCCAAAGGTACGGGAGCAGAATTAGGCCATTTGGCCCATTGAGTCTGCTCCACCATTCAATCATGGCCTGGTGTTTCTCACAACACCAGGTTAAAGTCCAACAGGGTTATTTGGAATCTCAAGCTTTCAGAGCGCTGCTCCTTCATCAGGCGAGTGTTGTTGCGAGACTTCTTATTGTTCCCACCCCAGGCAACTCCACATAATGTGTTTCTCAATCACATTCTCCTGCCTTTTCCCAGTAATCTTTGATCCCCTTATCGATCAAGAACCTATCTCTGTCTTAACTGCACTCAATGACCTGCCCTCCACGGCCTTCTGTGGCAATGAATTCCACAGATTTACCATCCTCTGGCTGAAGAAATTCCTCCTCAACTCAGTTCTAAATGGTCGTCCTTTACTCTGAGGCTGTGTCCTTGGATCCTAGTCTCGCCATTAGAGGGAGCGTTAGCACTTGACCAACATCTACCCAAGAATTAAAATGAGATTATGAGGCCATTATGGCAGTGCTGATTGTGGGAACTTGCTGTGCGCATACGTGTTTCCACCAACGATGATAGTGACTGCACTGCCAAAGCACCTTTTTGGTTGTAAAGCACTTTGGGTCATCCTGTGATTTTCTTCATTCATTCGTGGGACGTGGGTGTCATTGGCTGACCAGTATTTACTGCCCAACCCTCGTTGCTCTTGAACCAAGTGGCTTGCTGGGCCATTTCAGAGGGCAGCTGAGTGTCAACCACAATGCTGTGGCTCGTGTGTCACATGTAAAGGTAAAGATGGTAGATTTCCTTTCCCAAGGGACATTAGTGAACCAGATGGGTTTTTCCGACAATGGTTTCATGGTCATCCGTAGATTCTTAATATTTTTTATTGAATTCAAATTCCACCACCTGCCGTGGTGAGATTTGAACCCGGGTCCCCAGAACATGAGCTGGGTCGCTGGATTAATAGTCTAGCGACTGGGCCATCGCCCCCTTCTGAAATGGGCGAAGGTGCTCCACCAATGCAGGTTTCTCTTTGAAGTGTTGACCGGCGTGTACTGCTCGCTGGGAAATGCATCGCCACGCTGTCTGGGAGTCAGCATCGCCAGAGTGTACCCTATCAATCAAATCGCAGCTCGCCTTTTGGTCGATGTAACTCCTGCTTAAATTAACAATGCCTTGAGGGTAATTCCATTACACAATCTGGCTGCAGTGATATTACTGTAGATGAGCTGCATTATAGCATATTGGTAATGCTCTCCACTGATGAACACGAGATCCAAGTCTCTCTCTACAATTGCCGCAATTCATCAAAATCCGAATGACATTGCTGAATAATCAGGTTGATGTGTAGCCACTCAATTAGTCCTCGACTCAGAGAAACTTACAGCGCAGAAGGGGACTGTTCGGCCCATCGTGCCTGTGCTGCTCCTTTGAAAGAGCTATCCAACTTAGTCCCACATGAATCCGGCACATGTCCAACCCCCCTACGGGAGCTCTGAAGATATCTGATTCGCCCTCCCTTTCACGGAGCACGTTCCCGATCTTCGTCCCTCTTTTCGTGAAGAAGGAAAACTCACCTCATTTCCCCCGTATTCTCGTTACTCATCCCTGGCAAACAGTTTGAATTGCTGGCTTCCTTACGGCGGTGGCACAGTGGTTAGCACTGCTGCCTCACAGCGCCAGGGACCCGGGTTCGATTCCCGGCTCGGGTCACTGTCTGTGTGGCGCTTGCACACTCTCCCCGTGTCTGCGTGGGTTTCCTCCAGTTTCCTTCCACAGTCCAAAAGACGTGCTGGTTAGGTGCATTGGCCATGCTAAATTCTCCCTCAGTGTAACTAAACAGGCGCCGGAGTGTTGCGACTAGGGGATTGTCACAGTAACTTCATTGCAGTGTTAATATAAGCTGACTTGTGACGCTAATAAATAAACTTCAAAAACTCAGGGGACAACCAGTCATCCAATGGTAGGTTGCGATCCCGTATTCTATCACTTGGCCAGATTCCAATCCTGGCCAAGCTATTGGAGGATAGGGGGAGCAAGAATGTCCTTTTTTATTACTTTATTCCTTCATAGGACATGGACATCACAGGCAAAGCCAGCATTTGAAACCCATCTCAGCTGCCCTTGAACTCAGTGTCTCACTCGGCCATTTCAGAGGGCAATAGAGAGTCAACTACTTTGCAGTGGCTCTGGAGTCACATGTAGGCCAGACCGGGTAAGGATGGCAGATTTCCTTCCCCAAAGGACATTGGTGAGCCAGATGGATTTTTAACAACAGTCAATGATTAATTATGGTCGTCATCACTGAAACTAGAGGCAGGATTCTCCCGCCTCCCAGCCACATGTTTCCTGGTGGTAGGAGGTGATAGAACAAAGAGCAGCACAGCACAGGGACAGGCCCTTCGGCCCACCGAGTCTGTGCTGACACAGACACTTCTCTAATCTAATATTGTCTTGCCTCTACGTGGTCCATATCTCTCTATTTCCTGCCTATTCATGTATCTATCCACTTGCCTCTTGAATGTTGTTATAGAATCTGCTCCCACCACCTCCTCGGCAGCACGTTCCAGGCATTCACCACTCTCCGTGTGAAAAACTTGCCCCTTACATCTCTTTCAAACATTCCCCCTCTCACTTTCAACTTATGCCCCTGAGGAATTGACCCTTCGACTCTGGGAAAAAGACTCTGACTATCCACTCTATCCAAACCTGTCATAATCTTGTAAACGTCTATCAGGTTCCCCTCCTCATCCTCCGACACTCCAATGAAAGCAATCCAAGTTTGTTCAACTTTTCTTCCTGGTCCATATCCTCCAAACCAGGCAACATCCTGGTAAATCTCTTCTGCATCCTTTCCAATGCATCAACATCCTTCCGGTAGTGTGGCTTTGAAAATTGTCCAGAATACTCCAAATGCGGCCTAACCAAAGTTTTACATAGCTGCAAGATGATTTTCCAATTCCAATCGCCCCACAGCAGCGCTGAAGAAATCTGATTTGCCCTTCCTTTGACGTAGCACATTCCAGATCTTTATCACTCTTTTTGTGAAGAAGGAAAACTCACCTCATTTCCCCGTATTCTTGTTACTCATTCCTGCTGCCACTGGCAGACAGTTTGAATTGCTGGCTTCCTTATGATGGTGGCACAGTGGTTGGCACTGCTGCCTCATAGTGCCAGGGACCCAGGTTTGATTCCCAGCTTAGGTCATTGTCTGTGTGGAGTTTGCACATTCTCCCCGTGTCTACTTGGGTTTCCTCCGAGTGCTCCAGTTTCCTCCCACAGTCCAAAAGAAGCGCTGGTTAGGTGCATTGATCATGCTAAATTCTCCCTCAGTGTACCCGAACAGGCGCCGGAGTGTTGCGACTCGGGGATTGTCACAGTAACTTCATTGCAGTGTTAATGTGAGCTGACTTGTGACACTAATAAATAAACTCCAAAAACTCAGCGCTCTGACCGATAAAGGCCAGCATGCCGTAGACCTTCCTGACCACCCTGTCCACCTGGTTTGCCACCTTCAGGGAACTGTGGATCTGCACGCCTAGATTGGGTGGGATTTGAACCCATGCTGAGACTTTCTTCCCATTTCCCAAGGCGTTGGGGACAGTTGTAGGCTGAGGTGTCAGTGCTCCAAGAAAGTCTCAAGATGGTCCCTGCCTGCCACTGGATGGGGTAGCAGCTGAAGTCCACCTTGTAGAGAGAGGGGCTCACTGACTCACTGTGGAGGTCTAGCTACCTCTTCTGGTTTTCATTTGATTCCTAAACAAAGCTGGTGGGGAGTGAGTGTCTCCATTCTCTGAGTTACTTCACCCAGTGCGACTGCCGCTCCTTTTGAGGTGAAAGGCCTCTGTATGGTCATTCAGCGCCCACCCACTGCCCTGAACTGGACACAGAACAGGTCACCCTGCCAGTTAAGAAGGCAGCTGGTCAAAATGTCAGGCTCCGTCCCAGAATTGTCCCAACTCTTGTTTCCTACCCCTCCTGCCCCAAAAATTCAATCCAGGGTGTTTCAACTCTTCCATGGGAAAAATATCGTTTTGATTTAAAAAAAATCTGCTTGTTTACGAGGAGTGAGTAAGTTCGAGAAAACCTCTTATAGAACCCACACAAACAGGTAGTCACTCACCCAGCTTCCCTCTCCTTGTCAAGTGTCAAGAGAGATGTATCAGGATTGCGCTGGCCACCGCATAGTGCTCGACAGAATGCACATTCTATACTAAAATATTAATCAGCCCGGGGGTTTTGGGCCCCTTACTGACCCAAACAGATCGGTAATTACTGCCATTTGTCATGCAAATCTCACTAAGTATTGCGAATTTCTGATACAGACACAATTTTGAATTATTCATCCTACTTAATGCCATTATTTGCACAGATGAAGACATTTAGTCTGTGTGCAGCACACGTGAATTGTCCAACCCTTCGCTCAGTGAAGATTTAGGGTTTTAACGGCTCAGTTGTAAAGTTGCTAATTGTTGCCAGGCTTTTAAATTGCCCAAGGAATCACTCAGGCCAAGGTTACAGAACCAGGTCAGCCATGAGGTTAGTCAGTGCCAACTCACTGTTGGAGGTGCCAAGGGTGGATTCTCCGATCTCATGGATGGGCCACCAAGTGAGAACGGAGAACTTGGCGTTCCGCTTAAAACTCCAGTCACTTGCAGCGGCCCTGGAGAATCCCAACGTTCAACAAATACAGCGATCTTTGGCGCATATATCTATCGCCCAATGCGTGGATAACAGCACCAGCCTACTGGTCTATCAGTGTTACAAACAATACTATTAAATTTATTTTGTTTACTTATTAGTGTCACAAGTAGGCTTACGTTAACACTGCAATGAAGTTACTGTGAAAATCCCCTAGTCGCCACTCACTCCGGTGCCTGTTCGGTTACACTGAGGGAGAATTTAGCCAACGTACCTAACCAGCATGCCTTTCAGGTTGTGGGAGGAAATCGGAGCATCCGGAGGAAACCCACGCAGACATGGGGAGAACGTGCAGACTCTGCACAGACAGTGACCCAAGGCGGGAATTGAACCTGGATCCCTGGCACTGTGAGGCAGAAGTGCTAACCACTGTGCCACCGTGTCACCCCACTAAACGCAGAGGGGCGAATTTTCCCAACCCACTCGCCATGGAATTATAGCACGTTGGAGAGGAGTGGGGGGGGGGGACACCATACAAAGATCCATTGACCTCAGGTGGGCTTTTCTGATTTTGGGGCGAGCGCGGCTGGAGAACCCCACCCAGAAAGTCAAATGGATATGCAAACTTACAAAATGGGAGCAGGAGGAGGCCATTCTGCCCCTCGAGCCTGCTACACCATTCAGGAAGCTCACTGGTGATCGGTTGGTATTCCAATTTCTACATCTCCTATCCGCTCCCAATAACCTTGTCTCATACCCATCTCCATCCAAAAAATATTCAGTGGCGCTTAGTATCATGGGGATTAGCAGGTAGATACGTGGGGTTTACAGGGATAGGGCCTGGATGGGATTGTCGTAGGTGCAGACTTGATGGGCCAAATGGCCTCTTTTGGCACTGTAGGAATTCTATGATTCTGAGGCAGCGAGTTCCAAAGTCGCACAACCCTCTGAAAGAAGAAATTCTCCTCATATAGATCCTAAAAGGATGACCCTTGATTTTCAAACAGTGGCCCCTTGTTCAGGAGTCACCCACAAGAGGGAACATCCTTTACACATCTGCCTTGTCAATACTGTTCCGGATCTTACATAAGTCAACTCCCACTTTGAAACTCCAGTGGAAACCAGCTCAGTTTCACCAACCTTTCCTCAGAAGACAACTTGCTCATTCCAGGTTATCAATTTAGTAAACCTCCCCTGAACCCACCTCCAATGCATTTACACCCTTCCTTCAATAAGGAGATCAGAACTGCACACAATATTCGAGATGCGGTCTCACCAATGCTCTGTGTGGCTGAAGTGTGGCATCCTTACTTTTATTAACAAACGGAAAATGCTGGGAAATCTCAGCAGGTCTGACAGCACTTGCGGAGAGAGAATAGAGCCAATGTTTCGAGTCTGGATGACCCTTTGTCAGATCGAAATGTTGGCTCCAATCTCTCTCAGACCTGCTGAGATTTTCCGGCATTTCCTGTTTTTGTTTTGGATTCCAGCATCTGCAGTAATTTGCTTATATCCTTACTTTTATGTTTAGTGGCAATGGGGCTCAGATCTTTTTCTTAAGTATTTAGCCAATTCTCTGGTGCAAAGTTCCCACTGGATCTTCTTCCTTTTAGGTATCGCATTCCAGATTTCAATATCTCACAACCTTTCAAAAAAGTTCCCTCTCTGATGGATGTGAAAGAAAAATCCCGGAGCAGGGGGAATTCTTTCCAGCGTCCTGGAAAATCTTCATCTCTCGATCAAGTACCATCACTTAAAGCAGATCATAGAACCCCTACAGTGCAGAAGGAGGCCATTCAGCCCATCGAGTCTGCACCGACCACAATCCCACCCAGGCCTTATTCCCTGTAATCCCATGCATTTACCCTCTAATCCTCCAGACACTCGGGTCAATTCAGCACCCCCTTAACCCTCCCTCTTCCCTGTCATTCCATCCAGCCCCACAACCCTCCAAGTTATCTGCACTCCGCTAACTCCAGCATTCATATTTCCCCCAGCATCATCGCTCCACCACTGGCATCCACATGCCTTCAGCTGCCTGGCTCCTAAACAAAGGGAGTTCCCTTCCTAAACCACCCCCCCCACCCCACCACCATCCACCCCCTTGTCTCTCCAACTCAATTCTCTCCCCTCCTTTAAGTTGCTCCTGGGACTGCCTCCTCGGCAAAGCTTTCGGTCACCTAAAAGCGACTCGCCGTCAAGTACGGGAACGCAAAGGGGGAAAGAACAAGCTCGAGTTGGAGGCAGTGTGCAGAGTTTAGATTTCAGCACAACATCCCTAGGGAAACTCCTGTCATACAATTTCACGGATACGCAAAGAAAAGCAAGTGATTCGGTTTCGAGGCATAATTGGACATGGTGACCTCGTCGCTCTGTACAATGCTGGGTATTTATTGCAGCCTGGGAAATTAATTAATACCGTCTCCGTTCAGATTTCACATAATGTGGCAATTAAACGTTACACAGCTCGGAAGGAATGTTCAGAATAACCATGGAACTATCTCCATTTTAAACCTTGGCATAAATAATAAACATTCTTCTTCGATAGAAGAGTAATTCAATTCAGCGGTGTTAACCCTCCATCGTCCGAGAAGATGTTTCTCTCGAAGCCACACATGCTCAGGCAGGGATTGGGAAACCTTGGCACTCGATAATTGGCACAGACCCATTAACGACACTGTGCAGCTACAGAGGGCATCGTCAAGGTGATGCTCGCGCCTGCATTCGTCTGTGTTTTGCCGCAGCTTTTGCTCAAGAGACCATAAGACGGCAAGACGTCAGCGCGGAGGTAAAGGCACGATAGCGCGGATGCTGGAATCTGAAACAAACGCAGAAAGTGCGGGAAAATCTCAGCGGGTCTGACAGCACCTGTGGAGAGAGAATAGAGCCAACGTTTCCAGTCAGGATGACCCTTCATCGGAGCTCAGCGAAGAGTCATCTAGACTGGAAACATTGGCTCTATTCTCTCTCCACAGATGCTGTCAGACCTGCTGAGTTTCTCCAGCATTTTCTGCTTTCGGAGCAGAAGTAGGCCATTCAGCTCATAGAGTCTGTTCCATTCAATGAGATCGTCTTATTTAATCCTCAACTCCACTTTCCCGCCTTATCCCCATCACAGTTATACATCGTATCCCCTATGTATCTCTTACATCACAATAAGCCCCTAAGCTATCCCCTTCATAGTTTTTCTATGTTCTATGAGTCTGCTCCACGTCATTCAATGAGATTGTGGCTAGTCTTATTTAATTCTCAACTCCACTTTTCCGCCTTATCCCCATCACCCTTGATTCCCTTAATGATTAACACTCTCAGTTTATGAAGATATTTAATCACCCAGCCTCCATAGCCCACTGCGATAAAGAATTCCATAGATTCACCACCCTCTGGGAGACAAAATTCCTCCTCTTCCACTGCTAAACTTAGAGTGAAAACAAGGCAAGCCAAGAAGATCAGGGCCTGTGTGTCCTCCATGCCCTCTGATCTCTCAAGCAATGCGGCGCAGTAAAGGACCACACACTCTCACTTCCTCCTCAAAGAAATTTCACTGGGAGAACTATTGGCAGAATGAGTTTCCCCTTACGGTCAGTGCTCTGTTCGGAAGAGAACACGCTTAGTGTTACATTACTGGGGGAGCGTAGGTTTAAGGTGCGAGGGGCAAGGTTTAAAGGAGATGTACGGGGCAAGTTTTTTACGCAGTGGGTGGCGGGTGCCTGGAACTCGTTGCTCGGGGAGGTAGTGGAAGCAGATATGATGGTGAGTTTTAAGGGGCCTCTTGACAAGTACAGGAATAGGGTGGGAATAGAGGGATATGGTCCCCAGAAGGGTAGGGGGTTTTAATTCAGTCAGATAGTGTGGCCGGTGCAAGCTTGGAGGGCTGAAGGGCCTGTTTCTGTGCTGTTAGATCCAAACTGTTCTTCTGCATGGTTCCCAAGTGTTGGAGTTCTCCGATTTGGTGGGAAAATTCTTTATGACTTTCAAGTTGAGGTTGAGTTTGGTGACATTGAAATTGTAGAGAACACACATTCTGTATGTGTGGTCACACCGTGAGTGATATCATGTTCCTCCACATGCAAACTGATAGATTCTTCTTCAAGACGTTAGCAGAAGTCAAGATTCACTTGCACTTCTATTTGTAAAGTCAGCAGTTCTTCTTTCGAAATGCTTTTGAAATGGACATTTGTCCAGAACTGTATGGAAAAAGTGTGAAAACCCTCAAAATGGGAGTCCAGAGAGGTCATGGTTCGCAACAGCTGGAGCTGGGAACACCGGGTAGGGAGCGCTCAGGAGAGGGATGGGGGTGTTGTCGGAGGGAATGCGCCAGTGGTGGATAGGATGTGATGGAGAGAACAGCTGGCGTCACTGGTTAACGAACGGGCAGGTGTGTGCCAATGGCGTCAGCCATGGGAGAAACCATATAGGCATTGGCAGATGCATTGCGGGGCTGAGGGACTGTTCCTGGTGCCTGGTTGATCTTCAGTTACAGTGTTCAGATTCAGCCTAGCTGTGCGGGCTGCCCCCTGTCTTTTACCGGCCGGAGTTTGACGTATTTGGGCTAATCGGTTTTCTCGTCCTAGTGAGTGTGAGCCCATCGTGTGCACATCGGAGGAGATGCTGGGCGTCCCGGTGCAGGTACAGTATCTCATGGCAGCATTCAAAGAACAGCAGGGGAAATGACCAGGATATTCTGGCCAATAGTTACCCCTCAACCTACATCTCAATAAGCCCTGAGCTGGTCTCACATTGAGCTCCTATCTGATCTTGCAACAACCCATATCTGGTATTGCAACGAGTTCCTATCTGGTCTCGCAATAAGCCCCTATCTGGTCTCGCAATTAGCCCTATCTGGTCTCGCAATAAGCCCTATCTGGTCTCGCAATGAGTTCCAATCTGGTCTCGCAATGAGTTCCAATCTGGTCTCGCAATGAGCTCTATCTGGTCTCAGAATCAGCCTCTACCTGGTCATTATCACATACCTATTTGTGGGACCTGACCTGTTTTGCCCACACTACAGCGCTGACTATACTGAGTTTGGTTCTAAAGAAAAGGACATCAGTGGTTATAAAGTTCAGCGGGGCCTCTTGCTCTTATTAAAAGCAGTATATAACTGCAAGTCTTTCCCCGAGGCACAAACTGCTCCCACATCGCACATTTACAGCCAATCTCATTCCGAGATGGAAGAACCGCTAGCCAGGCTGCTGTAGCAGAAAGGGACGTTGCAGAGGTTGAGGATGTATCACGTGTCGGGGTGAAACGAGTCTGTTTCTCACTGTGAGCTGAGTGACCTGGGAGTGTGTGACGCTGGGGCAGGCTTCCGAAGGATAACACACTCCCCCAGCACGGGAACCATGGTGAACACCTAACTCATCAGCACTTCCCAAAGATTTTTGTAGTGCGCGACAGGATGTCCTTCGGGCTGTAGACACAGACTCTTGACTTTTTTTTAGTGGGAGGGGAGGGGGGATTTGATGTATTGTTCCCTGCGGACTTTCCGCGAAATTTTCCCTTCCAAATGAAGGAGGAAAACACTCGACACGGAAAGGAAATGCAATGCTGATACCTGATTGAACAGGGCTGGGTGAAGTGGCAGACGCGATCAGGAGGATTATTCAGCGTTCTTCAAAGCCAGCTTGTATCATTTCCCTAAATCCTACATTGACAAATGTCAGTATAACTCTGCCCCCTGGGACGCAGTTATTATCTTTCCATATAGATTCCAGCGACAGCGTTGAAACAAAAAAAACCCCATCATTTAAAAGTATTTTACGAAGCTACGTCAGGCAACAAGCAGTGAAACTGGGATTTGATTCTCTGACAAGGCTACAAGAGTTACTGCAGTGCAAATGGAAGCTTTCTCCATTCACTCGCAATTTGACATTTTAATCCTGGCTCAGTGTTGAGAGAGATCGGGAGTTAATCAGAAACCAAAAAAACATTCAAACATTAACGTTTACCCCATGCTTTGTGTTTCCGTTCTAGCTTTCAATCCAAATTCACCAGCTTATTCCTTTAGACTATTTATTTGATTGTCACTAATAGACTTAGATTAACGCCGCAATGAAGTTATTGTGAAAATGCTCTCGTCGCCACACTCTGGTACCTGTTTGGGTCGAGTCATAGAATCCCTATAGGAGCACAGTAAGCAGTCTCACGACACCAGGTTAAAGTCCAACAGGCTTATTTGGTAGCACAAGCCACAAACCTTTGGAGCGATGCCCCTTGATCAGGTGAGTGGGGGTTCTGTTCACAAACAGGGCATATAAAGACACAAACTCAATTTACAAAATAATGGTTGGAATGCGAGTCTTTACAGGTAATCAAGTCTCAAAGGAAGAGACAATGTGAGTGGAGAGAGGATTAAGCACAGGTTAAAGAGATGTGTATTGTCTCTAGACAGGACAGTTAATGAGATGTTGCAAGTTCAGGCAGGTTGTGGGTATTACAGATAGTGTGACATGAATCCAAAATCCCAACTGAGGCCGTCCTCATGTGTGCAGAACTTGGCTATCAGTTTCTGCTCAGTAATTCTGCGTTGTCGTGTCTCGTGATGGCCGCTTTGGGGAATGCTTACCCAAAGATCAGAGGCTGAATGCCCGTGACTGCACACGACACACAACAACGCAGAGTCTTTCAGATTGCAGGAGGAAACCGGAGCACCCGGAGGAAACCCACGTCTTTCAGATTGTGGGAAGAAACCGGAGCACCTGAAGGAAACCCACACAGATACAGGGAGAACGTGCAGACTCAACACAGACAGCGACCCAAGCCAGGAATCGAACCCGGGTCCCTAGCGCTGTGAGGCAGCAGTGCAAACCACCGTGCCAGGTTGGTTCGTCTTAACATATAGCTCGGTGTCAAATTTTACTTGGTACTCATTTTGCTTACGATGTTAACGGTGCACCCTTAGTGCAAGTTGTTGCTTCAGTATTCAATTATTCTGCATTTGATTACATGAGTTTACGCATGATGCTCACTGTGCTCAGTTGGTTAAACTTGGGTGTGGACTCCGAGCAAAGGAAACAGACTGTAGAAACCGGTGCAAACTCGAGCTGCAGCGTGGAGCAGACATTTTAAAACACTGCATAAAAGTCTGTAAATAAAGTTCTGGCAGACACACAGAAACGAGTGTCATCACTGCAGAGATCGGAGACATACATAACAGCTGTTACATATAAACATACAAATTAGGAGCAGGAGTAGACCACTCATCTCCTCGAGCCTGCTCCACCATTCAATGAGATCATGACTGATCTCATAAAATCTCGACAGTGCAGGAGAAGGCCATTCAGCCCATCGAGCCTACAGCGACAACAATCCCACTCACACCCTTCCCCCGTAACCCCAAGTATTTTACCCACTCATCCCCCGACGCTAAGGGGCAATTTAGCATGGCCAATGCACCCAACTTGCTCATCTTCGGAGTGTGGGAGGAAACTGGAGCACCTGAAAGAAACCCACGCAGACACGGGGAGAATGTGCAAACTCCACACAGACAGTCACCCTATGTTGGAATTGAACCCGGATCCCTGGCGCCGTGAGGCAGCTGTGCTAACCACTGTGCCACCGTGATACCCACGGTGTCATCAATCCCACATTCCTGCCGATCTCCAATAACCTTTCACCCCCCACTTGCTTAGTAAGAATCTATCTAGCTTTGCCTTAAAATTATTCAAATACTCTGCTTCCACTGCCTTTTGAGGAAGAGAGTTCCAAAGATTGATAACCCTCTGAGACAAGAAGTTCCCCGCATCTCCGCTTTAATAGAAGAGAGACTAAATAGGCTGGGTCTGTACTCGTTGGGGTTTAGAAGGATGAGGGGGGATCTTATAGAGACGTATAAGATAATGAAGGGGCTGGATGGGGTAGAGGTAGAGAGATTCTTCACGCTCAGAAAGGAATAGTAGGACTAGAGGGCACAGCCTCAAGATAAAGGGGGGGCGCTGTTTAGATCAGAGTTGAGGAGGAACTTCTTCACTCAAAGGGTGGTGAACCTCTGGAATTCTCTGCCCGTTGAAGTGGTGGAGGCTGCCTCGCTGAATATATTTAAGTCACGGGTAGACAGGTTTTTGACAGACAGGGGAATTAAGGGTTATAGAACATAGAACATAGAACATAGAACATAGAACATTACAGCGCGGAACAGGCCCTTCGGCCCACAATGTTGCGCCGACCAGTCTTATTTTTTAAAAAAAACATTGACCCACTAATCTAAACCAATCCCTTTTCGTCCATAAACCTATCCACCAATCTCTTAAACGCCCCCAAACTAGGCGCATTTACAACTGCAGCAGGCAGGGCATTCCAGTCCCTCACCACCCTCTGGGTAAAGAACCTGCCCCTGACATCCGTCCTATAACTACCCCCCCTTAATTTAAAGCCATGCCCCCTCGTGCTAGCTTTCTCCATCCGAGGAAACAGGCTATCACCATCCACCCTATCTAAACCTCTAATCATCTTATATGTTTCTATAAGATCCCCTCTTAGCCGCCTTCTTTCCAGTGAAAACAACCCCAAATCCCTCAGTCTCTCCTCATAGGACCTCCCCTGCATACCAGGCAACATCCTGGTAAACCTCCTCTGCACCCTCTCCAAAGCCTCCACATCCTTCCTGTAATGTGGGGACCAGAACTACACACAGTACTCCAAGTGCGGCCGCACCAGAGTTGTGTACAGTTGCAACATGACGCTGCGACTCCTAAATTCAATCCCCCTACCAATAAACGCCAAGACACCGTATGCCTTCTTAACAACCTTATCTACTTGAATCCCAACTTTCAGGGATCTATGTACACATACACCTAGATCCCTCTGCTCCTCCACTCTATTCAAAGTCCTCCCGTTAGCCCTATACTCAGCACATCTGTTATTCCTACTGAAATGGATTACCTCACACTTCTCCGCATTAAACTCCATCCGCCACCTCGCGGCCCAGCTCTGCAACCTGTCCAAGTCACCCTGCAAACTTTGACACCCTTCCTCACAATCTACCACACCTCCGACTTTGGTGTCATCAGCAAACTTACTAATCCACCCAACTATACCCTCATCCAGATCATTAATAAAGATTACAAACAGCAGTGGCCCCAAAACAGATCCCTGAGGCACACCGCTCGTAACCGAACTCCATGATGAATAATTACCATCAACCACCACCCTCTGTCTCCTATCTGCTAACCAATTCCTGATCCAATTCCTGATTATGGGGAGAAAGCGGGAAAGTGGAACTGATCCACTTCAGATCAGCCATGATCTTATTGAATGGCGGGGCAGGCTCGAAGGGCTGGATGGCCTACTCCTGCTCCTATTTCTTATGTTCTTAAACGGGGAGGGGGGTCCCTTATTTTTAAACAGTGACCCTCCCCCCGAGTTGTCGGTTCTCCAACATCTGCTCCACTTCCACCCTGTGAAGACCCCTCATTATAAATAGTTAGCAAAGGCAGTCCTCCTTCCATAGACAGTTGAGGCACAGCTTTTGCTCAGCCTCACCTCCGGCTCCACAAGTTGTGGGTTCAAATCTCACTCCAGGATTTGAAACATTTTGGTCTGAGTTTTTTGGATGGCAGGCGGGTGGGGGGGCCTGGCCCCCCCACTATATGGATGATCGGTGGGGAACACATCCCCTGCTGACTCTGACAGGCCCCGTGCCATTTCGACTCACCAATGAGCTTTGATTGGCAGCAGACAGGACTTCTGTCCTCAATTGGAAGGAAGTACTGCCTTGGACAGCTGTCGGCCAATCAGAGAGGAGAGTAGGGATGTCCTGGGGAGATAATTGGTGGGGGTGGGAGGTGGGGATGTGGGCAAATGGGTAATTGGGGGATAGGCTAGGCAGAGTGGCGGGGAGGAGTTCCTGAGGTGTACAGTCCATGAGGACAAGAGTTGGCCCCACTCAGAAGGGGGCCTCCGATGGAGGTTCCCCGAGCTACTGGCTAATGCAGATGTAAAGCTTCTACAACATTTTAAAAAGCATTTAGACAGCTACATGGGTAAAACGGATATGGAGGGATATGGGCGGCGCGGTAGCACAGTGGGTTAGCACTGCTGCTTCACAGCTCCAGGGTCCTGGGTTCGATTCCCGGCTCGGGTCACTGTCTGTGTGGAGTTTGCACATTCTCCTCGTGCCTGCGTGGGTTTCCTCCGGGTGCTCCAGTTTCCTCCCACAGTCCAAAGGTGTGCGGGTTAGGTTGATTGACCGTGCTAAAATTGCGCCTTAATTTGTCCCGGGATGCATAGGTTAGAAGGATTAACGGGTAAAATATGTTGCGATAGGGGGGTAGGGCCTGGGTGGGATTGTGGTCGGTGCAGACTCGAAGGGCCTCTTCCTGCACTGTAGGGTTCTATGATCTATGGGCCAAATGCAGGCAATTGGAACTAGCTTAGGGGTTTAAACAAAAAGACGGCATGGGCAAGTTGGGCCGAAGGGCCTGTTTCCACGCTGTAAACCTCTACGACTCTACAACATGTCTGTCTTTCCCGCAACATTCAAGTTGTGTGCTGCCGAGCGACTGTTAATGACAGACTTACTGCATTGCTGAAATACGACCTAGTATAAGGGGACCAGGCGAACGAAGGAGTGACTCCTTTCCCTGTCAGCTCTGACTCATTCTTCAGAGGAACGGGCTGTAAGCGCGTTTGGAAAATGTTGATCCCCCCCGATCTAATCAGTCGGCAGTGGGAGCCCAGTTGACGCAATCGCCAGGTTGCGAAATGAAATCAGCGCTGTCTTTTCCCGGAGACAATCCCACGGGATTGGGCGAGGCAAGGTGAAAATTGGGACTGAGTGAAATTCAGACGGACGGGTTGTCTTGCGTTTCGGCGTCTCCCCTGCGAGCAAAACTGAATCAAGGGGCTTGCAGATCTGAGTCCAAGGGTAAATCATACTCCCCCTCCACTCCAGCTCATCATTGTGAACAAGGCGTCAGGCTAAGCAATGCTGCTGTATTGACCCAGTCAACAATTAGCAGGCAATCTCCACACAAATTAGTGTTGAATATTGATACCAATGATCGAGACGGAGAGGAAGCCTTCGACACACATCCATTTTAATGGCAGTAATTACTGGAAGCTGAAATGTTTAGACTCCTGAGGTTTTAAATATGGAATATTGGGTTACCCACAAGGTGATTTCCTCATTGTGCTTAGAACCATAGAACCCTACAGGGCAGGAAGAGGCTCATCGAGTCTGCACCGACCACAGTCCCACCCAGGCCCTACCCCCATATCCCTACATATTTTACCCACTAATCCCTCTAGCCTAAACATCTCAGGACACTAAAGGGCAATTTTAGCATGGCCAATCAACCTAACCCGCACATCTTTGGACTGTGGGAGGAAACCGGAGCACCCGGAGGAAACTCACGCAGACACGAGGAGAATGTGCAAACTCCACACAGACAGTGACCCGAGCCGGGAATCGAACCCAGGACCCTGGAGATGTGAAGCAGCAGTGCTAACCGCTGTGCTACTGTGCCGCCCAAATGTGAATGGAAGGCAGGATTGAAAACGAATTCGGGCACACGTAACCTTCAGGGGCGTTCGCCCTGGTGATGTATCACCGGGTAACAGGTATGTCACGGGACAATGGCGCAGTGGTTAGCACTGCTGCCTCACAGCGCCAGGGAGCTGCGTTCGATTCCCGGCCTCGATCACTGTCTGTGTGGAATCTGCACATTCTCCCCGTGTCTGCATGGGTTTCCTCCGAGTGCTCTGGTTTCCTCCCACAGTCTGAGAGATGTGCTGGTTCGGCGAATTGGCTGTGTTAAATTCTCCTCTTTCTGCACTGTAGGGTTCTATGATTCGCCTGGAGGAAACCCATGCAGACATGGGGAGAACATGCAGACTCTGCACAGGCAGTGACTCAAGCCAGGAATTGAAACCGGGTCCCTGGCGCTGAGAGGCAGCAGTGCTAACCACCGTGCTGCTGTACTACTACCATTTTATTACATTAAGGGTAAATAAAAGTACAGACTGTTGTGGGGAAATAATTACACAAGGTAAGTGCCTCCTAAACACCACAGTGTTACAAGAAGAATTCCTGATGCACAGTAGTCCAGAACTAAGGGTCATAGTTAGAGGATAAAGGGTAAACCTTTAGAACTGAGGTGAGAAGAAATTTCTTCACCCAGAGAGTAGTGAATGTGTGGAATTCACTACCACAGAAAGACCAAAACATTGTCTGATTTCAAGAAGAAATTAGATATGGCTCTTGGAGCTAAAGGGATCAAGGGATATCTGGGGTGAGGGGGGATTAGGATATTGACTCGATCATAGAATCATCATAGAAACCCTACAGTGCAGAAAGAGGCCATTCAGCCCATCGAGTTTGCACCGACCACAAGCCCACCCAGGCCCTACCCCCACATCCCAACACATTTACCCGCTAATCCCTCTAACCTACACATCCCTGGACACTAAGGGGCAATTTTAGCATGGCCAATCAACCTAACCCGCACATCTTTGGACTGTGGGAGGAAACCGGAGCACCCGGAGGAAACCCACGCAGACACGAGGAGAATGTGCAAAACAGACAGTGACCCGAGCCGGGAATCGAACCCAGGTCCCGGGAGCTGTGAAGCAGCAGTGCTAACCCGCTGTGCTACTGTGCCGCCCCACGGCCGATGATCAGCCATGATCAAAATGAATGGCGGAGCAGGCTCAAAGGGCTGAACGGCCTCTCCTGCTTCTAGTTCCTACGTTTCTATGGGTATGAACCGCGGAGGCTTTAACCTTGACCTTGGGTTGACTTCTCCCAAGTCCGACCCACTGATATCAGCTTTCGCTCACCTCCAAACAAGCTGCCAAGTGAGAAGACTTTTGAACAGTGGCCTCATGTCAATCGTGAGTCTGGGGACCAGAGCAAAACCACCAACACTTTTCATCGCGTGTGACCCTGAGCTAGGTTTCCGGTTACATTAGATGAATTGTTAATGGCCGCTCAGCCCAGGCTAGCAGGGCTGTGATTCTGCTTGTTTTTTTTTGTGGCTTCTTACGATCGAACGGAACGTTACCGCCGGTTACAGTTCCACAATGACGTACATTGTGTTCAATAAAAGGCAGCACCATGCAAAGCCAATCTCACTCCTCATAAGACGCTGACTCTTAACAGCTTAAGATGTCACTGGAGCACACTGGTGACGTGTTTGCAGTTCTGACAGGCCATCAGAGTGCGGCAGCTTCTAAGCCTGGAGCACCCAAACCTGCAACCGTAACCACATGGAAGGACAAGGGGAGCAGATGGTTGGGGACACCACCACTTGCAAGTTCCTTTCCGAATCCCACAACATCCCGGCCTGGAAATATATCAGCCACTTCTTCACTGTCGCTGCAACTCCCTCCCTAACAGCGCTGTGGGTGTACCTACACCACGTGGACGGCAGCCACTCAAAGGAGGCTCACTACCACCTTCCCGATGGCAATCAAGGATGGGAAATCAATGTGTTTTTGTTCTTCAGTTCAATTATTAGTGTCACAAGTAAGGCTTACATTAACACTGCAATGAAGTTACAGGGAAAATCCCCCAGTCGTCACACTCGGCCAGCTGTTCAGGTACACAGAGGGAGAAGTTAGCACGGCCAATGCGCCTAACCAGCACATCTTTCAGATTGTGGGGGCACCCGGAGGAAACCCACGCAGACATTGGGAGAATTGGGAGGCTCTGCACGGACAGTGACTCCAACTCAGAATCAAACCCAGGTCCCTAGCGCTGTGAGGGGGACCTTGGCTGTTCTTCCAAGACGTGTTCCTGGAATCTTCAGCATCCACTTGGGCTACATAAGCCAGGCTGATACGTATGTACTTTTGGCCAAGTGATGCCAAGAATGGCATCTCTAACAAATGCAACCCTCCTCCATGACGTGTGGGAACATCACCTTGAGCTGTGCATGCAAGAGGCAGCCTGATAGAACATAGAATGTAGAACACTACAGCACAAACAGGCCCTTCGGCCTACAAGTTGCACCAATCATATCCATACCTACCAGGCCATAGAACTATCTGTAACTCCCAATCACATTAAATCCCATATACTCATCCAGAAGTTTTTTAAAAGACCCCAGTGAGTTCGCCTCTACCACCACCGACGGCAGCCGATTCCACTCACTCACCACCCTCTGAGTGAAAAACTTACCCCTGGCATCTCCTCTGTATCTGCTCCCCAGCACCTTAAACCTGTATCCTCTCGTAGCGACCATTTCAACCCGGGGAAATAGCCTCTAAGAATCTACCCTATCTATTCCTCTCAACATTTTATAAACCTCTATCAGGTCACCTCTCAACCTTCGTCTCTCCAGGGAGCAGAGACCTAGCTCCCTCAACCTATCTTGATACCTGATGTTCTGAACTTGCTGAAAGAGGGAGCTACCAACTGAGCTGAAGACAGCACAAAATGTCAGGAGTCTTGTAATCCCTGTAGCGAGCTAACAACATAAGAAATAAGGGCAGGAGTAGGCCATTTGGCCCAGTGCGCCAACTTCACCATTCATGGCTGATCTGATCGTGGCCTCAGCTCCACTTTCCTTCTTGTTATAACCCCCTCTGTCCCTCCTGCCCCTCCTTCCCACCCCCAGCCCCCTAATAGATCAGAAACCTGTTTCACTCAAACTTGAGCATATTCAATGGCCTCCATTTCTCTTTGGGGAAGAGATTTTCAAAACCCTGGCACAACTGCTCCTTAGCTTCAGGGAGATTAGCGAGGGTAAATACGTGGGGCTACGGATTATAGGGGCCTGGGCTGGATTGTTGTGGGTGCAGCAGGCTCGATGGGCCGAACTACAGCACTGTAGGGGTGCTACGATTCTGTGATACTAACGACCCACCGAGACGAGATATCCGTCCTCCTCTTCATCTGAACTGGGAGACCCCTTATTCCTAAATTGTGCCCCCTCCTCTCTGGCCCTGGGTTAAATGAGAAGATGTCTCAGGACTGGGGCCTACTTTCCTTGTTTTGGTTTAAAAGGCTCTGGGTGGCTGAGGAACCATCCAGAATGGCCAAAAAGAGATCTGCCCGCCACAGTAACCTAGCTACGCTTTAATCATTTTGTTTTTCCAAGGGTTTTAAGTTCTCCCTTGATTCCTCCCAGCTGGAGAAACCCAAATTATCTGAAGAAAAAGCCCTCCGCCACGGTGACAGCTGGCTGGTTAGCCGCACGAGAGGTTTGCCCGGGTTCACTGGAGACCATTTTGTCAGTGAGTCAAACCGAGCCTATTACTGGAATCATTTTCTCCGCGCTTTTGAGTAAACTTCAAATAAGGACTTGAATGCAGACGGTCAGCAGGATTATTACAAACCCACTGGGCCAAGTAATCAGCAGAAATGACAGACAAGAACTTACGTTGCAGGATGCTGCCATGGTAATGTCTCAGAAAATGAACCACTGCAACTCAAACACATTATTTAATTGACGTTTTTTTTTAATGGAGTTTTTAATGATTTTTCTTAATGCCGCCCTTCCTCTCCCCTCCCACCTCACTACCTCCCCCTCCCCCGCCCGCTATCAATTCAACCCAATGGCTTCTTACCCCTGGAGAACCTTGGGGAGCGTCTGTCGGATCTCATACCCAGCAGACCTGAAGGAAATCCGGGTGCCCTCCACATCTCGGGGGCACAGTGGTTAGCATTGCAGCCTCACAGTGCCAGGGACCCGGGTTCAACTCCGGCCTCGGGTGGCTGTCTGTGTAGAGCTTGCGCGCTCTCCCCGTGTCAGTGCAGGCTCGATGGGTTGAATGGTCTCCTATCTTCTATGTTTCTATCTTTGGGTGTGGGGTGGAAACTGGAGCACCCAGAGGAAACCCAAGCAGACATGGGGAGAACGTGCAAACTCCACGCAGATAGTGACCCAAGACTGGAATTGAACCCGGGTCCCTGGCACTGTGAGGCAGCAATGTTAACCATTGTACCACCTCTCTCTACCCTGCCCTTTCTCAGTACTTCACACCAGGGCACAGTACCACAGCTTCATACTGTCCTTTGGATCCTCACCCAGGTTGTGGGTGCCGGGTACAGTTGCCAACCCTCCAGGATTGCCCTGGAGTCTCCAGGAATGCAGAGATTGACTTCCAGGGCACTGCTGGTAACACCCCTTAGGATGAAGGCCATGGGGATGTGTAAATATCTGAGCCTTTTTAAATGCCATTTTCCTTGATATTAACATCACCAAACATTTATGACTAAAAAAGAGGTTCTTTCGCCAGCGCAGCGCGGCTACAGGTGAGAAATTAGATCAAACCTCCAGAATTAGGAAGTTGGCAACTCCAGTTGTTAATTGTACATCAATTCTGTTCAATTATATGTGGGCAGTGAGCATTAATTGCAGCTTCACTTAAGCACGTTTCAAGAGACACTTGAACTTCACTTTGATTTCAAGCTAAGTAAATACCCTTTGGCCCTTTTGCTTTTGGTCGTCCCTTTAAGGGACTTTCACCACCCACGCATTCCTCCCCCCACCCCACCCCCCCTCCCCCGTCACCACCACTCTTGATTGGTTAATTTGTGTTAATTTATTGTACTCCAAAGAGTATAGCACTTACTGACACTGAGTGAGTTGGGAGATGCGTGCTTGTAAATGTTCCACTCTGCAACGAAAAGTGTGACGAAGTGAAGACTGTCTCTATACTATCCTCGCCTGACTGGCTCTCCAGAATAGGACATTCACGGTGGATTAATTGAAGCTTTCCAGACTCAGATCGATATATTTTCATTAGGTCAGGGTGTCAGGGGATATGATTAAAGGTCGATAAATGTAGCTGAGATACAGATCGGCTAGGACAATAATTAAGCGGCTTGAGTGGTTGTGAATGGCCTACTCTCGTTTCTATGGTGATCTGAAGAGCACTAACAGAGAAAGATGGAAAATAGAGGCCATTCAGCCCATCGAGCTCCACCATTCATTATCATCATGGCTGGTGATCCAACTCAATAGCCTGCTCCCACTTCCCCCCCCCCCGATATCCTTTGATCCCCTTCGTCCCAAATGCTATATCTAACTGCTTCTTGAAATCCTATGTTTTGGTCTCAACTTCTTTCTCTGATAGTGAATTCCACAGGCTCACCACCCTCTGGGTGAAGAAATCTCTCCCCAGATCAATTGGTAAAGGTATACCCCGTGACTATTACCCATAGAATCATAGAATCTACAGTGCAGAAGGAGGCCATTTGGCCCATCGAGCCTGCACTGACGACAATCCCGCCCAGGTGCCATCCCCGTAACCCTGCATATTTCATCTCCGAATCTCCCTGACATTAAGGGGCAATTTAGCATGGCCAATCTATCCAACCCGCACATCTTTGGACTGTAGGAGAAAACTGGAACACTCGGAGGAAATCCATGCAGATATGGGGAGAATGTACAGACTCCACACAGCCACCCGAGGCTGGAATTGAACCCGGGCCCCTGGCGCTGTGAGGCAGTAGCGCTAACCACTGTGCCACCCTAACCAAAGTGGGACTGTGGGCAGACCCCTGGTTCTGGACTCCTCTTCCAGGTCCACCTTGGCTTCCTGCCTAATTGCGAGTATGTTATCTGGGAAGCCTTTTATCAGTCAGATTGAAGCATCTTTTTTTTTGAGGAAGGCAGAAAAGTTAACACACTGCCCCCTGATAGTCCTAACTTGCCACTGGAAGATCGGAGGAAATAACAGCGGATAATGCACCAAAGATGTGCGGGTTAGGTTGATTGGCCATGCTAAGAAATTGCCCCTTAGTGTCCAGGGTAGCGGAGGTTAGAGGGATTAGTGCATATAATATATGGGGGTAGGGCCTGGGTGGGGTAGTGTTTGGTGCAGACTCGATGGGCCGAAGGGCCTCTTTCTACACTGTAGGGTTCTATGATTCTATGATCTATGTTTCTGTTCGCTCCCCACTACCCCACCATCTTCACAGCCATGAGCACAGCAGATTTTGCAGAGTCTAACAATGATTACAGGATAGATTGAGGGAAATTATTTTCTCCTGTTGGGGAACTTCAAAAGTCCTGCCTCCTGCTCTGCTCAAGACCACAAAGAATTACAAAGAGTTGTGAACGTAGCCCAATCCATCTCGCAAACCAGCCTCCCATCCATTGACTCTGTCTATACTTCCCTCTCCCTTGGAAAAGCAGCCAGCATAATTAAAGACCCCACGCATCCTGGACATACTCTCTTCTACCTTCTTCCATCGGGAAAAAGATATAAAAGTCTGAGGTCACGTACCAACCAGCTCAAGAACAGCTTCTTCCCTGCTGCCATCAGACTTTTGAATGGATCTACCTCGCATTAAGTTGATCTTTCTCCACACCCTAGCTATGACTGTAACACTACATTCTGTACTCTCTCGCTTCCTTCTCTATGAACGGTATGTTTCGTCTGTATTGCGCGCAAGAAACAATACTTTTCACCGTATAATAATACGTGCGACAATAATAAAGCAAATCAAAATCAAATCAAAAACAAAAGGCTAGAATATTTGAGCAAGGCCATTCAGAGGTTATATCAGTAAGCATATCTTCACACAAAGGCTATTGGGAATCTGTAACCCACTCTCCTGCAAATGGACCACGGGGGAGGCTGGGCGTCAACTAAAAATACAAAAATCCAGCTTGATCGTTTTTTTTTGGTAGGTAAGTCACAACAGCGACTATACTTCTGAAGTATGAGGGGCATGGACAGAATGGATAGTCAGAAGCTTTTTCCCAGGGTGGAAGGAAGAGTCAATCACAAGGGGGTAATAGGTTTAAGGTGCGAGGGGCAAGGTTTAAAGGAGATGTACAGGGCAAGTCTTTTGCACAGAGGGTGGTGGGTGCCTGGAGCTCGCTGCTGGGTGAGGTGGTGGAAGGGGATAAGGTAGTGACTTTTAAGGGCTGTCTTAACAAATAGATGGGAATGGAGGGATATGGTCCCCGGAAGGGCAGGGGTTTTAGTTCAGTGGGCAGTGTGGTCGGTACAGTTTTGGAGGGCCGAAGGGCCTGCTCGTGTGCTGGAATTTTCTTTGTTCTATTGTTCTTTGTGTATCATTGGCTGTTAGAATCTTTCAGACAGCCAGTGCTTGTGAAAAGCGCTGAATATACACAAACCTTTTTCCTCCCAATGGAGTTGAGGCACAGACTAGCTGGGATCAAACTGAATGTCACAATAGGCTTGAGGTGCTGGGTGGCCTATTTCTCTTCCTGTACACCCCCCCCACCCCCCTCCAAACCATCTCCAACTCAGCCACCAATAAATACTCATCAAATGAGAATCGTGGCAAAAACTACGCCTTATCTTATCACTTTACGTGATTCAAACGCCAACATACCGTTGCATTCTCCTAACGTAATGCCAACGTTTCACTGCGTAGCGCCCATTCCATACATCGGCTGGAATTTTCCGTGCTGCCGGGATCTCCCGGTCCCGCCGGTGTGAATGGAGATTTCAAAGACTTGTCTTTGATTTGATTTGATTTATTATTGCCACATGTATTATGATACGGTGAAAAGTATTGTTTCTTGCGCGCTATATAGACAAAGCATACCGTTCATAGAGTACATGGGGGAAGGAAAGGCGAGAGTGCAGAAGGTAGTGTTACTAAGTTGTAAAAGCATAGAATCTACAGTGCAGAAGGAGGCCATTTGGCCCATCGAGCCTACATCGACCACAATTCGATCCAAGTCCTATCCCTGTAACCCCACATATTTACAGTCCTAATCCTCCTGTAATAAAGGGCAATTTAGCACGGCCAATCCACTTAACCTGCATGTCTTCAGACTGTGGGAGGAAACCGGAGCACCTGGAGGAAACCCACACAGACACAGGGAGAACGTTCAGGCTCCACACAGACAGTGACCCGAGGTTGGATTTGAACCCTGGTCCCTGATGCTGTGAGGAATTAATGCTAAGCACTGTGACAACGTGACACCCCTAGCTCGAGTGTAGCGAAAGATCAGTTTAATATCAAATAGGTCTATTCAAAAGTCTGAAAGTACCAGGGACGAAGCTGTTCTTGAGTCAGTTGGTACTTGACCTCAGACTTTTGGATCTTTTTCCCAGTGGAAGAAGGTGGAAGAGAGAATGTCTGGGGTGCGGGGGGTCCTTAATAATACTGGCTGCTTTTTTGAGACAGCAGGAAGTATAGACAGAGTCAATGGATGGGTGACTGGTTTGTGTAATGTACTGGGCTTCGTTCATGACCCTTTGGTGTTTCTTGCCGTTGCCTCACTGTCTGGCAATCCATTGGGATGGTTCGGGTGGAAGAGTGGAAGGAAGTGGGGAGAGGTGCTGGAAAATCCCAGCCAATGTTAAAACTAACAAATATAACAGAAGACTTGCAATTTCCAAAATAATTTGAAGCACTTATTCAGATACTGCATTGTAAATTAATCTCTATGTAATCACTTTGTGACATTAATTATTCTATGTAATCTCACCTAAGTAATCATTACACTTGATACCACCTTGACTCATCCATTATTCTCCATAATCACTCCAAGATGTTCATGACTTTCCATTAGCTAATCACTCTTGGTCTTCCATTGTTCACTCCCAGCTATGAATTATTCATCATGCAATCACTCCGAGCTGGCCAGTGTTCTTTATAGTTCACCCCTAGACATTCAAGATGCTCTATGTACCCTCCCTTAGAGATTCAATGTTCTCCATCTCTCACTCTGAGGTACCCAATATCATCCCCACGCTGTATGACTCCTCAGGTTTGGCAATTTCAATCCCCATCTCAGTTCCCTCTGCCTTAATTCTCACCGTCCTCCCTGAACTTCACCAATTGTACAAACTCTCTCCTGCCCATAGTAATGACAAATGCCCAAATCCTGCCATTCCCTGCAGCCTCCCCGTTTCCTGTTGTACAATCTCTGACAGGGCCACCTCTGACTACTTCCCTGCATCCTTCACCACCCCTCCCCTTTCCCCTTCCAATGGCACCTCCTTTCATGCATATGCTTGGGGACAACCATACCACAGAATTGTCAGGGGGCAGAAGGAGGCCATTTTGCCCATTGTGTCTGCATCAGCTCTCCAAATGAGCATCTTGGCTTGACTGCATTTCCCCTGCCTTTTCCATCCAGTCTATGTGTTTGCACTATCAGTAAAGATAGGCAATAACACCTCTCCCATGATTATCCTCAACACTGTGTCCTGAGCCCCTTACAATACTCCGTATGTACTTACGACTGTGTGGCCAAATTCCCCTCCAATTCCAGTTTCAAGTTTGCTGTTGACACCACTGTAGTGGGTCTGATCTCAAACAACGATGAGACAGAGTACAGGAAAGAGATAGAGAATCTGGTGAACTGGTACGACAACAACAATCTCTCCTCAATGTCAGTAAAACGATGGAGATTGTCATCGACTTCAGGAGGTGCAATATGCCTCAGTCTACATCAACAGTGCTAAGTGGAGATGGTCAAGAGCTTCAAGTTTTTTGGTGTTCAGATCACCAACGATCTGTCCACATCGATGCTACAGTTAAGAAAGCTCATCAATGCCTCTACTTTCTCAGAAGGCAAAGAAAATTTGGCACATCTGCCATGACTCTCATCAGCTTTTACAAATGAACCACAGAAAGCATCCTATCCGGATGTATCACAGCTCGGTCAGTCTCCTGCTCTGACCAATTCCGCAAGAAACTACAAAGGGTTGTGAACGTAGCCCAGTCCATCACACTAAGCAGCCTCCCATCCACTGACTGTGTCTATACTTCCTGCTGCCTTGGCAAAGCAGCCAGCATAATTAAGGATCCCACGTACCCTGGGCATTCTCTCTTCCACCTTCTTCCGTCGGGAAAAAGATACAAAAGTCTGAGGTCACTTACCAACCGACTCAAGAACAGCTTCTTCCCTGCTGACATCAGACTTTTGAATGGACCTATTATATATTAAGTTGATCTTTCGCCACACCCGACCCGTAACTGCAAGACCACATTCTACACCCTCACCTTTCCTTTTCCCCTATGTACTCTATGAACGGTGTGCTTTGTCTGTATAGCACGCAAGAAATTCTTTTCATTGTATCCCAATGCACAAGACAATAGTAAGTCAAATCAAAAACATTTCTCATTGTTGCCTCCAGGAGATATTCACCATTCTTGGGTATAACGGTGCTGGGATCATTGTTAGTGTATGATGCACACAACCATATATTGCTTCTCCTTTTCATTTGAATTTTGTTTAATTAGACGGAAAATGATACTGGAATTATTTCTTAACTTGCGAAGTATGTACAGTTTTGATAATGTCCTTTAGTTTTGTGCAATTAACACTAATATAATCTTGTAAATTTAAACACTAACACTTATTGATCTAAATGATGTAATTAAAATGTGATTTTCCACTAAATTTGTCTTGAAATTGTGTAGGCTAGACTCAATGGGACGTTTCAGTGAAGGAGAGGACTGGGACTGGTCCAATTCGGATAGGACTTTGTGCATGTGTGGCTCACAGCTCAGGACTATTGGGAAGCAAAAGCTCCTTCCCCAGGCCCAAGAGGTTTTCATGCAGAATAATCAACGTAATGGAGTGACTTTTAAGTTTTGAACTTTGCTCCAGAATAGCAACACCAGGCTATAATTGCCAACGCTGACCCACCCATAGGATCACAGAATCCCTACAATGCAGAAGGAGGCCATTCGGCCCATCAAGCCTGCACCTAGGTTCTCTCCCCAAAACCCCACATATTTACCCTCTTGGTCCCCCTGATACTAAGGGACAATTTAGCATAGACAACCCACCTAACCCACACATTTTTGAAGTGTGGGAGGAAACCAGAGCACCTGGAGGAAACCCATGCAGACACGAGGAGAATGTGCAGATTCCGCACTGACAATGACCCCAGGCTGGAATTGAACCTGGGTCCCTGGCGCTCTGAGGCAGCAGTGCTAACCACTGTGCCACCCATGCTGCCCCTTGATCATTAAGATTCCTGATTTCCACTCTATCCCTTGTTCTATCAAACTGGTCAACACCAGTAGGGCACAATGATTGAGAAGCTGCCTTTAGCTAACGAGCAGGGGAATATTTAAGTCTAGCGCACAAATTATTCCTAGCATGGGGGGGTTGCATCGATAACAAAACTGGAAAGTCAATTCCATCGATGGGGGGTCAAACGGTTATCGTGCTGGATTCACAACCTCCATCTCACGGTGAGAAGCTGTGAAATGGGACTGAGTAAATCCCATCATTTGTGGATGGCGTAAAACAGAGCCCGATTGCGAGGAAAAGGAAAACTGGTGGTTGTAAATGCCCTTCAGTGAGGAAAGCCTGCTCCACTATCTACTGTGACCTACATTGAATTCAGAAGATAGAATTCAGTCATCAGCCCAACTAATCAATACCAATCTTTATGATCTATATGAACTTACTCCCACCCTTCAACATCTCAACCGATCAGCAAATCCTTCTGTTCCTTTCTCCTTCATACTTAATTAGCACTGCTGCCTCACAGCGCCAGGGACCCGGGTTCGATTCCCGGCTTGGGTGACTGTCTATGTTGAATTTGCATGTTCTCCCCGTGTCTGCGTGGGTTTCTTCCAGTTTCCTCCCACTGTCTGAAAGACGTGCTGGTTAGGTGCACTGACCGTGCTAAATTCTCCCTCAGTGTACCCAAACAGGCGCCAGGGTGTGACGACTGGGGGATTTTCAAAGTAACTTCATTGTAATGTTAATGTAAGCTTACTTGAGACGAAAATATAAACTTAAACTTTAACATCTATTTTCTCGACCACTCCGTTTTGGGTGCGGGTTCTGCACTCCAACCCACTCGTCAGCAGTAGAAGTTCCCCCTGATTTCCTTACTGGGTTGGTCAATGACTATCATTTATTTATGGACCTGAGTTTGTAAATACACTCCCACTTCTTCCTCTCTCCCACCTCCTCTCCATAGCCACCTCCTCCACTGCCACTCCAGCCCCTGCCCACCCTCCCATCCCAAACCAAACGGAAATACCTCATCTTTGGCTTCCCTATCAAACATTTCAAAATATTCAAAACCGCTATGAAGTCATCTCTTGGCCTCTCTTTTCCAAAGAAAGGTGTCCCAGCCTCTTCAATCCTTCCTCCCAATTCTGCCATCGTCTTTGTAAATTAGCATGTGCCTCCAGTCCCAAACAATGTGGTTTCAGGACAAGGTGCGGAGACGCTGGCGTCGGACTGGGGTAAACACAGTAAGACGTCTCACAACCCCAGGTTAAAGTCCAACAGGTTTATTTGGCAGCAAAAGCCACTAGCTTTCAGAACGCTTGCTGCCCCTTCATCAGGTGCGACTCACGTGACGAAGGGGCAGCGCTCCGAAAGCTAGTGGCTTTTGCTGCCAAATAAATCTGTTGGACTTTAACCTGGGGTTGTGAGACTTCTTACTGTGTTTCAGGACAACTGCAAACAGATAATAAGAACATAAGAACATAAGAAATAGGAGCAGGAGTAGGCCATCTGGCCCTTCGAGCCTGCCCCGCCATCCAACAAGATCATGGCTGATCTGTCGTGGCTCAGTTCCACTTTCCCGCCCTCTCCCCATAACCCTTAATCCCCTCTCTTATCAAAAACCCATCAACCCGCTTCTTAAAAATATTTAGCGAGGCAGCCTCCACCACTTCAACGGGCAGAGAATTCCAGAGATTCACCACCCTTTGAGAGAAGAAGTTCCTCCTCAACTCCGTTCTAAACCGCCCCCCCTTTATCTTGAGGCTGTGCCCCCTAGTCCTACTGTCTTTTTTGAGCGGGAAGAGTCTCTCCACCTCTATCCTATCCATCCCATTCATCATCTTATACGTCTCAATGAGATCTCCCCTCATTCTTCTAAACTCTAACGAGTACAAGCCTAGTTTATTCAGCCTCTCCTCATAGCTCAATCCCCTCAACTCCGGTATCAGCCTAGTAAACCTCCTCTGCACTCCCTCCAAGGCCAAAATATCCTTGCGCAGGTGCGGCGCCCAAAACTGCACACAGTACTCCAGCTGCGGCCTCACCAATACCCTATACAGCTGCAGCAAGACCTCCCTACTTTTATATTCAATCCCCCTCGCTATGAAGGCCAGCATCCCATTCGCCTTCCTGACCACCTGCTGCACCTGCAAGCTGGATTTTTGCGACTCATGCACAAGGACCCCGAGGTCCCTCTGCACCGTCGCCTGCTGCAGTTTTTCGCCATGTAAGTAATAGTCCTTCTGTCCTCCTCTCAAGAACACTTCATATGCACAACATCTTATCAAGATGGACTCCTTTGCTGATCTAAGCATTCGACGAAAATATTGTCATTCTTACTTTTGTAAGCCAAACCTTGTCTAATCCTTATTGCTAAAGGACAGCAATTAATTACAAGCCTGAATTAATCTTGATATAAATCACTCCGATCAAAGAATTGAATAAAGCCTTGCATACTTCTGATAAAAGAACTATTTTCTCAGTCTCATAAAGTCATAGAGCCCTACAGTGCAGAAAGAGGCCATTCAGCCCATCGAGTCTCACCCAGATCCCATCATCATAACCACATGCATTTCACTCGAGCTAGTCCCCCCCAATAATAACGGGCAATTTAGCACTGCCAATCCATCGAACCAGCACATCTTTGGACTGTGGGGGGAAACCACAGCATCCTGAGGAAACCCATGCAGACACGGGGAGAATGTGCAAAGTCCACACAGACGGGGACCCGAGCTGGGAATTGAGCTCAGGCCCCTGGCATTGTGAGGCAGCAGTGCTAACCACTGTGCCATCATGCCGCCTGTCTGCTGTGCATCTAGGAACTGAGATATACACGGTTTGAAGAATTCAAGCAGGAAAGGTCTATGGCAGACCTTCAGGTCACCTAATGTCCCACCAAGAGAAAGGTATTCCAGCACACGAACAGATTCCCTCAGCAACCACACACCTGAAGTGAGAGACCAACCTTGGTCCCTGGATAATGGGGGCGGCCTACTGTGGCGAAGAGGAACCGGATTCCTGGCTCCTGGTGGCACAACCTTTCACCATGTGCAGGAGTGCCCTAGTTGGAGGTGGCATGTGGACTGAAAAAGCAACAATCAGGCTAGAAGCTGCCTCAGTTACCCTCCCCCCAACACTAAAACAAAATACTCTCTTGTGTGGTAGGTTTTTAAGGTAATCATTCCCAGGAGGACTGGAGGATTTATCTCCGTGCAAGCCCCATCAATAACTCTCTCAGCCAGCCGCTGTTTAACACCAGTGGGGATATGGAATTCTAACGTGATCCATCTAATCAGTTCCTTCTACAGGGCATACGGGTCCTACACTCTTCACAGATGAGAGGTAGTACTGTTGTACCCAGTGGGTTAGCAAGAAATAATTCTTCCAGTTCCACAGCATCCATCATTCCCCCCACCTCGGCCTTTCTCCTCCTTTCACCATTTTTTTATTCATGGGCGTCACTGGCTAGGCCAGCATTTATTGTCCATCCCGAGTTGCCTGAGGGCAGTTGAGAGTCAACCACACAGCTGTGGCTCGGGAGTCACATGTAGGCCAGACCAGGTAAGGACAGCAGATTTCCTTCCTTAAAGGACATTAGTGAACCTGATGGGTTTTTCCAACAATCGACAATGGTTTCATGGTCTTCAGTAGATTCTTAATTCCAGATTTTTTAATACTGATTTCAAATTGGAGGGAGTGCAGAGGAGGTTTACTAGGCTGATACTGGAGTTGAGGGGATTGAGCTATGAGGTGAGGCTGAATAAACTAGGCTTGTACTTGTTAGAGTTTAGAAGAATGAGGGGAGATCTCATTGAGACGTATAAGATGATGAATGGGATGGATAGGATAGAGGTGGAGAGACTCTTCCCGCTCAGAAAGGATAATAGGACTAGGGGGCACAGCCTCAAGATAAAGGGGGGGCGGTTTAGAACGGAGTTGAGGAGGAACTTCTTCTCTCAAAGGGTGGTGAATCTCTGGAATTCTCTGCCCGTTGAAGTGGTGGAGGCTGCCTCGCTAAATATTTTTAAGACGCGGGTTGATGGGTTTTTGATAAGCGAGGGGATTAAGGGTTATGGGGAGAGGGCGGGAATGTGGAACTGAGCCACGACAGATCAGCCATGATCTTATTGAATGGCGGGGCAGGCTCGAAGGGCTAGATGGCCTACTCCTGCTCCTATTTCTTATGTTCTTACGTTCTAAATTAAAAAACATTATTTGTTCATCACAAGTAATAAGAACATAACATTAACACTGCAATGAAGTTACTGTGAAATTCCCCCAGACGCCACACTCCGGTGCCTGTTCAGGTCGATGCACCTAACCAGCACATCTTTCACACTGTGGGAGGAAACCCACGCAGGCACGGGGAGAATGTGCAGACTCTGCACAGACAGTGACCCAAGGCTGGGAATCGAACCCACATTCCTGGCACTGAGAGGCAGCAGTGCTAAACAGTGTGCCACCCCAATTCCACCATCTGCCATGGCGGGATTCGAACCCGGATCTCCAGAACATTAACTGAGTTTCTGGATTAATGGTCTGGCGATAATACCACTAGGACAACACTTCCCACCATCCAGTGCCTCTGCTTTTCAGAGGACATGATCTGAGACGGTCTCTATCAACCCCTTCCCCACCTCCCCACCCCCTCTCCCCCACCTTTTCTCCTTTAAGACGCTCCTCAAAACCCACCTCTGACTGAGCTTCTGCTCACCCTTCCTTATTCACTTGCTGCCTATCTCCTGTTTCATACACATCGTGAGCGGAGTACAGAACCGCGCGTCAGTGCTGTGTACAGCTCACTCAAGGCTGCGGGTATAAACTCGAAGGCATGGAGAAATTGAATCGGCAATTTCAGTCGATACACATTACACATGCACGCTGGAGAATCTGTTAATATCATGTTAAATTTCCCAAGGGAAGGGGACGTTTGTTTCAAGGAATGACCTTTCCACTATTATTAATTGATCTCATTGCCAGATAGATAGATGAGACTAAGCTGTCTCCAATCCATATGATGGTATAGGTGTCCATAAAGTACGGCATGATTGCTTTTCAAGTCAGAGTAAAATATCTTATTCATATCGTGAGATTGTCGTTGTAAATGCGATTCGGAGCGGTGGTGATTCTCAAGTCAGCTCACTTGTGCTGTCCAATCTCTAAGTCAGAGGATGCAAAAGCCTCACTCCTTACAGTGCTGGCCAGCACAGGGGGGGGTATTGGGGTAAATTGGAGGGAGGTAGTCATTGGCAGAAGGACTGAAAACCAATGGTGTCAATGGGGAGAAACTTGGAGGTATTAGTATGCAAGCAACGCAAATAAATCATTCCATTCCAGTGAACCTGGTTCAATACTCAAAAGAGACCCATTCCCTTTCTCACACTCCTCCAAGATATTCTCAGCCAACTTTCTGTCCAAAACCCTCCTGTTAATTGTCGCTCTTATAGCTCAGTCTGGCTACTGTCTATTCCATTAGAATCATCATCCTTTGCGTAATACAATTGGGTACTAATCACAAGCATGAATGTAATACAACCCAGCCTTCCATCCACTGACTCCGTCTACACTTCCCACTGCCTTGGAAAAGCGGCCAGCATAATTAAGATCCCAAGCACCCTGGACATTCCCTCTTCCATCTTCTTCCGTCGGGAAAAAGATGCAAAAGTCTGAGAACACAGACCAACCGACTCAAGAATAGCTTCTTCTCTGCTGCCATCAGACTTTTGAATGGACCTACCTCGCATTAAGTTGATCTTTTGCTACACCCTAGCTATGACTGTAACACTACATTCTGCACTCTCTCCCTTCCTTCTCCCCTATGTACTCTCTACATGGTATACTTTTTCTGTATAGCACATACGCTGAATCCCAATACATGTGACAATAATAAATAAAATAAAACTAGGTCAAAAAAATCAATGCCGGGAGTGTAGAAAATGCTAGTTAGATAACAGTTGGAATTTTGTGCACAGTTCTGGTTGCCACATTTCAGGAAGGACAGAATTACTCTGGAGAGAGTGCAGGGGAGACTAACAAGAATATTGCCAGGACTTGAAAATTGCAGAGATAAGGAAAGATTGGATAGACTGGAGTTGTTTCCCTTGGAGGTTGAGGGGTGTCCTAATTGAGGTGTACAACATTCTGAGGGGCTGGGATAGGAAAGGCTTCTTTCCCTCTAGCTGATACAGGTTGAAAGTGATCAGCAGAAGGATTGGGGGAGGGATATAAGGAAAAATGTTTTCACCCTGAGGGTGGGGGGTGTCTGGACTTCGCCATCAACCCTGGTGGTTGAGGCCTAAATGTCCATTCATTTTAAAGTTACCAGGAAATGCTTCAGAAATTTTTGTTTAGAACACTACAGCACAAACAGGCCCTTCGGCCCACAAGTTGCACCGATCACATCCATACCTACCAGGCCATAGAACTATCTGTAACTCCCAATCCCATTAAATCCCATATACTCATCCAGAAGTCTTTTAAAAGACCCCAGTGAGTTCGCCTCTACCACCACCGATGGCAGCCGATTCCACTCACTCACCACCCTCTGAGTGAAAAACTTACCCCTAACATCTCCTCTGTACCTGCTCCCCAGCACCTTAAACCTGTGTCCTCTCGTAGCGACCATTTCAGCCCCTGGGAAAAATAGCCTCCGAGAATCCACCCTATCTATTCCTCTCAACATTTTATAAACCTCTATCAGGTCGCCTCTCAACCTTCGTCTCTCCAGGGAGAAGAGACCGAGCTCCCTCAACCTTACTTCATAAGGCATGCCTCCCAATCCAGGCAACATCCACGTAAATTCTGGAACCTGAGAGGCTACAGACCAGGTGGTGGAAAACGGAATTAAGATGAGCCAGTTTATTTTTTTCTTTTTGGCTAGCAATGGCATTAAGGGCTAAATGGCCTCCTTCTGCAATGTAACTTTTCTATGGTTCTAAATGATCAATTCTGGAGTCTATCCAATCTCTCCTTATAACTGCAATTTTCAAGTCCTGGCAATATTCTTGTTAGTCTCCTCTGCACCCCCTCTGGAGCAATTCTGTCCTTCCTGTAATGTGGCAACCAGAACTGTGCACAAAATTCCAACTGTGGTCTAACCAGCATTTTAAACACTCCCAGCATTGATTTTTTTTGATCTACTTTTATTTGTTATTGGCTGAGTCCAGATTCCACCCAGAGATTCCTGCTGTCCACATATTAGAGTCCAGTTTATCCAGACATTTCCAATGCGTGGATATCTCCGCAATGTCTCAGGAAGAGATTAATGGCATCAATGACAGCTCAAACTGGAGTGGCGGGGGCAAACTGGACAGTCAGTGGCTGGGGAGGGGGGTCTATTACTTACGTGGCGAAAAACTGCAGCAGGCGACGGTGCAGAGGGACCTCGGGGTCCTTGTGCATGAGTCGCAAAAACCCAGCTTGCAGGTGCAGCAGGTGGTCAGGAAGGCGAATGGGACGCTGGCCTTCATAGCGAGGGGGATTGAATATAAAAGTAGGGAGGTCTTGCTGCAGCTGTATAGGGCATTGGTGAGGCCGCAGCTGGAGTACTGTGTGCAGTTTTGGGCGCCGCACCTGCGCAAAGATATTTTGGCCTTGGAGGGAGTGCAGAGGAGGTTTACTAGGCTGATACCGGAGTTGAGGGGATTGAGCTATGAGGAGAGGCTGAATAAACTAGGCTTGTACTCGCTAGAGTTTAGAAGAATGAGGGGAGATCTCATTGAGACGTATAAGATGATGAATGGGATGGATAGGATAGAGGTGGAGAGACTCTTCCCGCTCAAAAAAGACACTAGGACTAGGGGGCACAGCCTCAAGATAAAGGGGAGGCGGTTTAGAACGGAGTTGAGGAGGAACTTCTTCACTCAAAGGGTGGTGAATCTCTGGAATTCTCTGCCCGTTGAAGTGGTGGAGGCTGCCTCGCTAAATATTTTTAAGAAGCGGGTTGATGGGTTTTTGATAGGAGAGGGGATTAAGGGTTATGGGGAGAGGGCGGGAAAGTGGAACTGAGCCACAACAGATCAGCCATGATCTTATTGAATGGCGGGGCAGGCTCGAAGGGCGAGATGGCCTACTCCTGCTCCTATTTCTTATGTTCTTATGTTCTTATGTTCTTAAATTGGACAGTGAGGGGGGTAAGTTGGATAGTGAGTGGGGGGGGTAAATTGGATAGTGAGTGGAGGGTAAATTGGACAGTGAGTGGGGGTAAATTGGACAGTGAGTGGGAGGGTAAGTTGGATAGTGAGTGGGGGGGTAAATTGGACAGTGAATGGGGGGTAAATTGGACAATGAGTGAGGGGTAAATTGGACAGTGAGTGGGGGGTAAATTGGACAGTGAGGGGGTAAATTGGACAGTGACGGGGGTAAATTGGACAGTGGGGGGTAAATTGAACAATGAATGGGGGGTAAATTGGACAATGGATGGGGATAAATTGGACAGTGAGTGGGGGGTAAGTTGGACAGTGAGTGGGGAGGGGGTAAATTGGACTGTGAGTGAAGCGGGTAAATTGGCCAGTCAGCGGGGAGTAAACTGGACAGTGATTGGGGGGTAAATTGGACAATGAGTGGGGGGTAAATTGGACAGTGAGTGGGGGGGTAAATTGGACAGTGAGTGGGGGTAAATTGGACAGTGAGTGGGGGGGGTAAATTGGACAGTGAGTGGGGGGGTAAATTGGACAGTGAATGGGGGTAAATTGGACAGTGAGTGGGGGGGGGTAAATTGGACAGTGAGTGGGGGGTAAATTGGACAGTGAGTGGGGGGGGGTAAATTGGACAGTGAGTGGGGGGGTAAATTGGACAGTGAATGGGGGTAAATTGGACAGTGAGTGGGGGGTAAATTAGACAGTGAGTGGGGGGGTGAATTGGACAGTGAGTGGGGGGTAAATTAGACAGTGAGTGGGGGGGGTGAATTGGACAATGAGTGGGGGGGTAGATTGGACAGTGAGTGGGGGGGGTAAATTGGATAGTGAGTGGGGGGGTAAATTGGACAGTGAGTGGGGGGTGAATTGGACAATGAATGGGGGTAAATTGGACAGTGAGTGGGGGGGGTAAATTGGTCAGTGAGTGGGGGTAAATTGGACAATGAATGGGGGGGGGGTAAATTGGACTGTGAGTGAAGTGGGGGGTAATTTGGACAGTGATTGGGGGGGTAAATTGGACAGTGAGTGGGGGGGTAGATTGGACAGTGAGTGGGGGGGGTAAATTGGATAGTGAGTGGGGGGGTAAATTGGACAGTGAGTGGGGGGGTAAATTGGACAGTGAGTGGGGGGGTAAATTGGACAATGAATGGGGGTAAATTGGACAGTGAGTGGGGGGGTAAATTGGTCAGTGAGTGGGGGGTGAATTGGACAATGAATGGGGGTAAATTGGACAGTGAGTGGGGGGGTAAATTGGACAGTGAGTGGGGGGGGTAAATTGGTCAGTGAGTGGGGGTAAATTGGACAATGAATGGGGGGGGTAAATTGGACTGTGAGTGAAGTGGGGGGTAATTTGGACAGTGATTGGGGGGGTAAATTGGACAGTGAGTGGGGGGGTAAATTGGACAGTGAGTGGGGGGGTAAATTGGACAGTGAGTGGGGGGGGGGTAAATTGGACAGTGAGTGGGGGGGTAAATTGGACAGTGACTGGGGGGGGGTAAATTGGACTGTGAGTGAAGTGGGGGGTAATTTGGACAGTGATTGGGGGGGTAAATTGGACAGTGAGTGGGGGGGGTAAATTGGACAGTGAGTGGGGGGGGTAAATTGGACAGTGAGTGGGGGGGTAAATTGGACAGTGAGTGGGGGGGGTAAATTGGACAGTGAGTGGGGGGGGGTAAATTGGACAGTGAGTGGGGGGGGTAAATTGGACAGTGAGTGGGGGGGGTAAATTGGACAGTGAGTGGGGGGGGTAAATTGGACAGTGAGTGGGGGGGGGGTAAATTGGACAGTGAGTGGGGGGGGTAAATTGGACAGTGAGTGGGGGGTAAATTGGACAGTGAGTGGGGGGGGTAAATTGGACAGTGAGTGGGGGGGGTAAATTGGACAGTGAGTGGGGGGGGGGTAAATTGGACAGTGAGTGGGGGGGGGGGTAAATTGGACAGTGAGTGGGGGGGGTTAAATTGGACAGTGAGTGGGGGGGGGTAAATTGGACAGTGAGTGGGGGGGTAAATTGGACAGTGAGTGGGGGGGGGTAAATTGGACAGTGAGTGGGGGGGGTAAATTGGACAGTGAGTGGGGGGGGTAAATTGGACAGTGAGTGGGGGGGGTAAATTGGACAGTGAGTGGGGGGGGTAAATTGGACAGTGAGTGGGGGGGTAAATTGGACAGTGAGTGGGGGGGGGGTAAATTGGACAGTGAGTGGGGGGGGGGGTAAATTGGACAGTGAGTGGGGGGGGTAAATTGGACAGTGAGTGGGGGGGTAAATTGGACAGTGAGTGGGGGGGTAAATTGGACAGTGAGTGGGGGGGTAAATTGGACAGTGAGTGGGGGGGGGTAAATTGGACAGTGAGTGGGGGGGTAAATTGGACAGTGAGTGGGGGGGGGGGTAAATTGGACAGTGAGTGGGGGGGGGTAAATTGGACAGTGAGTGGGGGGTGGAGGGGGAACCACTCAGCTGATTGTTTGATCCAAATGAGGAAAGAATCTGCTGGGTCTGTAGTTTTTTTTCATGAGATAGACAGATAGTTAGACCCATCAATAGATAAACAGTGCAGTTGACAGTTAGTGACATAGCGAGACAGATAAATACTGGAGGAAACAGACATAGACGCTGAGATGGATCAATAGCAAGACTGATTGATAGTGAGATAGACAGGCAGATGCAGAGAGATAACTCGGCACATATTGTGAGATAGTCAGTGAGGGGGATGTCGTGATAGCAATGGACGGTAGAAATAGATACAGATCTACCGAGATGGATTGGTGATGAGAGGGTGAGATAGATCGGTGTGGACACATTGAGAGATAACAGTCAGATGCGGTGGTCCAACAAGGCACAACACACTCCATTTTGCAGAGCCTCTTGTCTGTATTACTGCCAACCTTTAATAGAACATCTCTTCAATTTCTGCACTAACTAGCAATATCAAGTGTAGGGCAGGTGCACTCCTGAACCATGTCATAGAGTCATAGAGGTTCACAGCATGGAAACTGGCTCTTCGGTCCAACTTGTCCATGCCACCCAGTTTTTTAACCACTAAGTTAGTCCCAATTGCCCACGTTTGGCCCATATCCCTCTATACCCATCTTATCCACGTAAGTGTCTAAATGTTTTTTAAAAGACAAAATTGTGCCCGCCTCTACTGCTACTTCTGGCAGTTGGTTCCACCCTCTGATTGAAAAAAATTGCCCCTTTGGACCCTTTTGTGTACCTCCCCATCCACCTTAATCCTAGTTTCAGACTCCCCTGCCTTTGGGGCAAGATATTGACTATCTAGCTGATCTATGCCCCTCATTATTTTATAGACTTCTATAAGATCACCCCTCATTCTTCTACGTTCCAGAGAAAAAAGTCCCAATCTATCCAGCCTCTCCTTATAACTCAAACCATCAAGTCCTGGTAGCATCCTAGTAAATCTTTTCTGCACTCTTCCTAGTTTAATAATATCCTGTGACTTTATCATTCTCAGAAAAGTCTCTCCCTCCCCCTTTCCCTTCATTTTACCAAAATGATGATTAGATCTTGGAACTCGTGTCCACTAGAACCAGTTGCAATGTCATGTCAGGTTAACAGAGAGTGAAGATTTTCTTGGACATACTCTTGCAATTTATACCAACCCACCCCCCTCTCTCCTGAGGCAGGACCTTGCTTAGGTCCTTTTAACGTTGCCATTGGAACACTTCTTGTTGAGCATTTTCCATTAACCAGCCTGCACAGTGAACACTGACCAAGTTATCTCTATATTCTTTCACTGGATGTGGGCATCGCTGGCTGAGCCAGCATTCGTTGCCCATCCCTAATTGCCCCTTGAACTGAATGTCTCACATGGCCATTTAGGAGGGCAACTGAGAGACAATCACATTGCTGTGGGTCTGGAGTCACATGTAGACCAGACCAGGTTAGGAGAGCAGATTTCCTTCCCTCAAGGATTAGTGAACCATGTGTCTTTTCTTAATCCATACAGTTGTCATGGTTACTGAAATAGCTCCTCAGTGGCCGGTGTCCCGACACCAGATTCCCTTTATTGACAACTTGCCCCCATTCCTCAGAGTAAGAAATCTCACAACATCTGGTTAAAGTCCAACAGGTTTATCTGGAATCACGAGCTTTTGGAGCGCTACCCCTTCATCAGGTGAGTGAGAGGTAGGTTTTTACCTGAGTGCTTCAGGTTTACAGTCAGAATCCGGAGTGTCAGTAGCCCTGACACTCCTCATTATGTACACAGGTAAGACAGGCAACCATTACCTCAATCAGGGAGCTCGTTCTCCTCATGGGCCTCGCTGAGATCATTATAGTTACTGTCACTGAGGTCAGTGTTCAATTCCAGCTTTATTAATTGGATTCAAATCCCCCCATTTGGAAACTTTGTCCCCAGTGTGTTAACCTGGGCCTCTGGATTGCTAGTCCAGTTATATTACCACTGCACTATCGTCTCCTCATATATGTCCACATGGGTAGGTGGGCATCAAAGTCAAGCTCAATTCTTGTCCATTATGTACACACACATCAGTGTAATGGGTAATGCTGACGAAAAGCAAATCAGTTCAATCTTCATCCCATCTAAACCTCTGGCAATCAGAGTAGCCCCATGCTGCTCCCCAACCCCCGATCCCTGACCCCCAACCCCTGATCCCTGCTCCCCAACCCTGATCCCTGACCCCCAACCCCTGATCCCCGCTCTCCAACCCCCGATCCCCACTCACCAACCCCCGATCCCTGACCCCCAACCCCTGATCCCTGCTCCCCAACCCCCGATCCCTGCTCCCCAACCCCCGATCCCCGCTCCCCAACCCCTGATCCCCGCTCCCCAACCCCCGATCCCTGCTCCCCAACCCCCGATCCCCGCTGTCCAACCCCCGATCCCTGACCCCCAACCCCCGATCCCTGCTCTCCAACCCCCGATCCCTGCTCCCCAACCCCCGATCCCCGCTCCCCAACCCCCGATCCCTGACCCCCAACCCCCGATCCCTGCTCCCCAACCCCCGATCCCTGACCCCCAACCCCTGATCCCTGCTCCCCAACCCCCGATCCCCGCTCCCCAACCCCCGATCCCTGACCCCCAACCCCCAATCCCTGCTCTCCAACCCCCGATCCCCGCTCCCCAACCCCTGATCCCCGCTCCCCAACCCCCGATCCCTGCTCCCCAACCCCCGATCCCCGCTGTCCAACCCCCGATCCCTGCTCCCCAACCTCTGATCCCTGACCCCCACCCCCTGATCCCTGCTCCCCGACCCCTGATCCCTGACCCCCAACCCCTGATTCCTGACCCCCGACCCCTGATTGCTGCTCCCCGACCCCTGGTCCCTGCACCCCGACCCCTGATCCCTGACCCCCGATCCCTGATCCCTGCTCCTCAACCCCGATCCCTGCTCCCCAACCCCCGATCACTGCTCCCCAACCTCTGATCCCTGACCCCCACCCCCTGATCCCTGCTCCCCGACCCCTGATCCCTGACCCCCAACCCCTGATTCCTGACCCCCGACCCCTGATTGCTGCTCCCCGACCCCTGGTCCCTGCACCCCGACCCCTGATCCCTGACCCCCGATCCCTGATCCCTGCTCCTCAACCCCGATCCCTGCTCCCCAACCCCCGATCCCTGCTCCCCAACCTCTGATCCCTGACCCCCACCCCCTGATCCCTGCTCCCCGACCCCTGATCCCTGACCCCCAACCCCTGATTCCTGACCCCCGACCTCTGATTGCTGCTCCCCGACCCCTGGTCCCTGCACCCCGACCCCTGATCCCTGACCCCCGATCCCTGACCCCCCCACCCTGGCTTCCATTCCTTTTCCCAGCCAGCAGAATGTAAACCTGGAATGTTCATTCTCTGCGGAGTTGGGAGGGGATTTTCCGTCCCCGCTTGCCCCAAGATGGGAAAATCCTGCCTGAGGTCGATGGGCATTTGCATGGTCCATTCCCTCCCTGCTACGATTCCCATGGGAGGCAGGACAGGAACATTCCACCCTTCATTAAGATATCAGAGGAGAATGCTTCTGCTATTATAGAATAATGCAGCACAGAAAAAGGCCATTCAACCCATTGAGTCTGTGCTAACCCTTTCAAAGAGACATTTGGTCAATGACACTACCCCTGCTCTTTCCCCCGACACTGAAATATTTTTATCTTCTTCAAATTATTTTTGAAAGTGACGACTAATTCTGTCTCCCTCACTCTGGCTATCAACATACCCGGCATCTCCTTCCGCCAGTCTAAAAATTGGGGCGGGTCACAATGCCTGTGGTCAGTCGTTGCCCACTTAAGGGCCTCAATTGGGGTTAGAGTGGATCCCCCCCCAAAAAAAATCATAGTATAAATCTCGTCTGATTCTCTTTGCCCTGACAAAGGGTCATTCAGACTCGCCGTACGCTCTCTCCACAGGTGCTGTCAGACCTGCTGAGATTTTCCAGCATTTTCTGTTTCTGAACTTGCAGGTGGTAGTTCCTGATGTATCTGCTGTGCCTGTCCTTCACGGTGGTTGGGATGGGCGAGGTTTGGGGAGTGCTGTTGAAGGAGCCTTGGTCAGTTGCTTGGTTTGTGCATCTTGTAGCTGCCGCAACTGTGCATCGATGGAAAAGGGAGTGAACATTTAAGATGGTTTTGTACCAAATAAAGGACATTTTGTGTTTGAAGAGCATGGAAAGGTTTGGACAGAAAATAAAGCCCTCTTATTGACAGCATTTACTGTGTAACAGGGGAGATCTTTGAACGATGTCAAACCTTCCAACATTGTGTATGAGTGCTATACATCTCGGGAGGGTTATACATCAGATTTAATCAGTTGTTGGAGATACTACATTGTAATATTAGCCTCCCCATAGTCTGCTGAATAGAACAAAAAGCTTAATTCACTATTTTGTTTCCACTCATGGTGCGTAACTAAAAGCTTTTTGGATCCAGGAGGCAGGAACAGTAATTGAATATGTACAGAAATGGAACTGGCAGGTATTTATAGGACAACATTCCATTTATTTTCATACTTTATACTTTCCACTCGCCCGTGAGGAAAATGGCAAGGTTCACGCAGTGACAGGGAACACTCACAAAGTCTCCCAAAGACAGAGGGCGCAATTTTCCTGTCCTGGCAGCCACGGGACTCATAGTGGGTGGGGGGCAGGGAGGGGATGGGGGGGTGGGGAGGAGCATGCAAAGGTAAAGTAATCCTGGCCAATGTGCATCCCTCAAACAATATCATGATAACACGTTACCCATCACATCGCTGTTTGTAATGGGAGCTTGCTGTGCACAATTTAGCTGCTGCGTTTCCTGCGTTACAAAAATGACTGCACGTGAAACAAAAAACTTCACTGGCTACACACGCGCATCCACATGTACATACACAGACACACATACATACACATGTACACACACAGACACACACATGCACACGCACAGGCACACACATGCATGCACATGTACACACAGAGACACACGCACACACAAGCATCGACTTGTACACATGCAGACACACACCCACATGTACACACACAGATACTCACACGCACATGTATACACACAGGCACACACACAAGCACCTGGATGCATATACACACAGACACGTGCACTGTACACACACAGACACACACACATACATACACATGTACACACACACATGCATGCACATACACACACACAGACACAGACACACACCAACATGTACACACACAGATACTCACACGCACAAGCACATGTATACATACAGGCATACACACATGCACCCACATGTACACACACAGACGCACATGTACACCCATGCAAACACACACATGTACATACAGACATACACACAAACACTTGCACTCATACACACACACACACACACGCGCCCACGCATAGACACATATACATACATACAAACACACGCACACGCACTCACGCACATGTACATGCACACATATGCATGCGCCCACACACACACACAAAAAACGCATAAATAAATAAATAGAAACTGTGCGAATTCACTCTGTGGTTTAAGGACAGCAATGATATGATCAGTAGAGTAATGGCATTCCCTCTCTCCCACATTCCCCCCAGACAGACAAGGTTCAACTTGTTGATAAGAAGAGACTTAAGCCATGTTATCGCTGCAAACAGACTCGGCAACCTGACCCACTGCGTGGCAGCCTGGAAGAATCGGATTGCAAAGCAAGCAAAGTTCTGTTCCATTCTCTTCTTTGCAGCAACTTGTCCCCCTTTCCCGAGCCACACGCCTTCATCACCGCTGCCAACCAGATTTTCCTTATTCCAAAGTCAGCGGCAGCTGCACATCCCAAACACACAAACATCCAAAAACATCTCTCGCGGTTACAGATGGAGATACCAGCTCTCCAGGGCTGTCCTGGAGTGTCCCAGAGTACAGCTGTCAGCAAACCAGCAGAAAACAACCATCAGGGCATTACAAAGAAAATGGAACTCTTCCTTATTTTCATTGAACACTCTTATTTCCTGCTTTGAAAAGCGCCAGATACGGGACAACTGACATGCTGCTCCTGGAGAGGCAGCTGGAAGTGGGAGGCTCATGCAACGATATTCCAGGAAGGGTTGGCAACTGGATGCTAGTATTTTTCGCCACAGCAGAAGTAACATCTGAACGAGATACAGTAGGTCACCATATTGTTAAGATTCCTGAGGAAGCATCTTATATAAGAACATAAGAAATAGGAGCAGGAGTAGGCCATCTAGCCCTTCGAGCCTGCCCCGCCATTCAATAAGATCATGGCTGATCTGTCGCTGCTCAGTTCCACTTTCCCGCCCTCTCCCCATAACCCTTAATCCCCTCTCCTATCAAAAACCCATCAACCCGCTTCTTAAAAATATTTAGCGAGGCAGCCTCCACCACTTCAACGGGCAGAGAATTCCAGAGATTCACCACCCTTTGAGTGAAGAAGTTCCTCCTCAACTCCGTTCTAAACCGCCCCCCCCCTTTATCTTGAGGCTGTGCCCCCTAGTCCTACTGTCCTTTCTGAGCGGGAAGAGTCTCTCCACCTCTATCCTATCCATCCCATTCATCATCTTATACGTCTCAATGAGATCTCCCCTCATTCTTCTAAACTCTAACGAGTACAAGCCTAGTTTATTCAGCCTCTCCTCATAGCTCAACCCCCTCAACTCCGGCATCAGCCTAGTAAACCTCCTCTGCACTCCCTCCAAGGCCAAAATATCCTTGCGTAAGTACGGCGACCAAAACTGCACACAGTACTCCAGCTGCGGCCTCACCAATGCCCTATACAGCCGCAGCAAGACCTCCCTACTTTTATATTCAATCCCCCTCGCTATGAAGGCCAGCATCCCATTCGCCTTCCTGACCACCTGCTGCACCTGCAAGCTGGGTTTTTGCGACTCATGCACAAGGACCCTGAGGTCCCTCTGCACCGTCGCCTGCTGCAGTTTTTCTCCACGTAAGTAATAGCCCTTCCTACCATTCTTCCTACCAAAGTGGACCACCTCGCACTTGCCAACATTAAATTCCATTTGCCATTTCCTGGCCCATTCGCCCAGCCTATCTAGATCCTTCTGCAGACTCTCCACACCCTCCGCACAATTTGCCGTTCCCCCAATCTTGGTGTCATCAGCAAATTTTGACACCCTACACTCGGTTCCCTCCTCCAGATCATCTATATAAATGGTGAATAGCTTCCAAAGACACAGGGGGCGATTTTCCAGCCTCGTTCGAGCAAGACCGGAATATCCCGCCCGAGGTCAACGGACACTTCCGTTGTTCGCTCCTTGCCCGCTCTGATTCCATGGTGGGCAGGGTGGTAGAATTCTGGCAACAATCTCTACCATCTAGAAGGACAAGGGGGCAGCAGACACATAGGAACATCACCACCTGGAGGGTCCCCTCCAAGTCACACACCATCCCCAGACTTGGAATTATAGAATCACAGGACCCTACAAGGCCATTTGGCCCATCGAGTCTGCACCCCAACCACAATCCCACCCAGATCCTATCCCCATAACCCCATGCATTTACCCCAGCTAATCCCCCTGATGCTAAGTGGGAATTTAGCACGGCCAATCCACCCAACCTGCACATCTTTGGACTGTGGAGGAAACCGGAGTGCCCAGAGGAAAGCCACGCAGACATTGGGGGAGAAGGTGCAAACTCCACACCCAAGGCCGGAATCGAACCCGGATCCCTGGCACAACGAGGCAGCAGTGCTAACCACTGTGCTGCCCCGAACGCACGTTATATCGCTGTTCCTTCACTGCCGTTGGGTCAAAATCCTGGAACTCCCTCCCTGACAGAACTGTGGGTGCACCTACACCTTGGGGACCGCAGCGGTTCAAGAAGGTGGGCTCGCCACCATCTCCTCAAGGGCTGGACAATAACTGCTGGTCCAGCCAGTGACACCCACACTCCGTGACTGAATGAATAAAAGAAGCTGTGCTGTATCTGGCACAATAAACACTGGAGTTAAGGGTTTCACTAGTGTCCCTTCAAACCAGTTGTGGAGCTGTGTGCTTTTCTGATGTTTAGTAAACCCAGATGGGCAATGAGCACTCATTGGAGTGAATTTATGAGGAGGAGATAAACTTCAGACAGGTGCACATGAGGCGAGTAATGCCTTGAAAGCACCAAGTCCGCGTTTGTCTTGGAAACGAGCCTTTGTTGCTCACTTGAAGTATCAGCGTTCATTCTGGACATTAATCACACCACGGACAATAAATCTCAATGTCTGTTGTCAGAACCACCTTGATTGGGAGATAAATGTGTCGTACTGAACGGCACAAACTGGGAAGGCCACAAGGTTGCTCTCTGCTGGGTTAGCTAATCTCATCATGTGGAGGTGCCGGCGTTGGACCGGGGTAAACAGAGCAAGGAGTCTCACAACACCAGGTTAAAGTCCGACAGGTTAATCAAGGATCAAGAAGGCGAATGGGATGCTGGCCTTTATAGCGAGGGGGATAGGATATAAAAGCAGGGAGGTCTTGCTGCAACTGTACAGGGCACTGGTGAGGCCGCAGCTGGAGTACTGTGTGCAGTTTTGGTCGCCGCACTTGCGGAAGGATATATTGGCCTTGGAGGGAGTGCACAGGAGGTTCACTAGGCTGATACCGGAGATGAGGGGGTTGGACTATGAAGAGAGACTAAATAGACTGGGTCTGTACTCGTTGGAGTTTAGAAGGATGAGGGGGAATCTTATAGAGATTGTCTTATAATGAAGGGGATGGATAGGGTAGAGGTAGAGAGATTCTTCCCGCTTAGAAAGGACAGCAGGACTAGAGGGCACAGCCTCAAGATAAGGAGGGAACAGTTTAAATTAGAGTTGAGGAGGAACTTCTTCACTCAAAGGGTGGTGAATCTCTGGAATTCTATGCCCGTTGAAGTGGTGGAGGCTACCTCGCTAAATATATTTAAGTCACGGGTAGATAGGTTTCTGATAGACAAGGGAATTAAGGGTTATGGGGAGAAAGCGGGAAAGTGGAACTGATTCACTTCAGATCAGCCATGATCTTATTGAATGGCGGGGCAGGCTCGAAGGGCTAGATGGTCTACTCCTGCTCCTATTTCTTATGTTCTTATGTTATTTGGTAGCAAAAGCAAAAGTGGCTTTTGCTACTAAATAAACCTGTTGGACTTTAACCTGGTGTTGTGAGACTTCTTCCCTAGCTGATCTCAGACAGGGCAGCAATAGGGGTCAGGGTTTGACTAGAAAAATCAGCTTCACATCACTGACCTGGGGCATGTGACTACATTTAACCTCAAATACATTCAGCTTCACCGGGACATTTACAATGAAAGGTTCTACCAGCGTTTAGGGAGGAAAGAACCTGCATTATTCTAGCACCATTCACACAGGCGCAGATGGGGAGGTGGTGGCCCTGGGGTATTATCACTAGGCTATTAATCCAGAAACTCAGCTAACATTCTGGGGGACCAGGGTTCGAATCCCGTCATGGCAGCTGGTGGAATTTGAATTCAATAAAAAATATCTGAAATTAAGAATCTACTGATGACCGCGCAACCATTGTCGATTGTTGGAAAAACCCATCTGATTCACTGATGTCCTTTAGGGAAGGAAATCTGCTGTCCTTACCCGGTCTGGTCTACATGTGACTCTGGATCTTAGGTCTTAGAGTCAGAGAGATATACAGCACAGGAACAAGCCCTCCGGCCCAGATCGTCCACGCCGACTGCAATAACTTCAATCAGGCCATTGCAGTTGGCCTATTGGAACATAAACTCCCCGATTAAGGAGTCAACTGATGGGCTAATCAGGGAGTCTTTGCCTTGTATTTAACCAAGAGTGTCAGTTCCTCTGACACCCCCCAGAGGGAGACTGCTGTCTGACAATACTCTGTGTACTACTGTTAGAGTTTGTAAATAAAGTTTCCGCAGACTTATTACATCCACCAGGTTTCCTCAACTGAACTAGTCCTATTTGCTTGCGTTTGGCCCATATCGCTCTGAGTCTTCCGATCCATGTATGTCTTAATCGCTGCAATGTGATTAAGTCTTAACTGCACTCAGAAATGGCCTAGCAAGCCACTCAGTTCAAGGGCATCTAGGGACAGGCAACAAATACTGTTCCTGCCAATGATACCCTCATCTCGTGAAAAATTTAATAAAGAACAAAGCGCCAGAAAACCCCTCAGGCTATATCCCAAAGCTAATGGAGCTCCTTGCATTGCAGTGCTGCCACTCTTGCGATGTCCAAACAGGTTTATCTGACGCAAAAGCCGCAAGCTTTCAGGACAGCTTGTCCCTTCGTCAGGTGGCTGGGAGTTCTGGTCGTAAAAAGGACTCAAAGACACAAACTCAATTTACATGCGTAATGATTGGAATGTGAGTCTTTACAGCTAATCAATTCTTAAAGGTACAGACAATGTGAGTGGAAAGAGCTTTAAGCGCAGGTTAAAGAGATATGTATTGTTTCCAGACAGGAAAGCTAGTGAGATTTTGCAAGTCCAGGCAAGTTGTGGAGGGTACAGATAGTGTGACATGAACCCAAGATCCCAGTTGAGGCCGTTCTCACGTGTGTGGAACTTGGCTCTCAGTTTCTGCTCAGCGACTCTGCGCTGTCACGTGTCCTGAAGGCCGCCTTGGAGAACGCCCACCCAAAGATCAGAGGCCGAATGCTCGCGACCACTGAAGTATTTGCCAACAGGAAGAGAACAGTCTTGCCTGGCGATTGTCGAGCGTTTGCTACAAATAAACCTGTTTGGACTTTAAACTGGTGTTGTGGGATTTCTTTCTGGTTTACCCCAGTCCAACATCGGCATCTCCACGTCATGACTGTTGTGATATCACAGCCAATTCACGCAGAGGAAGGTCCCACACACACAGCAATTAAATCACCAACAAATGACGTTTTTTTTAGATCAAGGTGAATTGCCAGAACCTGAAACAGAAAATGCTGGAAAATCTCAGTGGGTCTGGAGGGAGGGAATACGGAGTTAACATTTTGAGTTTGTTTGACCTCGTCATCAGAATGAAAGAGAGGGAGAATGTGCTGAATATCAAACCGTAGCCGGAAGAGATTGCTACTCTGGAGTACTGTGTGCAGTTTTGGTTGCCGCACTTGCGGAAGGATATATTGGCCTTGGAGGGAGTGCACAGGAGGTTCACTAGGCTGATACTGGAGATGAGGGGGTTGGACTATGAAGAGAGACTAAATAGACTGGGTCTGTACTCGTTGGAGTTTAGAAGGATGAGGGGGAATCTTATAGAGATTGTCTTATAATGAAGGGGATGGATAGGGTAGAGGTAGAGAGATTCTTCCCGCTTAGAAAGGACAGCAGGACTAGAGGGCACAGCCTCAAGATAAGGAGGGAACAGTTTAAATTAGAGTTGAGGAGGAACTTCTTCACTCAAAGGGTGGTGAATCTCTGGAATTCTCTGCCCGTTGAAGTGGTGGAGGCTACCTCGCTAAATATATTTAAGTCACGGGTAGATAGGTTTCTGATAGACAAGGGAATTAAGGGTTATGGGGAGAAAGCAGGAAAGTGGAACTGATTCACTTCAGATCAGCCATGATCTTATTGAATGGCGGGGCAGGCTCGAAGGGCTAGATGGTCTACTCCTGCTCCTATTTCTTATGTTCTTATGTTATTTGGTAGCAAAAGCAAAAGTGGCTTTTGCTACTAAATAAACCTGTTGGACTTTAACCTGGTGTTGTGAGACTTCTTCCCTAGCTGATCTCAGACAGGGCAGCAATAGGGGTCAGGGTTTGACTAGAAAAGTCATCAGAATGAAAGAGAGGGAGAATGTGCTGAATATCAAACCGTAGCCGGAAGAGATTGCTACAAAGATGTGGCAAACTTAAGAACAAGAGATAGCTAACTGTGTGTGTGTGTGTGTGTGTGTGTGTGTGTCTGTGTGTGTGTGTGTGTGTGTGTGTGTGTGTGTGAGACAGTTGGGGGTGTGTGGTTTGCATTGAGACAAAAAAAAATTTGGAATATTGAAAAAAAGAGGCTAAGATGGTGGAATAAGCTCACAGTCTATTGTTGTTGAGCTCAGTGTTCAGCTCTGAGGGTTATAACATGCCAAATCTTTGAGGTTGATGGATAGAAAATGACTGTGGGATCTTTTACTTTACTTTGCTGAGAGGCATCAGCATGGACAGGATGGGCCAAATGGCCTCTTTTTGTGCTGTATCATTTCTATGGTTCTCTAGGGATAGCAGGTTTAATGTTTCAGCTGAAAGACAGTATCTCTGACAAGGCAGAGCTTCCCTCAGTCCTGCACTGAGGGGAGTATCAGGTGGAATCGAAGCAGACAGGAATCATAGCGGGTGCGACACGGGCTATGCAAAGGGCTGTTGGCCTTGGGTGGGATTTTCCAGTCTTGGTGCGATTATGGCTGGAAAATCCTGCCCCCCAATGTCTGGAGTGGGGTTTGAACCGATAACTCAGAGGCAAGAATTTTTTTTATTCGTTCATGGGACACAGGCATCGCTGGCTGGGCCTGCATTTATTGCCCATCTCAGTTGCCCTTGAACTGAGTGTCTCAATTGACCATTTCAGAGAGTCAACCACATTACTCTGGCTTTGGAGTCACATGCACATAGAACACGATAGCACAAACAGGCCATTCGGCCCACAAGTTGTACCGATCATATCCCTACCTACCAGGCCTATCTAATACCCTCAATCTCATTAAATCCCATGTACTCATCCAGAAGTCTCTTAAAAGACCCCAGCGAGTTCGCCTCCACCACCACTGACGGCAGCCGATTCCATTCACTCACCACCCTCTGAGTGAAAAACTTACCCCTGACATCTCCTCTGTACCTGCTCCCCAGCACCTTAAACCTGTGTCCTCTCATAGCGACCATTTCAGCCCTGGGAAATAGCCTCTGAGAATCCACCCGATCAATACCTCTCAACATCTTATAAACCTCTATCAGGTCGTCTCTCATCCTTTGTCTCTCCAAGGAGAAAAGACCCAAATTCCTTCAACCAATCCTCATAAGGCATGCCTCCCAATCCAGGCAACATCCTTGTAAATCTCCTCTGCACCCTCTCAATAGCTTCCATATCTTTCTTGTAAGTGTAAGGATGGGAAATTTCCTTTCCTGAAGGACACTCGTGATCCAGATGGGTTTTTCCGACAATTGACAATGGTTGCACGTTCATCAGTAGATTCTTAATTCCAAATATTTTTTATTGAATTCGAATTCCACCATCTGCCGTGGCGGGATTCGAACCTGGGTCCCCCGGAACATCAGCTGATTAAGAGTCCAGTGATAACAGCACTGGAGGCCAATGTTTCCCCCCTGCCAAAGTGAGTCATGGTCGACGCCGGAACGGTACCTGAGCTACTGAGATAGAAGAACGGATCGTGAAGCTTACGGAGACCTCACCAGCCTCAGGAGAAGACGGGGAAAGGAGGAAGGAGGAAAAAAAATCTCTCTGCGCAGCTGGGCTTTGCATGTTTTTGTGTCTTTATTTGCAGGCGGGATGCTTGCAGCCTTCCAGCAAACACAGAGACTGGAGACCAGCGCCACGCAGTGAATTTTTGCATTCTATAAATGTCAACAATCCTGGAGCTGCAGGGATCCTTGTATCTTAAAAGAGGGAAACCTAACGTGTTTGAATGCGAGGGAGAGGAAATGGCATGGCTGATAAGCCAACAGGTCACAGGCATCCTGTGGCTTACTGTCTGAATCTATAATGCCATCCTCATGTTTCCATTATCTGCTGCGGTGTTGTGAGCTGTGTGCACACTGATAACATCAAATTCAATAATGTAACATCAAATCTTGTAGATACAGGGGGGAAAAAAAATCACCATAAAAACAGACAGCAAAACCACACAGACTACAGGAGAAGGAAGATCAGGAACTCAGAACCCTGTCTGCAGTCATTAAATTTTCTTTTCACAATACAGTTTCTGTTGGGTGTACCACTCCACCTTGTGTAGAGTTTGGAGTGGAAAATGTTAAGCGTCCCACCACCCAACCATGGAATCTTGCTGCAACCGTACAGGGCACTGGTGAGGCCGCAGCTGGAGTACTGTGTGCAGTTTTGGTCGCCGCACTTGCGGAAGGATATATTGGCCTCGGAGGGAGTGCAGAGGAGGTTCACTAGGCTGATACCGGAGATGAGGGGGTTGGACTATGAAGAGAGACTGAATAGACTGGATCTGTACTCGTTGGAGTTGAGAAGGCTGAGGGGGGATCTTATAGAGACGTATAGGATAATGAAGGGGATGGATAGGGTAGAGGTAGTGAGATTCTTCCCGCTTAGAAAGGATAGCAGGACTAGAGGGCACAGCCTCAAGATAAGAGGGGGGCAGTTTAGATCACAGTTGAGGAGGAACTTCTTCACTCAAAGGGTGGTGAATCACTGGAATTCTCTGCCCGTTGAAGTGGTGGAGGCTACCTCACTGAATATATTTAAGTCACGGGTAGATAGGTTTCTGATAGACAAGGGAATTAAGGGTTATGGGGAGAAAGCGGGAAAGTGGAACTGATCCACTTCAGATCAGCCATGATCTTATTGAATGGCGGGGCAGGCTCGAAGGGCTAGATGGCCTACTCCTGCTCCTATTTCTTATGTTCTTATGAATCATAGAATCACTACAAATGCAAAGCCATTCTGAGGGAGTGCAGCAAAGGTTTACCAGGCTGATTCTGGGGATGGTGGGACTGATGTATGAGGAGAGATTGACTAAGTTAGGATTGTATTCGCTGGAGTTCATACAAATGAGGGACGATCTCATAGAGACTTATAAAATTCTAACAGGACCAGACAGGGTGAATGCAGGGAGGATGTTCCAGATAGTGGGGGGGTCCAGAACCAGGGGCCAAAGTCTGAAGATTCATTTAGGATGGAGATGAGGAGACATTTCTTCACCCAAAGAGTGGTGAGCCTGTGGAATTCATCACCGCAGGAAGTAGTTGGTGCCAAAATATTGAATGTATTCAAGAGGCGGCTGGATATAGCACTTGGGGCAAATGGGATTGAAGATGAGGGGGAGGAAGTAGGATTAGGCTGTTGAGTTGGACGATCAGACATGATCGTGGTGAATGGCAGAGCAGACTCGAAGGGCTGAATGGCCTCTTCCTGCTCCTGTCTCCTATGTTTCTATTCAGCCCATCGAGCCTACACCGACAACAATCGCACCCAGGACTTACCTGAGTAACCCTATGTATTTACCCTGCTAATCCCGCAATTTGATTTTTTTTTATTCATTCGTGGGACCGGCTTGGGTCACTGTCTGTGTGGAGTTTGCACATTCTCCTTGTGTCTGCGCGGGTTTCCTCCGGGTGCTCCGGTTTCCTCCCACAGTCTGAAAGATGTGCTGGTTAGGAGACTTGATCTGAACAGGCACCGGAGTGTGGTGACTGGGGGAATTTCACAGTAACTTCATTGCAGTGTTAATGTAAGCCTTACTTCTGACTCATAAATAACCAAAAGAAATAAACTGACATGGATGTTGCTGAATGGCCAACATTTGGTGCCTATCCCTGGATGCCCTTGGAGGGCAATTGAGAGTCAACCATATTTAACGGGGATTGCACAGTTCATTTCAAGTCCTGACAGGGGGACGGTGGGGGTGGGTGATGGAGAAATATTCTCCTGTTTTCTTCCTTCATCAAAAGAATACCGTCTCCCCGAGAGGGGCATGTCAGAAATGTCAGCCGCAGCTTGTCACCAGCGAGCTCATTAATATTGCAGTAGTGTCAATCTCTTCCTGGTATCACTCTCTCACACCCGCACGCTGGCAAAGATGACTATCTGCATAACACCGCAAGCAGCAACAGAGTAATGGGAGAGGCAAAGCCACGAGCTAATGACAGGCAACAGAAGGAGGTCTGATATTTAGTAAATTACAGCTTGCTCGCTGGTAATTGAAAGCAAAGGGAAGAGAAGGGTTGCTTGTAGATTGTCTGGGTCACGGGTAGCCTGGTAATCAACAGCGCACTTAATAGCTGAGCACCTTGTCATTTTCATTGTCAACTGCACTGTACAGCGAAGAATGAACCTTCTGCTCCCCACTGTGCTTTCCTTTTCCCCAGAACTATCCAAACTGGGACACTTTGAAGCTTAATGCTTTCAGTAATAGATGTGGACACAGCTGGGATCAGCCGAAATCTCTCATAGAAACCCTACAGTACAGAAAGGCCATTCAGCTGATCGAGTCTGCACCAACCGTAATCCCACCAGGCCCTATCTCCATATCCCTACATATTTTACCCATTAATCCCTCTAACCTACACATCTCAGGACACTAAGGGGCAATTTCAGTACAGCCAATCAACCTAACCTACACATCTTTGGACTGTGGGAGGAAACCGGAGCACCCAGAGGAAACCCACGCAGATACGAGGAGAATGTGCAAACTCCACACAGACAGTGACCCAAGTCGGGAATCGAACCCAGGTCCCTGGAGCTGTGAAGCAGCAGTGCTAACCACTGTGCCACCGTGCCACCCATGTATTTACCCTGCTCATTCCCCTGACATTAAGGGAAAATTTAGCACAGCCAATCCAGCTAACCCGCACATCTTTGGACAGTGAGAAGAAACCGGAACACCTGAAGGAAACCCACGCAAGCACAGGGAAAATGCGCAAACTCCACACAGCCAGTAACCCAAGCTGGGAATTGAACCCGGATCCCTGATAGCGTGAGGCAGCGATGCTAACCACTGTGCCAGTGTGCAGCCCTTGATTTTAAGCCCAGTTCCACAGCGAGTATTTAAACCAGTCCCACCCAATCGGGAAGCTGACGTGATCGATGTTGGTTCTACACTCCAGCCCTATGTTAAAGCCAATGATTATAACTGAGCAGGTGTAAGCCAAACATCCCACTTAATCCCATAAGCAGGTAACTACATAGAACTTATCTCACAGATGTAAGTTCATGGGATGTAGACATCGTTGGCTGGGCCAGCATTTATTGCCCATCCCTAAGTACCCTTGAACTGAGTGTCTCACTTGGCCTTTTCAGAGGGCAGTTGAAAGTCAACCACATTGCTGTGGTTCTGGAGTCACATGTAGGCCAGACTGGGCAATGATGGCGGATTTCCTTCCCTTAGGGGCATTAATGAACCAAATAGGTTTTTCCGACAATTGACAATAGTTTCATGGTCATCAGTGCATTTTAATTCCAGATTTTTAAAAAATTAAATTCAAATTCCACCTGATGCCATGGCAGGATTCGAACTTGGGTTCTCAGAGAATTACTTGGGCTTTCTAGGTTACTAGTGACAATACCATTATGCCACTGCTTCTCCTCAACTTTAGATTAGTGGGTCAATGCAGCTGGGCCAGAATTCTCCAGCTGTTCACCGCTGGCAGTGAGGATGGAGGGTTTGGCACTGGACCAAATCTCCGTTTACTGCAGTAGGACCAGATAACCCATCAGCTCGAACAGCTGGAGACCTCTGGGCCGTGGTATCAAGTCTATTCTTCGAGGTGAATGGCATGGGTACATTTCAGGGGGAGCTGTATAAACGTGTGAGGGAGAAAGGAACACAAAGTTATCCTGATAGGGTGAGATGAAAAAATGTAGGAAGAAGCTTATGAGGTGCATCAACACCAACATGGACCAGTAAAGCTCAATAGATTCTTGTTCAATAGGTTCTTGATTAAAAAGGGGAGGGGGAGAGGTTATCGGGGGTCAGCGGGAATGTGAAGTTGAGGTTACAATAAGATCAGCTGTGATTTTATTGAGCGGCAGCGCAGGCTTGAGGGGCTGAATAAGAGCAAAGAATAAAGAAAATTACAGCACAGGAACAGGCCCTTCGGCCCTCCAAGCCTGCACTCACCGACAATGCTGCCCAACTTAACTGAAGCACTCTGCCCTTCCATGGGCAATATCCCTCTATTCCCATCCTATTCGTATATTAAGATGCCCCATGAAAGTCACTACCGTATCCGCCTCCACTACCTTCCCCAGCAGTGAGTTCCAGGTACCCACCACCCGCTGTGTGAAGAACTTGCCTCTTACATCTCCTTTAAACCTTGCTCCTCGTACCTTAAATCTATGCCCGCTAGTAATTGACTCTTCCACTCTGGGAAAAAGCTTCTGATTATCCACTCTGTCCATGGATCCTCATAATCTTGTAGACTTCTATCAGGTCACCCCTCAATCTCCGTCGTTCCAGTGAGAACAAACCAAGTTTCTCCAACGTCTCTATATTGCTAATGCCCTCCATGCCAGGCAATATTCTGGTAAATCTTTTCTGTACCCCCTCCAAAGCCTCCACAATGTTCTGGTAGTGTGGTGACCAGAATTGAACACTATATTCCAAGTGCGGCCTAACTAAGGTTCTATAAAGCTGCAACATGACTTGCCAATTTTTAAACACAATGCCCCGGCCAATGAAGGCAAGCATGCTGAATGCCTTCTTGACTACCTTCTCCACCTGCGTTGTCACTTTCAGCGATCTGTGTGTTTGTACACTCAGATCCCTCTGCCTATCAATACTCTTAAGGGTTCTGCCATTTACTGTACATTTCCTATCTGTGTTAGACCTTCCAAAATGCATTACCTCACATCTGTCTGGGTGGCCTACTCCAGCTCCTAGTTTGGAATTTTGTACACTGTATGTAACGTGTTGCACAATAGGAAAATCGTGGAAATTCATTCTGATCTGCAGCTACTCAATCAGTTATTTTAGTCTTTGTTTCCTCTCACATTTTTCTCCTTGTAATCCACAAAAGGTGACAACGATCGGGAAGTTGTACGGATGCAGAACCACAACAAGTGCTGCCGTTCATCACACTATGGCAAGTACATCTGACATGCATGTACACCAAGCCAGTATTGTTAGCTGACGACCATCTCCTCCTTTAAGAGACAGTCCATGTACTGGAGTTTCAAAATGCCAGTGGATATCTAAGGACAGTGCGGATGGGTTACCGATAACACGCGGGCAGCCTGTGTGTCCCTGGCGCACACACCCTCGTCCTGTCCACTCACACTGTCCATTCCCATTGATTCCGATCCTGTTTTACAGCGAGTTGCAATTGGAGAGTCCTTCCCCATGTCTGGACACCCATTACAGAACACAATACTCCTTCTATTTGCTGTAATGCAAATGTTTACATCTATCTTTTCAATGCCACACACTTAAAACAATAATCTATCTATATATATATATAATAAAATCCAGATAATATCTGATTAAAATTAACAAGGTGAACTGGATTGAGATGAGTAATGGGGGAAGGAGTCTCAGGTTGAGAAGTCACAGGGATTCCCGTTAATGTTTTAAGTCAGTCTGAGTGTTGGGATATTTCACAGGGTAACTCCCGGAGATAAGTAACCGGGGACCGCTCGTTAACAAGAATTGAAGATGCCAAACTCATGACACATTGGGGGATTTTTACGTGTGCTCCATGCTCCTGTTAATACGCTTTTTCTCAACAACTGAGAGTGAGCAGCGTTTCCGAGCTTGATGCAGAATTACCACTTGATTAACATCGATAGTTCCAAATGGCTGAGTGCACAGAATGCGCTTTATTGCACGGGATTCGAGGGGCTTGTTTCTTTAACCAGGGATCGCCACGCACAAAACCTTTCCCATTTGAGAGCTGACGAACTCCCCTGAGGCAATAAATCACTGGTTTTGATGGGGTGGGGCATTGAGACCCGATACCTCGAGACACCAGTGGTCCAATACCTCTGAAGGGGAAACGGCTGCAATTAGATTCGCTGTCATTAAACAAGATTTGTTCAATTCATCACCAAGTCTTGCGAGCAGCGGACACAAAAGTTAATTTCTACGCACTTTTGCAATTCCCAGCACTGAGCAAAAGCTTTCTGCTGACGTGGCCCCGAGTCCTTTCATCAGGCATTTGGCCCAAAGGCGGTTTACCTTTTGAGGGCAGGAGTGAGGAGGTCAAGGATGGATGGTGGCTAAATGGTAGCGGATTGGTATCAGGTTACTCACTATATGAAGCTGAAGGAAGTCTCCCAAACCAGGGGCACTGTCCACCCGCACCAGGATGGCATCTTTCACTGAGGTGCTGAATCCAACAGCCAGGCGGTCGGTTCTTGTGCTGGGTCTGTCATTGGCCGGCCAAGTGTAGGTTATAACTCCCCCTCCACGGCCGAAGATGTATGTCGTACCAGCTGGAAGACAAAGACAGGGGGGGGGCACCGTGAGCACTGCGCTCTGCACACTTATCAGAACCGATCAGAAATAATCCCCCCCCCACACACCCCCCACATCAAAGCTCAAACAGTAACAAAATCCCACTCGCAATCTCTTCAGGGAGCCAGGCTGACTGGCTGCCAGATCCCCCACTGAAGGTCAACACAAACAGAGTTGACACATTTATTAGCTTAGGGTGGGGGGTGTGTGATATGGAGGGGTGAGGGGATAGGGGGTGTGGGGTGTGGGGTGTTGGGGTGGAGTGTTGGGGTTGGGGGGGGGTGGGGAGGTGAGGGGTGTGGGGGGGTGTGGGGAGGTGAGGGGTGTGGGGGGGTGTGGGGAGGTGAGGGGTGTGGGGGGGTGTGGGGAGGTGAGGGGTGTGGGGGGGTGTGGGGAGGTGAGGGGTGTGAGGTGGGAGTTGGGGGGTGTGGAGTGTGATGGGGTGGGAGTTGAGGGGTGAGGGCTGTAGGGAGGTGGGGAGGTGAGGGGTGGGGAGGTGAGGGGTGGGGGGGTGAGGGATTTGGAGTGTGGTGGGGTGTGGGGGTGGGTTGGGGGGGTGGGTATGGATTGCTATCAAAGTCATGCCAGCCAATCAGGAGAATCGTCCAAAACAAATTCCTGGTAATATCACCTGACATTTTCAGTGCAGGAAGAGTCCACTCGGCCCATCTAGCCTATGCCAGTGTTTGAGCTCCAGCTGAGCCTCCTCCCAACCCTATTTCAGCTCTGCCACCATTCTCACCAACTTTTTACAGATGCACCATAGAAAACATTCTTTCTGGTTGTATCACAGCTCGGTATGGGCTCCTGCTCTGCCCAAGAAACTACAAAGCGTTGTGAATATAGCCCGGTCCGTCACACAAACCAGCCTCCCATCCATTGACTCTGCCTACACTTTCCTCTGCCTCGAAAAAACAGCCAACGTAATCAAGGACCCCACGCACCCCAGACATTCTCTCTTCCACCTTCCATCGGGAAAAAGTCTGAGGTCACATGCCAACCGACTCAAGAACTGCTTCTTCCCTGCTGTCATCAGACTTTCGAATGGACCTACCTTATATTAAGTTGATCTTTCTCTACACTCTAACTATGACTGTAACACTACACTCTGCGCTGTCTCTCCTTTCCTCTTCCCCTATGTACTCTATGAACTGTATGTTTTGTCTGTATCATGTGCAGAAGGAAAGTATACAGGAAATGGTACAGCCCTTAGAAATATGAGCATACAGAGGGATCTAGTTGTGCAGTTCCACAGTTCCCTGAAAGCAGGAAGTCAGGTGGACAAGAAGGTGTATGGATGCTGATCTTCGTTGGTCGGGGTGTTCAGTATCGGAATTGGAAAATCATGTTGCTGCTATATAAGACTTTGATTAGGCCTCCTTTGGACAATTTTGGTTGCCACACTACCGGAAGGATGTTGATGCATTGGAGAGGGTGCAGAAGAGATTACCTGGAAGACTGGTGATCCTATCCCCCACTATGGTTGAGATAAGCTAACTCGGCACAGATCAGGATATTGAAACTAGGACCTTCTTGCTTTGCCCTTCTCCCATTTCATACTCTTTTGTACAACCTGTGCACTTACAACTGAGACATCAGGCCAACAACACTTCATTCAAAGCTGTGTTTGTCACACACATAATGTATTGACTCTTTCTAATTTCCATACAACCATGACAACCCTTGTTTTTATAAGAAAGAGGATGTTTCCAATGAAGGAGGATGCAGCTATAAAGAAAAATCTAATAATTTCTATCACACCTTTCATAATCTAAAGACACCCGGAAGTGCATTATGTGTGTTTGAGTACAGCGCAATCCTTGTTATAGTGTCGGAAACACAGCAGCCAATTTGGGAACAGCAAGATCCCACAAACAGCAATAATTGATTGAATTATCTGGGCTCTGTGTTGCCGTTTGTTAAGGGATAAATATTGGCCCATACAACAGGGAGAACTCCCCTACTCCCCTTCAGAATAATGCCATGGGGTTTTTTTGTATCCACATGAGGGGGTTAGATAGGGGCCTCGGCGTAAAGTCTCATCCGAAAGATTGCAAGTCCAAAAGTGCGGCATTCCTCACCACTGCACTGGGGTGTCCAGATTCTGTGCTCAACTCTCTGGAGTGGGACTGAAGAAAGTGTATAAGTCATAGCTCTGTCCAATGCAAAATCAAATCAAGCTACTCACTCCTCAACATCTCCTATTGCCTACTCATTCTGGAGGCAAAAAAAAGACTCTGGAATGCCTATCCGACTTTCTCCCTTATTGTCCTTTTAAGATTGTTTTCCCAATTCCACCACCCAGTTCAGGAGATAGCTCGATTGGTGCTTTCAGACAGATAATGGTCAGAATTCTCCAGCCTTGCATGCCCCTCCCAGCGAGAATGGAGAATTTGGCACTCAGAGAAATCTCCATGCATTGCAGCGGGACTGGAGAATCCCAGCCACGGGTGAGGTTGGAGAATCCTAGCCAGTGACGCAGTGGTGGCTCATCCATAACCCTCTCGACTATTATTCAAATGAGTCACACTACACCCTTTGAATGGCGCCAGGGACTCAACTTTTTAAAGACTCAAATTCTTTAGATCGAGTATCGGAGCCTGAGAGACAAATTTTGCACTGTCCAGGGCAGCATGGTGGCACAATGGTTCACACTGCTGCCTCACAGTGCCAGGGACCCGGGTCCAATTCCAGCCTCCAGGCCACTGTCTGTGTGGAGTCTGCACATTCTCCCCGTGTCTGCGTGAGTCCAAAGATGTGCGGGTTAGGTTGACTGGCCAAACTAAATTGCCCCTTAGTGTCCCGGGATGCGTAGGTTAAAGGAATTAGCGGGTAAATATGTGGGAATACGGGGAATAGGGCATGGGTGGGATTGTTGTCAGTGCAGACCCGATGGGCTGAATGGACTATAGGGTTTCTATGGTTTTGTCCAGGTGCTCTGGTTTCCTCCCATAGTCCGAAAGACGTGCAGGTTATGTTGATTGTCAATGCTAAATTGACCATAGTGTCAAGGGATTAACAGGGTAAATAGGTGGGGTTACAGGAATAGGGTTGGAGTGAGATTGTGGTCGCTGCACCCTTGATGCCTCCTTCTGCATTTATGATATCCATTAGTCGGTAACACCACGAGAAAAAATAAATATTTCACTCGAGAAATGAAGGCGATCCATTGGATGCCTGACACTAGTCCGAATCTGAACTTGTCCAATCATCTGTACCTTGGTACTATGCCACCTCATGTTTCATGGCCTTAATTGGTACAATATTAACCTCCTGAAAATTACTTCCTTCCTTCACGATGTACTTGAATCATTTGGTTTGAATCCCTGCTGTTACATTAATTTTATTCATTGGAATGTACTTAAAGTCAATCTTTGTAGCTCTTCAGAATCATTTCCTTTGAGTGTCATTTTCTCATCCATTAATGGTCCATCAAATACAAAGGCAATAAAGTGTTGGCCAGTGGGTGGAACACTACCTTGAGTGGCACCTTACTCGCTGAGGGAGCTCTGGACACTATAGAAAGCCTGGCTGTGGTGGCAGAGCTGGAAATCATAGAGGAGGAGTTCAGGAAAGCTACTGCCATGGGCCAAACTCCAGGTGCTGACGCTATACTACCTAAAAGCATGGGAAACTGGCACTCCAGTTACATCTGTTATACAGTTTCCAACTTTGTCATCTCAGACATATTTTGGCATCTCTTGTCACCAACTTGGATATCCTGGGGCCTCCTAATTCCCTCAGCAACGACGTCTGCGCTCAGGTCATTGAGTGTACGACAGTCATATATCCTAAGACCCTCTGTGCGGTGAGCTTGCCACTGGGTCATGACCTCCTGGGTGTCCATAGCTCTGTTGCAAAGACACCAGCAAAGGGAGATGCAAAGGTGCTGAATGTTGACACGGACAACTGGGAGACCGTGGCAGATGTCTGCATCGTTTGGAAGCTGGCCATTCGGAAGGGAGGGTGAGCAGGAATTAAAAGCTCCCCAGGCTGACAGGAAGGCTCGGAGAAAACAGAATCCAGTGGATTTTGTACCTCTTCCATTCTCTGCAACAAACACACAGTGGCAACCATGCCAAAGTGGGGCTCCTGAACCCCACCAGGCGAACACAGAGGCCGGAATATTCTACAAAAATTAGGAGAGGCAACCAGATTTCCTTGACATTCGGTGGGAATATTGGAGGCTGGAAAATCCCGCCCAGAGTCTTAATAAGAGGGAAGCCTGCAGCTGAATGATTTCCAAATTTCAGGCATAATTTGTTTGATGTGATTTGATTTATTATTGTCACAGATATTAGCATACAGTGAAAAGTATTGTTTCTTGCGCGCTATACAGTCAAAGCATACCGTTCATAGAGAAGGAAACTAGAGAGTGGAGAATGTAGTGTTACAGTTATGGCTAGGGTGTAGAGGAAGGTCAACTTAATGCAAGGTAGGTCCGTTCAAAAGTCTGACGGCAGCAGGGAAGAAGTTGCTCTTGAGTTGGTTGGTACGTGACCTCAGACTTTTGTATCTTTTTCCAGGTGGAAGAAGGTGGAAGAGAGAATGCCCAGGGTGCATGAGGTCCTTAATTATGCTGGATGCTTTTCCCAAGGCAGCGGGAAGTGTAGACAGAGTCAACGGATGGGAGGCATTCCTCAAATGAAATGCCTATCGAGGTTTTGAGTGTAGTCTTAAAAATACTGGAGGAATTTTTATCAGCTGCATTATTCTTTTTCAAACATCAGTTTGAAGATCTGTGGAATAGGTCTGAATTCACTTTTATTCTACACTAGTGCTGGTTAATGTGTCTAATGATTAAGTGAGAGAGACGACACTGCCTCATAAGGAAGACTAGCGCTGCCAATCGCTACAGCTCTCCTTTCCCTCTCAGGCTCAATCTTCATCTCAAACAAGTCCCACGTCCCCCAGTCTGAATATTTTGCTTCTTACGCTGTCCCTAGTATATAAGTACTTAAGAAATAAGAACAGGGATGAGCCAGGTGAGCCATTCAGTAAGTTAAATTTCTACTTCAACCCCATCTTCCTTCCTTTTCTCCACATCCCCCCATTGTCTGAGCGACCCACAATCTATCTTGAAACAGGTTTGAATATTCTCATTGACTGAGCACCTACAGGGCGGCATCCTGTTGGATGTCTGCAGTCCTACATATCATAAGGTCAGGACAAGCTGCAGCAGGATTCGAGCCTGTGACTTCTGACTCCCAAAACAGGAATGCTGCCAACAGCTCATTCCATAATACTGTGGTATAATATGTGACAATCGAGGGACACACTTTTAGACGAGGTAGGTTATTGCATATAGGTTCACAACTTGGCAAAACAAAAACAAGTCTGTCATTTACAGAAATTGTTAAATTGCCGTGATGCATGAAACCTAGCACAGTGCTTAGCACTGCTGCCTCACAGCTCCAGGGACCTGGGTTCGATTCCTGGCTCGGGTCACTGTCTGTGTGGAGTTTGCACATTCTCCCCGTGTCTGCACGGGTTTCCTCCGGTTTCCTCCCACAGTCCAAAGATGTGCAGGTTAGGTTGATTGGCCATGCTAAAATTGCCCCTTAGTGTCCTGATTTGCGTGGGTTAGAGGGATTAGTGGGTAAAATATGTCGGGATATGGGGGTAAGCCCTGGGTGGGATTGTGGTTGATGCAGACTCGATGGGCCGAATGGCCTCTTTCTTCACTGTAGGGTTCTATGATTCATTGAAAAGTTGTCTGGGGTAGAGAATGACAAAACCTCACAACTCTCAGAGTGGAGACACTTCTCCTCACCTCAGTCTTGAGTGACCGTCTTCTTATCTTTGGTCTGTGACGCCTTGCTTTGGGTTCTCCATACATCCACCCTGCCAGGCCCCACTGAGAATCTTATTCCTTTCAATGAGATCACCTCTCATTCTTATAAACTCTAGAGGTCATGGGTCGAATTTATCCAACCTTTCCTTATCCATTGGGCGGCACGCTGGCACTGTGGTTAGCACTGCTGCCTCACAGTGCCATGGACCCGGGTTCGATTCCAGCCTCGGGTCACTGTCACTGAATGGAGTCTGCACATTCTGTCCATGTCTGCACGGGTTTCTTCCGGGTGCTCCGGTTTCTACCTACACTCCAGAGATGTGTGGGTTAGGTGGATTGGCCATGCTAAATTGCCCTCGAGCGTCAGGGGGATTAGTGAGAGTAAATGCATGGGGTTATGTGGATAGGGCCTGGCTGGGATTGTGGTTAGTGCTGACTCAATGGGCCAAATGGCCTCCTTCTCTAGTGTAAGATTCTATGATTCTATGTCTGCCCTCTCATCCGAGGACTCAATCATATGAACCTTAGCCCAGGATCCCCAAAAGTAATTGTATCTTTCTTGATCAGGCAGACTGAAAGATGGTGGAAAGTACAGAAACCTGGCAGATGGAAGTCAAGATGTGGATGTGTGACAAGAAACACTTTGGGAAGACAAAGACAGCATCGATAAATGGCGCAAATTGAAAAAGTGTAGATAAACAAGAGACACCCTGGTGTACAAATACACAAACTCTTAAAGATGGAACAAAAACAAGTTGATAAGGTTGTTAAGAAAGAATAATTGTTCATATGGGTTTATAAACAGAGGTATAGGATATAGAAACATTGAAGGTAGGAACAGGAGGCCATTTGGCCCTTCGAGCCTGCTCCACCATTCATCACCATCGTGGCTGATCGTCCAATTCAACAGCCTAATCCTGCTTTCTCCCCCTAACCTTTGATCCCATTCACCCCAAGTGCTATATCCAGCCACCTCTTGAATACATTCAATGTTTTGGCATCAACTACTTCCTGTGGCAATGAATTCTACAGCTCACCATTCTTTGGGTGAAGAAATGCCTCCTCATCTCCATTCCAAATGGTCTAACCTGTGTTCTCAGACTGTGACTCCTGGTTCTGGACTTCCTCATCATCCAGAACATCCTTCCTGCATCTACCCTGTCCAGTCCAGTTAGAATCTTGTAAGTCTCTATGAGATTCGCCCTCATAATGGAATAAATGAGAAAATGTCGGTGAGGGTGGTACCCTCAATCCCTTGCCAAACTGCACACGTGGAGAAAATGCTATTCTCCTTAACTACTCTTGGGGTGATGTAATGGTCTTTGAAGTAGGATTGTGGTGGCTATGTGTGACTTCTAGTTATTGATCCCATTCACCTGGGGAATAGTTTTTTTTCTGCATGTGTACCTGCGTGTGTGACTAATTTAACTAAGCTGGGGACTGAGTGTTTATGGAATTGAGATCATCAAGGGGGTTAGATGTGAAACACAGGCACTTGAAGTGAATAGGGCCAAGTTGAGTGCTCCAATTGCAACATGGGTAGAAATTTGCATTAGAGGATAAGTGAAGATTTGGATTTCTAGCTCTTGGATTTTAAAGGGAAGCAATTAGGAGTTTTACAACTTAGAAAATAAGTAAATAAGGCGAAGCTTTTATGTTTTATTATACTTGAAAGTAATGGGCACAAAGAGATGATAAACAGTTTTTATACTCTGGGATAGGTGTCTGGGTTAGAATTGTGAAGAGATGATGTGAGCTGCCTTCAACCATCCCAGAGAAGTGTCTGTTTGTTAAAGAAAGCAGGGTATTTTTTGAAAGCCTTGGGTTTCCACGGTTAAGCGAGAGTGAGAGAGAAGCCCTGTGACACATACTCCTTGTAGCAACAAGTGGGTTGTGCCTTGTGGAAACATGACTGGAATTCTTTTGATAGATTAAGTTTCTGTAAGGACTGTTGCCTAAATTTGTCCATACATTTATCATGGCCAACTTTGGACTGTGCGAGGAAGCCAGAGCACTCGGGGGAAATATGTGAAAGGTAAAAGGATGAGAAGAGAAGGGATAGGACTTATAAAAGGTGAAGGGGGAAAGGTCTGTGTGGAACCAGAAGAAATGGCAGAGGTGCTTAATGAGTACTTTGCCTCAGTATTCACGGTGGAAACTGATCTGGGAGATTTTGCTACGGATTTGCAGCAGATGGAAAAGATTGAGTATGTGGATATTAAGGAGGAGGATGTGTTAGAACTTTTGAATTCTATCAAGATAGATAAGTCGCCGGGACCAGATGGGATGTACCCCAGGAGACTGTGGGAGGCGAGGGAAGTGATTGCAGAGCCCCTGGCGATGATCTTTGCGTCGTCAATGGAGACGGGAGAGGTTCCGGAAGATTGGAGGATTGCGGATGTAGTTCCTATTTTCAAGAAAGGGAACAGAGATAGCCCGGGAAATTACCGACCGGTGAGTCTGACCTCAGTGGTTGGTAAGCTGATGGAGAGGCTTCTGAGGGACAAGATTTACGAGCATTTGGAGAGGTTTGACATGATCAGAAATAGTCAGCATGGATTTGTCAAGGGCAGGTCGTGCCTTACAAGCCTAGTTGAGTTCTTCGATAATGTGACTGAACACATTGACGAAGGAAGTACCGTGGACGTGGTGTACATGGACTTCAGCAAGGCGTTTGATAAGGTCCCCCATGCAAGACTTTTTGAGGAGGTGAGAGGGCATGGGATCCAAGGGCCTTTGGCCTTGTGGATCCAGAACTGGCTTGCCTGCAGAAGGCAGAGAGTGGTTGTGGATGGGTCTTTTTTGGCATGGAGGTCAGTCACCAGTGGAGTGCCCCAGGGATCTGTTCTAGGACCCTTGCTGTTTGTCATTTTCATAAATGACCTAGATGAGGAAGTGGAGGGATGGGTAAGTAAGTTCGCTGATGACACGAAGGTCGGTGGTGTTGTGGATAGTCTGGAAGGATGTCAAAAGTTGCAGCAGGACATAAATAGGATGCAGGACTGGGCGGAGAAGTGGCAGATGGACTTCAACGCGGATAAATGTGTAGTCGTCCATTTTGGCAGAACCAACGGGACGAACGAGTACACTATCAAGGGCAGGAGTCTTAGTAGTGTTGAAGAGCAGAAGGATCTTGGGGTCCGGGTCCACAGGACTCTTAAATCGGCCTCGCAGGTGGAGGATGTGGTCAAGAAGGCGTATGGTGTACTGGCCTTCATTAATCGAGGGATTGAGTTTAGGAATCGGGAGGTAATGCTGCAACTTTATAAGACCCTTGTCAGGCCTCATTTGGAGTACTGTGCGCAGTTCTGGTCGCCTCACTATAGGAAAGACATAGAAGCCATTGAAAGGGTACAGGGGAGATTTACAAGGATGTTGCCTGGACTGGGAGGCATGCCTTATGAAGTTAGGTTGAGGGAGCTGGGACTCTTTTCCCTGGAGAGACGAAGGTTGAGAGGCGACCTGATAGAAGTTTATAAAATGTTGAGAGGAATAGACAGGGTGGATTCTCAGAGGCTATTTCCCCGGGTTGAAATGGTCGCTACGAGAGGACACAGATTTAAGGTGCGGGGAGGGAGGTTCAGAAGTGATGTTAGGGGTAAGTTTTTCACTCAGAGGGTGGTGAGTGAATGGAATCGGCTGCCGTCAGTGGTGGTGGAGGCGAACTCGCTGGGGTCTTTTAAAAGACTTCTGGATGAGTATATTGGGTTTAATGGGATTGGGGGTTATAGATAGGTCTATAGATTGGTAGGTGTTGATGTGATCGGCGCAACTCGTGGGCCGAAGGGCCTGTTTGTGCTGTAGTGTTCTATGTTCTATGTTCTATGTTAAACCCATTTCTTTCCACTGTACAACCACCTAAAAACAGAGCACTCATTAAGCACAAATGTACCTCACTGCTATAAATTGATCCATTAACTGGGAAGGCACGAGTTGAACGGGAGCCACCTTCCCCCCGCACTCAGTTATGGAAGATTAATAAGTGAATATTGCAGTGAGGTGAGATAATATTTCAGATAATGTTCCATCTTATACACAACCCTCATTAAACCATTTGCAGATGCCTTGGCCAGTGGCTGAAGAAAGCTATTAGTGAACAGCTCAATTCAGCCTTGCATTTTGTTACGAGCCAAACGCTGCCACAAAAACGCCGCACTCTCCCGGCCAAAGCCCCATATGTCAGTGGAAACGCACGCTCAATATGGCAATTCGCATTAACTTGGAAGAAGCAATCCGAGGGACAGATGCTAGCTTTCAAAGTGGAAGCAGAAGGTAATGGAAGCAGCTGTCCCTGTTACAATCCGCATTAATGGAAGGCAACAGAAAATAAACACGGGACGTTCAGCCTCCAGCTTTATGGTGACTCTTATTTGCTCATAAATCAATTAACTTAATTTTAGCTGGATCAGCGCAAGGAATATTGCAACCGCAACCAATGACCTATGTTGTCCTGACTCCTTTCGTACTGCAAAACATCTCAAAGGTTCTTCACAGGAATGCAATCAGGGTGAGGATCGAAACAACTGGGGCGACAAGGTGCTGTCGTGGTTAGCATTGCTGCCTCACAGCACCAGGGACAGGGACAGCACCAGGAATAAAGCCAGGCACAGGGATTGGGACAGAACCAGGGACAGGGATAGGGACAGGGACAGGGACAGGGACAGGGACAGGGATAGGGACAGGGACAGGGACAGAGACAGGAATAGGGACAGTAAAGTTTATTTATTAGTCACAAGTAGACTTAATTAGCACTGCAGTGAAGTTATTGTGAAAATCCCCTCGTCATCACACTCCAGCACCAGGTCGGATCAATCCACCAAACCAGACAGGACAAGGACAGGGATACCGCCTGCCTCGGGGTAACTCTCTGTGTGGAGCACGGGGAGAATGTGCAAACTCCACACCTCAGTCATCCAACCCCAGAACTAAACCTGAGTTCCTGGCACTGTGAGGCAGCGGGGCTAACCACTATTGCTTGTGGCATGACTGGTGCTCAGGACACAAGGAAAGCATCCTTGTCATGGGCCTTACTGAGAACAAGGCATTGCTCTAGACTTGACTATTGTCGATCGGCAGAACATTGCTTCTCAAGCTTGTCCCATCATTCAGTGAGATCCTGGCTGATCTCTGACTCAATTCCATCTTCCCAACTCAGTTCTGTAGCCTTTAACACCCCTGCCTAACAAAAAAGCAATCAGATTGAGATTGGATTGTTGAGGAAGTGTGGGTCACCATCTTTACAGACAATGGAGAGAAATTAAGAGTTAAGGGTCCATCAGTAAAGCAGACACATGCCAGTTGGCCCATGATGGTGGCAGCAGAGTGAACATCCAGTAAACTAGAAAGGAGAGAGTGAACAGCAGCAAGGGCCCAGCAACAATGGAGAAAAAATAAAGGGTGCTCGAACTTGGGTTGGAAATTCTTTGATATAAGCCTCGCCTTTGTATAATAGGAGGCAGCTGGCTAGATGTTTGACAAAGCTTTGCCAAAGGGTCATCTGGACTCTTTTCTCTCCTTACTGGTGCTGCAGATCTGCTGAGATTTTCCATGGTGTGGAGATGCCAGCGTTGGACTGGGGCGGGCACAGTAAGAAGCCTCACAGCACCAGGTTAAAGTCCAACACGTTTATTTGATAGCACAAGCTTTTGGAGCACTGCCCCTTCGTCAGGTGAGTGAAGAGTTGTGTTCACAGGCAGGGCATATATAGACACAAACTCAATTACAAGATAATGGTTGGAAGGCGATTCTTAACAGGTACCAAGTCTTTACAGGTACAGACAATGTGAGTGGGGAGAGGGTTAAGCACAGCTTAGAGAGATGTGAATTTCTAACATCTCTTCTGGTTTCAGATTCCAGCATCCGCAGTAATTTGCTTTTATTTATCTGGTTACGTATGCCTCGTGCCTCCCTGTGAAAGAGAGCATCTGACCTTCAAACGATGCCCTGGAGGTGAATGTCAACATGGTCATCACATGCCTTATGGGCCTAGTCCTACACATTGTGATCTGTTTATTGCCCTTAACCTCTTCAGCCAAAGCAGGCTGTGACTGGGACCAGCACTGGGACATACAATGTCATCCATGCATCTTGATTCACCAATAACCCATCCACTGGGCGACCCCACTGGTATCAATTACACACAGCGAGATAATCTGAAACCATGCAAAAGGCAGTCTGTGGGGAAGAGGTGAGGCATCCCGCAGTTCCATCGAACCACATCACGCACAGATTGTTTCAAGGGGAAAATTCAAGGATGAAGACGTGACTATTAATTTAGTTTTGTTGAGACCCGTGATACAATTTTCCGAGTAAACTTCAATCCACCCCTTTCCCATGCCTCAAATTCAGCCAATACCATTGGTAGGAATATATTTCAAATATTCTGAATTCCTTTCCATCTATTCGGAAAGAAGGGACAATGAGTGCTGACGGTTGGTTGGCTGGTGAAAGTTGACATTTTCCTTCTCTCCTCCGAGGGCATTGAGGTCATCCAGTGGGCGGTACGATGGCATCGCGGTTAGCCCTGCTGCCTCACAGCGCCAGGGGCCCGGGTTCGAATCCCGGTTTGGGTCACTATCTGCGTGGAGTCTGCACGTTCTCCCCGTGTCTGCATGGGTTTCCTCCGGGTGCTCCGGTTTCCTCCCACAGTCTGAAAGACGTGCTGGTTAGGTGCATTGGCCGTGCTAAATTCTCCCTCAGGGTACCCGAACAGGCGCCGGAGTGTGGCGACTAGGGGAATTTCACAGTAACTTCATTGCAGTGTTCATGTAAGCCTACTTGGGACACTCATAAATAAACTAAACTAAATTGTATTCCAACCATCTCCCTAATTGGCAATCAACTCAACCAAACACTGTCAACCATTCTGATCTCTGTGGCTCAAGTTTCACGTTGGGCAACACTCAATCGCCAGAATTTTACCATCCCGCCCGCCACGGGAATCGGGGCAGGAGAGGGGTGAGCCTTGGGAAGGTCCCATGGGGTGGGATTTCGGGGCGAGTGAGGCCATCAAATCCTGCTCAGTGTCCCCTAAATCACACTTTGTTTGATTCATATCAAAATGTAGCAGATAATGAGGTAATTAGCGAAGGATAAGTCACTTTCCCGATCGTAAGACATCAAAGCAACTGACAGAGTGATCTGCACCACACTAACCAAGACAACAACCAAGTCAGACAGCTTCTCTGATAATTACATTGACTAACATAATTAAATGCTAATATAAGATGATAAGGCAGCAGGACATGGACAGGTCATTAAGTCCACCGCTTTGCCAGACAATGTACAAGTCGCTTTGTCACGGTGTACATTTTGTCCATTTAATCTCCCACAGGGAGCTTTTAGATAAATACTTCCTAACTGTCGAAAGCTAATCAAGTGAATCCCCAAAATATTCAACCATCTTCATCGCCCCCCGCCCCGTGTCACTCTGTTTTGTTATACTACACACATAAACAAATCCTTCCCCTTATCTATTATCTGTAAAGAACTAAGAACTAATTAGCCAGGAACTAATTGTTATGAAGAAGTGTTACGGGAGGGCACATTTCACGGCTGCACCCGAGACTCGGGTGACGTGTAACAGAACCAGTTCAAACCGACCCTTCTCTTGTCCAAGGCAGCAGGGCAAGGAACATAGAGAGCTCTCATCATCCCAAGCGGTAATGGTGGCACAGTGGTTAGCACTGCTGCCTCACGGTGCCAGGGAGCCGGGTTCGATTCCTGGCTTGGCTCACTGTGCGTGTGGAGTTTGCATGTTCTCCCCGTGCCTGCATGGGTTTGCTCCAGTTTCCTCCCCCTCTTCAAAGATGTGTGGGTTGGGTTAATTGGCCACGCTAAATTGACCCCAGTGTCAGGTGGATTAATTAACAGCTTAGCAAAAAAAATTCCAAGTCCCGAACGTGTGAAAATGGGAGAGTTTCAGATCTCTTTTTCGGTGACGTCACGCAGAGTGAACAGTTCCCACTGCCTGCCTTCACTTAGGCCCTGCCCCATCCAGGACTCACTCAATGTATCACCGAGCATTTGTCTGGATTAAACTCCATCTGGCATTTCTGTAGCCAAGTCTCCAATCTGTCCTGTTGTATCCTCTGACAATCCCCGGCACTATCAGCAACTCCGCCAATCTTTGTGTCATCCCCAAGCTTCCTAATCAGACCACCCACATTTTCCACCAGATCATTCCTATATACTACAAACAACAGAGGTCCTACCAGTGATCCCTGCAGAACACCACTAGCTACAGATCTCCATTCTGAAAAGCGCCCTTCCACCACTACCCTCTGTCTTCTATAATCAAGCCACTTCTTGCCAGTTCGCCCCGAATCCCATGAGATTTTAGTTTCTGTATCGGTCTACTATGTGGGGCCTTGTCAAATGCCTTATTAAAGTCCATATAATCTGCCCTTCCCTCATCAATCACCTCTTCAAAAAACTCAATCAAGTTGGCCAGACTTCACCTTCCCCGTACAAAACCATGCCGATTGTCCCTAAATAGTCCATTTTCTTCCAAATGTGCAAATATCCTATCCCTCAGCATCTTTCCAAAAGCTTCCCCACCACCGACATCAGGCTCACTGACCTATAATTCCCTGGCTATCACTGCTTCCTTTCTTAAACAAGGGAACAACATTGGCTCTTCTCCAGCCCTTTGGAAAGTTTGTGGTCAAAGGGGATGTGAAGATATCTGTTGAGGCCCCAGCTATTTCTTCCCATGCCTCCCGCAGAAACCTGGGATAGATTCCATCTGGCCTTGCGGACGATATCCACAGCACCTTCTTCTCAGCAAAATAATCTGAGTCTTCATTTGATCTCTCACAATCAAATCGGCCAAGCTTACTGTCAGTAAGGCTTTGGAACAGGTCACCTGATTTTTCGTGTTATCCTTAATTTAAAAGACAATCCCAAGTCGTACAACTTTTACAAACCTTCGAATAGGATCCCCTTCTGAAAAAGAAAATCCTGAGCTTATCCTCCGGCTCCTGATCTCAAACAGCGTTAATCGACCTGTCATTAGCTGCTTCGATGGGAAGTCCCTCAAGTGTCAAGCTTTCTAAGTGGTTATTTACCTCCCCATAATGCGACGTGACAGTGCTGGAATGTCCCGGAAACCTACCCAGGAAACCTCTGACCCGTGACCAAGGCTGAAGCTAATTCACACCTCGTGCCCGAACCAAATCCTCACGGCAACCAAGCGCAGGTTGTGAGTAACTGTCTGAAATCAGTGGACTGAGCTCTTTGGTCAAAGCTGTGGGCAAGTGTTGCCTTTGAGAACTCATGGGCTGTCATGTTAATCTGGAGCATTGACAGCATATGGATTGTTGAATTAGACTAAGCTATCTTCAGCTATATCTGATGAAGACTGACATCCAGTTCCAATGCTCCAGCGGGATGTTATTTGCATTGCGTCAGCATGAACGGGCTTTAATTATCAAAGAGGAAGCTGAATTGAGTAACCTGATAGAAATCTCTAAGCTTATGAGACGGTTTGGTGGGCTAGAGTTTGTGTGGGATTGCTATATTAGAATGATAGAATCCCTACAGCACAGAAGGAGGCCATTTAGCCCATCGAGTCTGCACCGACCACAGTCCCACCCTATTCTCGTAACCCCACATATTTACCCTGCTAACCCCCCTGAAACTAGGGTCAATTTAGCACGGCCAATCCACCCAACCAGCACATCTTTTGGGTGGAACTGAAGGCTGGCGTGCCCGTACAGCAGGTGGTGAGGAAAGCTCATGGTGTGCTGGTCTTCATAACAAGAGGATTTGAGTATCGGAGTAAGGATGTTTTGCTGAAGATATACAGGGCCTTAGTGAGACCACACCTTCAGTATTGACATAGGCTGGCTGGGCCAGCATTTATTGCCCATCCCTAGTTGCTGTGGTTCTGGAGTCACATGTAGACCAGACCAGGTAAGGATGGCAGATTTCCTTCCCTTAAGGACATTAGTGAAGCAGATGGGTTTTTCTGATAATCAATAGATTCTTAATCCCAGATATTGTCAGTAGATTCTTAATTCCAGATATTTTTTTCTACTGAATTCAGATACCACCATCTGCCGTGGTGGGATTTGAACCTGGGTCCCCATAACATTAGCTGAGTTTCTGGATTAATAGTCGAGCGATAATACCACTGGGCTATCACCTCCCCATTTGAATATGTTGATAAAGTATCATGCCTGTCCACGGCGCAGACTCTCAGATACCTATTCTCCACCAAAAACAGCAACAGATTAGCCATTGTGACCAATGGAGGTTTTACACCTGAACCTAGCTCTCCCAACCGTGCCCCTGGGGGGTAGGGAGCGAGTGGAATATCACGGCCTTTGTTTTGGATGCAAAGTGAGTTGCATTTGGCCTGAACAGCCAGTAGCTCCGGAGACAGGCAATGAGCTAACAAGTGTTTGTCAATGCCTATCAACCTCCGTTGTGTGTTTGGTCTTGGTTGATGGACACCTTGAATCCCAGGAGCTTAAAGCTTTGGAATATATAGTGGAGATTTTTCTCAATATAATTCGTTCAGTTCTCCTGTGAAGTTGAACTTGTCATGTATGACACTTGTATTGGGAAGCCTCTGAAAGACTTTTGCTCAAAAGTCTCACAGCTTATTGAACTGTGGAAGAAATATACTCTGCCCTGCACTTGGGGGAATTCGCCTGTGCCTTTCTGCATCTGCGTGTCATGCTGCTGGAAAATAGATCAATTAGTTTTAACAGATACTGGCTGGCAGGTCTGACAAGTGAGCACTTATTACCTTTAAGAAAAGATTGAAGATTGCAGAGATACGGGCGATAAAGATGGTGCAAGATTGCCCTAATGGTTAACGTGCAGCTCTCACTCCTGTAACCAGGCCGGGAATACAAACTGCCTCTTGACCCTATTCAAATCCATTCTGTCGGGCATGTAAAGGGGATGGAATTGCTGGATTCCAAATCAGTCAGTATTCCGAACGGATTATAATCCATGCCCAATCTACAGAGGGCCAGAGATGATTTTTAATTTGATTTGATTTATTATTGTCACATGTATTAGCATACAGTGAAAAGTATTGTTTCTTGCGTGCTATACAGACAAATCATACCGTTCATAGAAAAGGAAACAAAACAGTGCAGAATGTAGTGTTACAGTCATAGCTAGGGTGCAGAGAAAGATCAACTTAATGCAAGGTAGGTCCATTCAAAAGTCTGACAGCAGCAGGGAAGAAGCTGTTCTCGAGTCGGTCGGTACGTGACCTCAGGCTTTTGTATCTTTTTCCCGAAGGAAGAAGGTGGAAGGGAGAATGTCTGGGGTGCGTGGGGTTCTTAGTTATGCTGGCTGCTTTGCCAAGGCAGTGGGAAGTGTAGACAGAGTCAATGGATGGGAGGCTGGTATGCATGATAGAATGGGCGACATTCACGACTTCTTGTAGGTCTGGGGCAGAGCAGGAGCCCATACCAAGCTGTGGTACAACCAGAAAGAACGCTTTCTACGATGTATCTGTAAAAGTTGGTGAGAGTCGTAGCTGACATGCCAAATTACTTCTCACAGCTGTGAGATGAAGGGGAGGGGTGGTGACTATTGTGTGACCAAGTATACACAGGAAAAAATCTTGTTTAGAAATGGGATTTCTCAGAGTGCACGGAGAACAACTTCACATTACAGGAGAATTGATTTCACTGCCTCAGCCTAGTGATGGCCCAGTGGTATAATCACTAGACTATTCATCCAGAAACTCAGTGAATGTTCTGGGGACCCGGGTTCGAATCCTGCCAAGGTGAATGGTGGAATTTGAATTATTAAAAAAATCTGGAATTAAGAATCTCCTGATGACCATGAAACCATTGTCGGAGAAACCCATCTGATTCAAAAAATGTCCTTTAGGGAAGGAAATCTGCCATCCCTACTTGGTCTGGCCAACATGTGAGCCATAGCAACGTGTTGACTCTCAACTGCCCCCTAGAGTGGCCTAGCAAGCCACTCAAGAAGGCAGCTCACCATCATTTTCTCAAGGGCAACGAGGGACGTTTAAAAACAAGGAACAAAATGGTGTCACCTTTTCTTTATTAGTGTTACAAGTAGGCTTACATTAATACTGCAATGAAGTTACTGTGAAAACCCCCCAGCCGCCACACTCAGGCACCTGTTCGGGAGAATTTAGCACGGTCATTGCATCTAACCAGCACGTCTTTCGGACTGTGGGAGGAAACCGGAGCAGGCATGGGGAGAACGTGCAAACTCTGCATAGAACAGAGCCAAGCCGGGAATCGAACCCGGGTCCCTGGCACTGTGAGGCAGCAGCGCTAACCACTGTGCCACCTTGCCACCCAAGAACCTGCTAAAGGTCCATCTAAAAAAAACACACACGCAGATGCACATACATGTCCATGTGGGAACCTGCACACACACACATAAAATGCATACACATTCATGTACACCAAACATATACCAGTACACAGTGGTTGAATGTTACACAGTATCAGGGTAAGCCTGTGGCCTTGCCTCTCTTGGTGCAGAAGACTCATCAATTTAATTATATTCAGCATCAATTACTCCTATTTCATTTTCCCTCAATCTCCAACGTCTCCCCGTAGGAAGGTCCCGACTACACCTGTCAATAAGAGTTCTGCATGGCTGCCCATGGACATTTGGAGGTCCCACTCAGCCCATTACCAGATGATCTTGAATGATTTATTTCTGTTTTTGTCCTTGAATTAGCATACAGTTTAATGCTGAGATAGGAAATTGAAATTGTGAAGTAAATCTCTGGGGAATCCATCAGCGGTTAACAGATGGGCAGTTGTAAAATCGACTGAGCAACGAGGAACAAAATGGTGTCACCTTTTCTTTTACCTCACATGATGTCTATTCTCTGCTTCTGAAGGGAAACAGTGCTGCAGGTGCAGGGCAGCATGGGATATTCTGACCCAAGTGGTCATTTATCTTAGACAATAGGTTCGAAATTTGGCCAGGCTTCTTTTGGGGACTAAATAAATGGTAGGCCTCAGGTTTTTTTTAATTCGTTTGTGGGACGTGGGTGTCGCTGGCTGGGCCAGCATTTATTGCTCATCCCCAGTTGCCCAAGGTCAGTTGAGAGTCAACCACATTGCTGTGGCCATGGAGTAACAAGTAGGCCAGACTGAGTAAAGATGGCAGATTTCCTTCCCTAAAGGACATTAGTGAGCCAGATGGGTTTTTCCGACAATGGTTTCATGGTCATCAGTAGATTCTCAATTCCAAGATTTCAAATCCAGATAATTTTTTATTGAATTCAAATTCCACCCTCTGCTGTGACAGGATTCGAACCTGGGTCCCCCAGAACATTAGCTGGATCAGTGGTCTAGCAATATTATTACCAGGCCATGGCCTCCCAAATTGAGGCGATAGGCCCAATCGTTATAGTCAAACAAAGGCAAATAAAGATAGGGCTGGAATGCTGTGGGATCATGTTAGACTGATAGGAATACTGGAACATTTTTAGAATCATAGGACACTACAGGGCAGAAAGAGGCCCTTCGGCCCATTGAACCTGCACCGAATACAATCCCACCCAGGCCCTACCCCCATATCATGCCCACTAATCCCTCTAACCTACACATCCCTGGGAACATAAGAAATAAAGAAATAAGAACATAAGAAATAGGAGCAGGAGTAGGCCATCTAGCCCTTCGAGCCTACCCCGCCATTCAATAAGATCATGGCTGATCTGTTGTGGCTCAGTTCCACTTTCCCGCCCTCTCCCCATAACCCTTAATCCCCTCTCTTATCAAGAACCCATCAACCCGCTTCTTAAAAATATTTAGCGAGGTAGCCTCCACCACTTCAACGGGCAGAGAATTCCAGAGATTCACCACCCTTTGAGTGAAGAAGTTCCTCCTCAACTCCGTTCTAAACCGGCCCCCCCTTTATCTTGAGGCTGTGCCCCCTAGTCCTACTGTCTTTTTTGAGCGGGAAGAGTCTCTCCACCTCTATCCTATCCATCCCATTCATCATCTTATACGTCTCAATGAGATCTCCCCTCATTCTTCTAAACTCTAACGAGTACAAGCCTAGTTTATTCAACTAAGGGACAATTTCTTCGCGTGGCCAATCAACCTAACCTGCACATCTTTGGAGTGTGGGAGGAAACCGGAGCACCCGGAGGAAACCCACGCAGACATTTTTGGGGTGAAGTGACCGTGTTTCTGTGGACCAGCGGTTGGTAGCTCTGTGAAACCAGAAGGAGGACTCTCACTTCTGGATCTACAAAAATACAACAACTTGGATTCCTGTGGAAGCCTCTGACTTCCAAAGGTGCTTCGACAAGAACAGAATTTGACACTGAGCCGCATGAGATGTGAAATCAATATTCTAGCATTAGGAGCTACTAGATATTATTGACCAAGAAATGCTTGGTCAATGAGTTAGGGTTTATGAAGTGTTTTATCACGTACCAACCAACTCAGGAACAGCTTCTTCCCTGCTGCCATCAGACTTTTAAAAAGAACAAAGAAACTTACAGCAGAGGAACAGGCCCTCCAGCTCTCGAAGCCTGCACCGACCATGCTGCCCATCTGAACTCAAACCCTTTATCCTTCCGGGGACCATATCCCTCTATTCCCATCCTATTCATGTATTTGTCAAGATGCCTCTTGAAAGTCATTATTGTATCCGCTTCCACTACCTCCCCCAGCAGTGAGTTCCAGGCACCCACCACCCTCCGTGTAAAAAACTTGCCTCGTACGTCTCCTTTAAACCTTGCCCCTCGCACCTTAAACCTGTGCCCCCCCAGTAATTGACTCGTCCACCCTGGGAAAAGTCTTCTGACTATCCGTTCTGTCCCTCATTAATCTTGTAGACTTCTATCAGGTCGCCCCTCAATCTCTGTTGTTCAGTGAGAACAAACCGAATTTCTCCAACCTCTCCTCACAGCTAACGTCCTCCATACCAGGCAACATCCTGGTAAATGTTTTCTGGACCCCCTCCAAAGCCTCCACATCCTTCTGGTCATGTGGCAGCCAGAATTGAACACGATATTCCGAGTGAATGGACCTACCTTATATTAAGCTGATCTTTCTCTAGATCCTAGTTATGACCGTAACACTACATGCTGCACCCTCTTCTTTCCATTTCCCTTATGTACTCTATGAAGAGTGTGCTTTGTTTGTATAGTGCACAAGAAGCAACTGAGCCAGCTCGGGGTAAGGAACAGTCCAAATTGCAAGGACCAGGCACATGGGTTTACCTTCTCAGGGAAGAGAGGCCACTGGCTCACATCTGAGGAGATAATGTGAAAATCTTCTTCCTGTGAAGGAGGCATAGGAGCAGAATGAGGCCATTCGGCCCATTAAATCTGCTCCGCCATTCAAACACGGCTGAGAGGAAGAAGTGAGCTGGTTGGTGTGTGATTTTGTTTCACCTGAGCTTGTGTGAGATGATTAGAGACACTCTGGAGTTCAAATGATCCGATCCAAAAAGGGCTGACAGCCCAAGATGTAATTTTTAACATGATGTGAGGCATTCAGTAGTTGGATAAGGGCGACAGTGGTTAGCATTGTTGCCCTTATCCAACTGGTGGCACAGTGGTTAGCACTGCTGCCTCACAGCGCCAGGGACCCGGGTTCAATTCCGGCCTCGGGTCACTGTCTGTGTGGAGTTTGCACATTCTCCCCATGTCTGCACGAATTTCCTCCGGGCGCTCCGGTTTCCTCCCACAGTCCAAAGATCTGCAGCTTGGGCCACTGTCTGTGTGGAGTTTACACATTCTCCCCGTGTCTGTGTGGGTTTCCTCCGAGTGCTCTGGTTTCCTCCCACAGTCCAAAGATGTGCAGGATTGACTATGCTAAATTGACCCTAGTGTTAGGGCGATTAGCAGGGTACATATGTGGTGTTGTGGGAATAGGGCCTGGTTGGGATTGTCATCAGTGCAGAATTGATGGACCGAATGGCTTCCTTCTGCACTGTAGGGATTCTATGATTTCTTGGAATTATTTTCAACTTGATGGCTGAAACCCACATTGCCACATTTAACCTTAATAATGATCCAATCATCTCGGGGAACATGCAAGATTCCCAAAACCCTTTGTAGCCACTGTCAATGCAACGGAATACACACTTTCCAGGAGTTTATACACTGTGACATTTAGACCATACACAGTAATTCTCATTTCATTAAATAAAAACACATTTCTAACATGCATTTTATGGACTGCACTGAAAAAAATGCGTAGAATCGGGAGACATTACTTGACGTTCAATTCCTCTTTCTGTAATGTGCTCACACAATCCCTATCAAAATAGACATTAAAAATATTGCACTATTACACTTTCAGGTCCACCCTTAGATTGATGTTACTGCCTATTAAATTTTACTGGAGAAGTACTAAAGAGGGCTGCTGTTATTTTGCAGAGTTTGTGTTTGATTCCTGGGCTTGAGTCTCTGAGCTGTATGCACCTGGCAATTGGTGGATTTTGATTTGATTTATTATTGTCACATGTATTAACATACAGTGAAAAGTATTGTTTCTTGTGCGCTATACAGACACAGCATACTGTTCATAGAGAAGGAAAGGGGAGGGTGCAGAATGTAGTGTTACAGCTAGAGTGTGGAGAAAGATCAACTTAATGCAAGGTAGGTCCATTCAAAATTCTGATGGCAGCAGGGAAGAAGCTGTTCTTGAGTCGGTTGGTACGTGATCTCAGACTTTGGTATCAGTGCAGGTGAGTATTTAAATACTTCTTAAATGTTATGAGGGTTTCCGCCTCCACCATCCTTTCAGGCAGTGAGTTCCAGACTCCCACCACTCTCTGGGTAAAAACATTTTCACATTATCTCCTCAGATGTGAGCCAGCGGCCCTGAGAAGGTAAATCCATGTGCCTGGTCCTTGCAATTTGGACTGTTCCTTACCCCAAGCTGGCTCAGTTGCTTCTTGTGCACTATACAAACTCAACCCTGCTCTTAGTCTTCTACTTCTTTCGTCAAATCTGTGACCCTTGGGTATTGACCCCTGTACTAATGGAAGAAGTGCCTTCCCATCCACCTATGCCCCTCATAATCCTACAACCATCTCTGCTCCAAGGACAGCCCCAGCCTATCCAATATTTCCTCACATCTCAAACCCTCCAGCTCAGGCAACATCGCGATATATCTCTCCTGCACCCTCTCCAGTACAACCACATTCTTCCGAGAATGTGGTGACCAGAACCGCACGCACCCCTCCAATTGTGCCCTAACCAGAGTTTTATACACTTCCAGCATGACCCCCACCCCCCCTGCTTCAATAAAAGCAAATTACTGCAGATGCTGGAATCAGAAACAAAAACAGAAAATGCTGGAAAATCTCAGCAGGTTTGACAGTGTCCGTGGAGAGAGACTAGAGCCAACGTTTGGAATCTGGATGCCCCCTCCTCAGAGCTGACCTTCCTCCTCTTGTTTTCAGGTTGATCAAAGGATAAATACTGACGGTTCACTGGAGAGATGGCCCCTGATCTTCTTCGCAATAGTGCTGCAGGATCTTTCACATGTGTCGGAGAGATGGGACGGGGCCTCAGCTGAGTGACTCATTGGAAGACCAGCCCCTCACTCTCTCCCGGAGTGCTCCTGGGGCATGTCAGGCCTTAGAATCGGTCTTGAACTCACAACCTTCTTGGTTGAGAGGTACTTGTGTGGCCCACCAAACCACAGCCGACAGGCGATGCGGGTTCAACCTCAGTTAATTACCTGGGGATGGACTCTCCAACCTCGCCCGCGGCTGGGATTCTCCAGTCCCGCTGCGGTGGACAGAGTTTTGGCTGAGTGTCAAATTCTCCGTCCTCGCCGGCAGCAGCGAGGCACGGACGTTCGCAGAGTTCGGATCTCAGCTTGGATGGACCTGGGCAAGGGGAAAAGATATAAACCAGCGGTTCCTGTACCCGAGAACCATCCAGTGATCAATGCCAGACAGCGTGTCTGCTGGAGGAGGAAGAGGACATGACTAAACTGTGATGCTTTCCAAGGACAAATAGCCTGCCGCTACGTATCGCCTGGACTCACATTTGATGAATGGTTACTTTGATGGACACCCCAGAAGGAGGCCCATTGGACACGCAATGAGTTGAGAAATTTAAGAGACATTAAAAAGTCCACATGAGCAGACCCTTCCTGTGGGATATCTTTCACTAGAGATCTCATTGGGCAAAGTTAGACAACCTCAATAAGAGCACCATGAAATCTGTGGGATGGTGCAGAGAAACTGCTCTATTTTACCTGCACACTGCATGCTGACACAGGGGTGACAAGCTGGTACAGCGGTTAGCGTTGCTGCCTCGCAGTGCCAGGGATCCGGGTTCAATTCCAGCCTCTGGTCACTGTCTGTGCGGAGTTTGCATGTTCTGTGCGTGGGTTTCCTCCGGGTGCTCCGGTTTCCTCCCTCAGCCCAAAGATGTGCAGGTTGGGTGGACTGGCCAGGCTAAATTGACCCTTAGTGTCAGGGGGGGCTAACTGTGTGGGGGTTACGGGGATGGGCCTGGGTGGGATGATGGTCGGTGCAGTCTCTATCCTGACTGACGCTGCACGGGGATGGGCCGAACGGCCTCCTTCTACACTGTTTCTATAATTCAGTTCAGAAATGGCAAAACGTGAGGACATTTGCAGCAACGTAAAGCCAACATTCCTCAAGATGCGGTAACCAGGTGCACGGTCTCACAGAGAGCTGGATTTTAAGGAAATCATTAGCAACTTGGCAAAGTGGGGACCGGGTCTCTTTAAGACGGAGGAATGATAAGCATTCAGTTCAAGCGAAAGACGCTCCTCAAAGCTCTTCAATGTCAATTAAAACGCTGGATTTTGGGGTCAAGTTGACTCGTTGCTCTTTATAATTCTTTCATTTTGCTGCTGTCTTCACCAATCCGAAGGGCGATCATATCACCGATGCTGCCAAGGGTGGTCTCAGAGCCTGCGAAGGGGCGGTGAGGAGCTTCCAGTGCCCCGACGTTGCCATGGTTACCTCCTGCAGTACTCTTAAAAAAATCACGAGGAAGTCTCCTGGGTGAACGCTGTGAACTTGATGATCGTAAGGGTTTAGTTTCTTGATCCCGCTGACGTGTTTTGTCAATGCTCACAGGTTTCCTCGGCGTGGGAACTGTTTCCTCGCTGCCTCATCCCGTTTGTCAAACCCCCGCGGAAAGACACCATCCCCCCCCCCAACCCCACCCCCCACCCCCCACCCCCCACGCCCCCCTATCCGCAGGACTCCATGGCAGCCTCTGTCGGATTAAAGAAAAGGACCAGCCTTCCTCTGGCCTGGAGGAGGAGGAATGGGCTGAGGTGGTCTACCCGAATCCCAGCATGTCAGAGTTCAAAGGCGGTGTGGTGGCACAGTGGTTAGCACTGCTGCCTCTCAGCGCCAGGGACCCGGGTTCAATTCCGGCTTCGGGCCTCTGTCGGTGTGGAGTTTGCAAGTTCTCCCCGCGTCTGCGTGGGTTTCCTCCGGGTGCTCCAGTTTCCTCCCTGTACACCAAAGATGTGCTGGTTAGGTCGATTGGCCATGCTAAATTGACCCGGGTGTCGGGGGATTAGCAGAGTAAATACGTAGGGTTACGAGGATAGGACCTGGGTGGGGTTGTGGTCGGTGCAGATTCGATGGGCCAAATGGCCTCCTTAGGCACTGTAGGGATTCCATGGAAGGTGTTCATGATCACGAGGGGTGCGCACAGAGTAGATACAAAGAAACTGTTCCTACTTATGAAAGGATTGAGACCGAGAGGCACAGGTTTAGAGTAATTGGTAAAATGTGATATGAGAAAATCTTCCTCACGTTGTTAATGTCTGGAATCATTAAATCTACGGTTGGAGACAGGCCCTTCAGCCTAAACTGGTCCATGCTGACAAGAATGCCCATTTAAGCTAACCCCATTTGCCTGCATTTGGCCCATATCCCTGCAAACCTTTCCTAGTCATGTATCTGTCCAAATGCCTTTTAAATGTTTAAATAAAAGCTTATTTATTAATCACATGTAAGGCTTCCATTAACACTGCAATGAAGTTACTGTGAAAATCCCCCAGTTGTCAGACTCTGGCGCCTGTTTGGGTACACTGAGGGAGAATTTAGCACGGCCAATGCACCCTAACCAGCACATCTTTCAGACTGTGGGAGGAAACCCTTGCAGACACAAGGAGAATGAGCAGACTCTGTACAGACAGTGACCCAAGCCGGGAATCAAACCTGGATCCCTGGCACTGTGAGGCAGCCATGCTAACCACTCTGCTGCCCTGTCTAAGAGGGTGGCAGCGGTGGGTTTAATCGAAGCAGTCAGAAGGAAATGAATACGCTATTTGAAAAGGAAGAATGTGCAGGATTTACGGGGAGAAGGTGGGGGGAGCGGCACTAATGGAATTGTTACTTTGGAGAGCCAGTACTGACACAATGGGGCAAATGGCCTCCTTCTCGTTGTACAAGATCTTTAGTTGGAGGTCACATCTCAGCCATTCTCTCACACCTGCTTCTCGTGTCAATGAGGGTCAGCAGAGAGCTGGGAAGAAAATACAACCCCAAACACCTTCCATGTTCGGAACAGTGTAACAGCCCTTCTAAAAGGAGAAAAAATCAATGATATTGACCTGATTTCTCCTTAACATCAGTGTATCTGCCATCTTAGAACAGGATCAGATGATAAGAAGCTGGGCCACACACATTTACTATTCAACCTTCCCTCTCCAAAATCAAATCATCATTTATATAAAACTGCTAGATGCTGTTTCTGAAAAATTCAAAGAATCCAGTGACACGGCCATCGAAAAAGCCCAGAGCCAAGATCCTACTACACAAACATACAAATTAGCGACAGGAGTAAAACCATTCAACCCTCGACCCCGCTCCGTCATTTGATAGGTCCATGGCCGATCTGACTGTGGCCTTGACCCCACTCTCCTGTCTCCCTCCGATCCCCTTTGTCAATTGCCAAACCTGTCTAATGCAGCCTTGAACATATTCCACCACCCAGCCTCCACTTCACTCAGGGAAAGAGATCTCCGCAGGTTCATCACCCTCTGAGAGCAAAGGACATCCTCTCCTTCCCAAATGGGAGATGCCATCATTTTTAAAGTATGTCCTCCGTGTCTATTCTCTGCCAGCGTCCACATCTCTTCAGGATCTTACGTGCTTCAATTAGATCCCCTCCCACTCTTCAACACTCCATAACCCCCTCAACGCAGCTGAACAGATTTGGTCCCCTTACCTCAGGAAAGATAAACTGGCACTGGAGGCAGTCCAAAGAAGGTTCACTGGATTAATCCTCACCTTGATGAAGGGGCAGCGCTCTGAGAGCTCGTGATTCCAAGTAAACCTGTTTGACTGTAACCTGGTGTTGTGAGACTTCTTCCTGTGGATTGATCCTGGATGTAGGTGGAGGAGAGTTTGAGTAGATTGGGCCTGTACTCAATGGAGTTTAGAAGAATGAGAGGCGACCTTATTGAGACATATCAGATTCTCAGGCAGGTTGACAGGGCAGATGCTGAGAGGTTGTTGCCCGTTGTGGAAGAGTCGGGGACAAGAGGGTAGAATCCCAGGCTGGAATTTTACCGGCACACCAGTCCCGATTCCGGGGGTGGGCTCGGCTCGGAGAACAGCATTCTCCGTTGGCCTCGGGCAGGATCGTGCGAAACTTGGGCAGACACATAAGAACATAAGAAATAGGAGCAGGAGTAGGCCATCTAGCCCTTCGAGCCTGCCCCGCCATTCAATAAGATCATGGCTGATCTGTCGTGGCTCAGTTCCACATTCCCACTCTCTCCCCATAACCCTTAATCCCCTCGCCTATCAAAAACCTATCAACCCGCGTCTTAAAAATATTGAGCGAGGCAGCCTCCACCACTTCAACGGGCAGAGAATTCCAGAGATTCACCACCCTTTGAGTGAAGAAGTTCCTCCTCAACTCCGTTCTAAACCGCCCCCCCTTTACCTTGAGGCTGTGCCCTCTAGTCCTACTGTCCTTTCTGAGCGGGAAGAGTCTCTCCACCTCTATCCTATCCATCCCATTCATCATCTTATACGTCTCAATGAGATCTCCCCTCATTCTTCTAAACTCTAACGAGCCTCAGAGCAAGGAGTGCCCCATTGAAGACAAAAATGAGGAAGAATTTCTCATCTTGGGGGGTAGCAAATTCTTGACCGCTGTAGAGGCTGGGTCATTAAACATAGAAATATAGAAAATAGGAGGAGGAGGCCATTCAGCCCTTCATGTCTGCTGCACCATTCATTATAATGATGGCTGATTATCCAGGCTGATGAAGGCCTGATCCCACCTTCCCCCCGCAATATCCTTTGATCCTCTTTAACCCAAGGGTTACATCTATTTCCTTCTTGAAAACACATGTTTTGACATCAACTACTCACTGTAGTAGCAAATTCCACAGTCTTGCCACTCTCTGGGTGAAGACATTAAGTGTATTCAGGGCTGAGACAGAGAGATTTTTGATCAGTAAAGGGATCGAGTGTTATGGGAATAAGGCGGAAAAGTGGAGTTGATGATTATCATATCAGATCAGCCATAATCTCATTGAATGGTGAAGTAGACTTGATGGGCCGAATGGCCTATTTCTGCTCCTAATTCTTATGGTCTTATCAGTTGATCGATCTCTGAACTGCCTCTGATGCAGTCATTTGTTTTTTAATTAAGAAGACTGAGACTGTCCTGATAAAGATGGGGAGAAACATAAATACAAATCAACATCAACCGGACTACAATGTAAAAATGATTTTGATTTTAAAAATAGACAAGGTTTTACCCCGAGTGGCCATGACTCATACCGAAGGAATTTCTAACCTTCAGACAAACCAGGAGATTCTCATTATCTTTTAAACAAAAAGGTTTCACTGCCCTTTCCTGGAGCTGTACAAAGCTTCTTTGTATTACTGAAGAAGAATTCTGGCCACCATTGATGTGCTATCTCCAAGGATAAAGGCAGCTATTCGTGACTCCTAGTGTCCAATGTGATGTTAATGGTCCAATAGTTACCTGCTCCAAAATGCAATGGGTTTCAGTCCAAAATCACACTGTTACATGGCCAAATTAATTGCCTGAATTAATTTCATTAAAAAGCAGTTGGAATTTATCCTCAATCTCTGTTTGACCTCCAAAGAGAACTGCATCTGTCTCCCATCTTATCGCTGAACAGGTAGTAATCAAACGATCTCCGTCCAGGTACAATTGCCTGGTCCTCACCTACGCTGCAAACTATGGGGACATGGGAGCTGGTCGCCTTAAACAATAATTCACCTCTCTGTGCTCCCTCCCCTTGTAGAAGTCTCACTTTTGGAAAGGCTGATCACCCTGTGATAGTCAACCTTCTGAAGAGACATTCCAAAAGGCTTTTCATTCTGGACTCATGTAGAACCATAAATCATATTTTATTGTGGCCTGGCTCTATACTCTTTTCTTCCCCTGCTTTATCTCCAAGGATAAAGGCAGCTATTCGTGACTCCTAGTGTCCAGTGTGATGTTAATGGTCCGATAGTTACCTGCTCCAAAACGCAATGAGTGCAAACAAGCACAGACATTGCAAACCCCGACCCCCTTTCCAAACCTGTGTGTGTGTGAAATAAAGCAATCCTTTTACTTTATCTTATCTCTAGTTTGCTGTGACAGAGGGTTGGAACACTCCATAGTGACCGAGTGTAGGGTGTCGAAATTTGCTGATGACACCAAGATTGGGGGAACGGCAAATTGTGCGGAGGGTGTGGAGAGTCTGCAGAAGGATCTAGATAGGCTGGGCGAATGGGCCAGGAAATGGCAAATGGAATTTAATGTTGGCAAGTGTGAGGTGGTCCACTTTGGTAGGAAGAATGGTAGGAAGGACTATTACTTACGGGGCGAAAAACTGCAGCAGGCGACGGTGCAGAGGGACCTCGGGGTCCTTGTGCATGAGTCGCAAAAACCCAGCCTGCAGGTGCAGCAGGTGGTCAGGAAGGTGAATGGGATGCTGGCCTTCATAGCGAGGGGGATTGAATATAAAAGTAGGGAGGTCTTATTGCAGCTGTATAGGGCATTGGTGAGGCCGCAGCTGGAGTACTGTGTGCAGTTTTGGTCGCCGCACTTACGCAAGGATATTTTGGCCTTGGAGGGAGTGCAAGAGGAGGTTTACTAGGCTGATACCAGAGTTGAGGGGGTTGAGCTATGAGGAGAGGCTGAATAAACTGGGCTTGTACTCGTTAGAGTTTAGAAGAATGAGGGGAGATCTCATTGAGACGTATAAGATGATGAATGGGATGGATAGAATAGAGGTGGAGAGACTCTTCCCGTTCAAAAAAGACAGTAGGACTAGGGGGCACAGCCTCAAGATAAAAGGGGGGCGGTTTAGAACGGAGTTGAGGAGGAACTTCTTCACTCAAAGGGTGGTGAATCTCTGGAATTCTCTGCCCGTTGAAGTGGTGGAGGCTGCCTCGCTAAATATTTTTAAGACGCGGGTTGATGGGTTTTTGATAAGAGAGGGGATTAAGGGTTATGGGGAGAGGGCGGGAAAGTGGAACTGAGCAGCGACAGATCAGCCATGATCTTATTGAATGGCGGGGCAGGCTCGAAGGGCTAGACGGCCTACTCCTGCTCCTATTTCTTATGTTCTTATGTTCTTAAGTTGGGGAAAATCGACTTATAAAGTCAGGTGGGGGGGGGGGGGAATCAAAAATTAAAAATGCCTTTCTGTTTTAGGTGAGTGGGGAGAGGAGAGGCAGAAATCCCCCCCAAAAAAATTCCAACTGATGAATTCACGTGAAAACTGGAGCACTGCAGCAGGGCTGGAGAATCCCATCCACGGGCGAGTCCCGAGTTTTCCAGCTCAGGTCTCCTGTGCCATCAGTCCTGGCATTTCTGGATCATAAGGACAAAATAAATGGGAATAGAAATAAACAGCATAGCCCTTCCGGCCCACTCTGCCATCCAACAGAATTCTGGTTTATCTTCTAATTCAACCTCACCCAGCTGTCCCCTTCCCATGTTAAATTTGTTTTCCAAACAGGTTAAAATTTGTCTACCTCAGCCTTTAATATATTGAATGAAGGGGCAACTGGAGTGGGGAATTCCAAAGATTCAAAAGCCTTTGAGTGAAGCAATTTCTCAACAGGACTAGAGGGCACAGCCTCAAAATAAGGGGGTTGGGGTGCAGTTTAGATCAGAGTTGAGGAGGAACTTCTTCACTCAAAGGGTGGTGAATCTCTGGAATTCTCTGCCCATTGAAGTGGTGGAGGCTGCCTCATTGAATATATTTAAGTCACGGGTAGATAGGTTTCTGATAGACAGGGGAATTAAGGGTTATGGGGAGCAGGAGGGTAAGTGGAACTGATCCACTTCAGATCAGCCATGATCTTATTGAATGGCGGGGCAGGCTCGAGGGGCTAGATGGCCTACTCCTGCTCCTATTTCTTATGTTCTCAAATCCAGAGGAAGTTCTCAAGAATGATTCCAGGAATGAAGGGTTAGCCACATGAGGAGCGGTTGAGGAGTCTGGGCCTATATTTGATGGAGTTTAGAAGGATGGGCTGGGGGGAGGGATCTAATTGAAACTTACAGAATACCGAGAGGCCCTAAATAGAGTGGATGTGGAGAGAATGTTTGCACTAGTGGGAGAGACTAGAACTCGAGGGCACCACCTCAGAGTGAAGGGACACTCCTTTCGAACAGAGGTAAGGAGGAATTTCTTCAGCCAGAGAGTGGCGAATCTGTGGAACACATTGCCACAGAAGGAGGCCGGGTCATTGAGTGTCTTTAAAACAGAGATAGGTAGGTTCTTGATCAGTAAGGGGAACAGCGAGAAGACAGGAGAATGGGGATAAGAATCATATCAGCCATGAGTGAATCGACAGACCAAATAGGCTAATTCTGCTCCTACATCTTATGGTCCTCATCTCAGTCCTAACTGATTGCTCCCTTATCCTGAGCCTCTGCCCCTGGATCCCTCAGCCACCGTAAAGACCTCCCAGTGTCTCGTCAGCCAAGCTCCTTCCGAGCGTTAGCAGTATTTTTCAATGAGATCACCTCTCCTTCCTCTAAACACCAGAGAGTAGAAGCACCGTACAACACGTAAGATGCTCCCTCGTTAATCTGACCAATCCCTTTAGGATAACTGCTTTCAGGAAGCAAAACCAAGAATTTGTGACTAATTACAAACTGCCGAGTTCAAACACGAGGCAGTTGTAACTCAACGTCAAAGGCTAGGCTGCAGATCAAAGATTAGCTCTTGCTCTCACGTTTAAAGGATTTTGTTTCGGTTGGTAACAGAGGATGCTGCTTTGAAGCAGGATATCGGGTGTCAAGGGTCCCATTAAATGCAAGGCATTTAAATATTATTGAGAATATGCAGCTCAGAACGGTCCATTCGGCCCAACTGATCGATGCTGGCCCCTCCTCCCATCCTAATTCAGCACGGTGGCACAGTAGTTAGCACTGCTACCTCACATCGCCAGGGAGCCGGGTTCGATTCCCAACTTGGGTCACTGTCTGTGTGAGCTCGCACATTCTCCCCGTGTCTGCGTGGGTTTCTTCTGTTTTCCTCCCACAGTCCAAAAAACGTGCTGGTTAGGTGAATTGGCCATGCTAATTCTATCACCATGCCGTGCTACCGTGGAGCGGCACGGTAGCACAGTGGTTAGCACTGTGGCTTCACAGCTCTAGGGATCCGAGTTCGATTCCTGGGTCGGGTCACTGTCTGTGTGGAGTTTGCACATTCTCCTCGTGTCTGCATTGGTTTCCTCCGGGTGCTCCGGTTTCCCCCCACAGTCCAAAGATATGCGGGTTAGGTTGATTGGCTGTGCTAAATTGCCCTTTAGTGTCCTGAGATCTGTAGGTTAGAGGGATTAGCGGGTAATTCTGTAGGGACATGGGGGTAGGGCCTGGGTGGGAGTGTGGTCGGTGCAGACTCAATGGGCCGAATGGCCTCTTTCTGTGCTTTAGGGTTTCTATAATTTCTAAATTCTCCCTCAGTGCATGCGAACAGGCACCAGAGTGTGGCGACTCAGGGATTTTCACAGTAACTTCATTGTGGTGTTAATGCAAGCCTACGAATAAATCAACTTAAAAACTTTAATCCAATCAAGGTGTCCTCTATCCCTTTCTCAGTCATATGCCTATCCAGCTTCATCTCAAAAACATCTATTCGCTTCGAAAATTCTCTGTGGCAGTCTGTTCCACACTGTAACCACTCTCCTGGGTAACAAAACTGCTTCTGAATCCCTTGTTGGATTTATATATACCTGTCGAGGCAACATGGTCAAAAACTTATGTTTATGCTTTTCTCAGGGTTCATTGCTGGGATCTCCCCAAAGGTTTCCAATAATCATAGAGCCCCTACAGTGCAGAAGAAGGCCATTCGGCCCATCGAGTCTGCACTCAATCCCACCAAAGGCCCTATCCCCATGACCCCATTTACCCTGCTCATCGCCCTGACACTAAGGGTGAACTTAGCGTGGCTAATCCACCTAACCTGCACACCTTTGGAGCGTGGGAGGAAACGGGAGCACCCCGGGTAAACCCACGCAGGCACGGGGAGAATGTGCAAACTCTGCACAGGCAGTGACCCGAGGCTGGAATTGAACCCGGTCCCTGGTGCTGTGAGGCAGCAGTGCTAACTGCTACGCCACCATGCTGCCCACTGTGCCTCTCAGGAGTTTGGAAAGGGCTGTGGCGTGAATGAGGAATCACCCTGGATTTTAGTTTGTGTCGAGGTTTGAGAGGTCCCAATATTGAAGGTAGTGAGAAGTGTCAGCTTGGTTACTGGTGTCACATTGCAACATGCTGCAGGACACCCCCCCCACCGCACCACCCCACCACCTCCCCCCCTCCCGCCCCCCATCCCCCCTGGCTCCCCACCTTCGAGACACCGCCTGAGAGTGAAACCTACCCTATTTTAAATAAAGATACTCAATAGTCAATAACTGGATGGCACCTCAAATCTGTTCGAGTTTTGACTCTGACTGGCAGATCCTGGAGAGCTGAGTTGCCCATTGCAACGTGTCTGACCCGTATATAGAGTCATAGGGGTTTGCAGCATGGAAACAGGCCCTTCGGCCCAACTTGTCCATGCCGTCCTGTTTTTTTAAACCCCTAAGCTAGTCCCAATTGTCCACGTTTGGCCCATATCCTTCTACACCCATCTTACCCATGTAACTGTGTAAACGCTTTTCAAAAGACAAAATTATACCTGCCTCTACTACCACCTCTGGCAGCTCGTTCCGCTCACCTCCCTCTGTGCCACCATGCCACCCCAATGATAGCTGCTACAGTATACGTGCTACACTTAGAGGCAGATGGGTTCGATACCAATCTTTCTTCATGGAGGAGGGAGGGAGTGCCATAGCTGACGTCAGCTATGCCCTCAGCCTGACTGTCTACCTCTGGAACTCTGGTGGGTAAGCATGCCCACTACTTACTTTGCCATTGCTCGTCTAAAGACCACAGGAAAGTGATATATCTGCCAATAGTTGCTTTGATGTTGGTTCAATAGCCACTCATGCCACAGAGCTGCTGATGCCAACACAACATTCACAGTCAAACATTTCCAAGAGAATTTTTTTTCATCTTAAAGTGTCAACTTCTTGTTCTATGTTTGTAAATGCAATCTCTGATTAAACTAGAGTGGGCATGCTTCACCACAAATAAACCTCTGCTCGGCAAACCTGTCAAATGTAATATTTTGCCATTACAACAGGAGTGTATTATTTCAAAAGGTATTATTTTAAAATGTAACACGCTAACTGCTGTTTTGGAACCATTTCAGCGAGATTGCCCGGGAACCACTGCGGTCTCTCCCTGTCAGAGGCTTTTCTTATCAGGATTTAAGAAATAAAATGGGCTTTGCCACTTCTCAAAATTGCTCTCTTCATTTCCCTTTCAAGGTGACGCCTTTGAGGAGAACTGAGGTGAGCGCGCGAGGGAGAAAGGAATGGTAGGTAGGCTGGTCGGGTGAGATGAGGGAGGGGTGAGTGCAGACTTAACTGAAGTATAAACTCCGAGGAAAGCCATTTGAGACAAATGGCCTCTCTCTTTCTGTGCTGTATGTTCTACATTAGCAGCAAACACTGGGGCAAGAATCAAAAAACAGAAAGGACTGGAAAATCTCAGCGTCAGTTTTTACAAATGCCCCAGCCATAGAAAACATTCTTTCTGGTTGGTATACCTCCTGCTCTGTCGCAAAAAAAGAACAAAGTGTTGTGAATGTAGCCCAATCCATCTCTCAAACCCCCTCCTGCGACTCCATCTACACTTTAACACAAGACGAAGGAAATTTGGCATGTCCGCTACAACCCTCACCAACTTTTACAGGTGCAGCATAGAAAGCATTCTTTCTGGTTGTATCACAGCTTGGTATGGGCTCCTGCTCTGCCCAATACCACAAGAAACACAAAGGGTTGTGAATGTAGCCTAATCCATCATGCAAACCAGCCTCCCATCCATGACTCTGTCTGCATTTCCCACTGCCTTAACAAAACAGCCAGCCCAATTAAGGATCCCACCCATGCCAGAATTCTTTCTTCCACCTTCTTCCAGGAAAAAGATACAAAGGTCTGAGGTCACGGACCAAACGACTCAAGAACAGCTTCTTCCCTGCTGCCATCGGACTTCTGAATGGACCTACCTCGCATTAAGTTGATCTCACTCTACACCCTATTATCACTGTAACATTACATTCTGCACCTTCCTTCCCTTCTCCATGAACGGTATGCTTTGTTTGTATAGTGATCAAGGAACAATAACTTTCATTGTATCCCAGTGCATGCGACAATAATAAATCAAACCAGATCACTGGGGTAGGAAATTAAACAAAACAAAAAATGCTGGAAAATCTCAGCAGGTCGGACAGCATCTGTGGAGAGAGAAACACAGCCAACGTCTGGATGTCCAGACTTGAAACATTGGCTCAATTCTCCCTCCACAGATGCTGCCAGACCTGCTGAGATTTTCCAGCATTTTCTGTCTTGTGTTTCAGATCCCAGAATCCGCAGTAATTTGCTTTTATCTGACGGTGGGGTGGGGAGAAAATTATATTGGTTGGTGGTGCTAAGCAGATGATCTGGTCATTATCACGTTGCTCTTTGTGGATGCTTGCTCTGCACCAGTTGGCTGCTACCAAACGACCCAAGAACAGCTTCTTCCCTGCTGCCATCAGACTTTTGAATGGACCTACCTCATATTAAGTTGATCTCCCTCTACCCCCTCCTATCACGGTAACACTACATTCTGCACCTTCCTTCCCTTCTCCATGAAGGGTATGCTTTGTCTGTACAGCGATCATTTTCTGCACTCTTGGGGGAGATGGCGGTGCAGTGGTGAAGACACTTGACCAACCATCCAGAGACCCAGACTGTTCTCAGAAGTTTGGGGTTCAAATCCCATAGTGGCCAATCATTTGTTTCGCTGTTTCATGGGGAGGCTATGGCCTAGTGGTGTTCCCGCTAAACTATTAACCCAGACACTCGGCTAATGTTCCGGACCTGAGTTCGAATCCCACCATGGCAGATGGTGGAATTTGCATTCAATGAAAAAAAAACCTGGAATTAAGAATGTACAGATGACCATGAAACCCATTATTGGAAAAACCTATCTGGTTCACTAATGTCCTTTAGGGAAGGAAGCCCTTATCTGTTCTGGCCTACATGTGACTCCAGAGCCACAGCAATATGGTTGACTCTCAATTTCTCTCTGAAGTAGCCCAGCAAGACACTCAGTTGTATCATCAGTTCAAAGTCTAATGGCATTGTAGAAACATTTCAAGAGGACAGCTCACCACTCCCACCTTCTCAAGGGCAGCAAGGGATGGGCAATCAATGCTGGCCAACCCCTGTCCCACGAATGAATGAATCAAAAAAATAGAGTCCTATTGCAATTAATGGAACCAATGAGAATGGGGGATGGATACTCCAATAACACCCACCTTTTCCTAAATTTCTACACCGTACCACCCTACTTCTTCCCTGGACCGAGCCTCAAAAGTGAGGAATTCTTTCCCATTCCCCCTGCAATCTCCATCGTGGTCTTGGAAACCATCAATTGCTGATTCACATCAACTCCTCGACTGGTTCCAGCTTTGACTTGGGCATGCCTTCCTCGCATCCTTGCTTAAGCCTCTAGCTGGCAGCATAACCGCCGCTGCATGTGCCAACAGTTGGTAATCACTCAACACTATTTACTTTTCCTGAGTGCTTCACGGGCCATGGCTCCTTAATTGGCTCCCTCAATGTGTAGAAAATAGAAACCCTGTGTAATTATGAAATACATCTTGACTTCCGTGATATGTTTGGCTGGGAAAAAAAATCGCAGATTTAAAATTATGAATTGAACTCGGGGGGGGGGGGGGGGGGGTGGTGGCAGCTTTTTGTTGGAGAGAGTTCCCTTTGTGTGACAAAATGATTCTTTATTTGCAAGGCCTGCCTTCGATTTTAACATCAAATACTCCCACGACCTAAACTGCCCGCACCAGAGAAAAGGCGTTTCTCGCAACGGAACTCAGCAGGTCCTTACAAAAGTTCCACCATCTAATTACCTCTGACCATAGTCCATATTCTAGGCAATACACACTTGGAGTGGGGGTGAACTTCCACCCACGTTTTGGGCAGACGGGTATGGAGGAAGAGGCAAAGAATTACGGGCTTTTACATCAGTGGGGTTTCCCCATTCAGTTGTCCCTGCCAGCCCTTGCTAGGGGGAGAGGTTCATGCCCTAGCAGTACGCAAGCATTTTCTCACTCATTCGTGGCACAGGGTCATCTCTGGTTGGGCAGCACTTATTGCCCATTCCTAGTTGCCCCTTGAGAAGGTGAGCTGCCTTCTTGAATCGCTCCCACAATCATTTCAAAAAGGCAGTGCCAAAAACAGAAAATGCTGAGAAACCGCAGCAGGTCTGACAGCACCTGTGAGAGAGAATAGAGCCAACGTTTCGATGGGTCATCCTGATTTGAAATGTTGGTTCTATTCTATTCGCAAAGATATGTTCGGCCAGCAAAAATTGCAGATTTAAAATTATGAATTGAGCTAGGACTTGGCAGCTTTTCATTGGAGAGAGCTCCCTTTGTGGGACAAAGTGTTTCTTGACTTGTTTAGTGGCGTGAACATCTACACAATGTTTGAACCACAGAAAGTATTCTTTCTGGTTCTATCACAGCATGGTTGACCAGGAATCTGTCCCACTATTACTGCCTGCTACTGACATGTTGTTGGTTTATTATATGGGTTTGGTTGTGTTATGAATGGACATAGAATCATAGAAACACTCCTTGGCCAAGAGCTCCTGCACTGCCCAAATCCACAAGAAATTACAAAGGGTTGTGAATGTAGCCCAATCCATCACACAAACCAGCCTCCCATCCATTGACTCTACACTTCCCACTGCCTCGGCAAAGCAGCCAGCATAATTAAGGACCCCACGCACCCCGGACATTCTCTCTTCCACCTTCTTCTGGCCAGAAAAAGATATAAAAGTCTGAGGTCACGTACCAACTGACTCAAGAACAGCTTCTTCCCTGCTGCCATCAGGCTTTTGAATGGACCAACCTCATATTGAGCTGATCTTTTTCTACACCCTAGCTATGACCATAACACTACATTCTGCACTCTCTCCTTCTCTATGAATGGTATGCTTTGTCTGTATAGCGCTCAAGAAATGATACTTTTCACTGTATGTTAATACATGTGACAATAATAAATCAAATCAAATCAAACCAATTGATTTTCATGTACGATGCCTTGCTTTCCGACATCCTCAGGTCAGGAATGGAGCTATAAAATTGCAAGTGTTTCTTCCGATCTATTCACACATTGAGGGGGGAGGGTGATTTAGTTTGTGAAGACCCATGCTGCCTATGTGTCCCGGTGAGTTGAAGGTATCACAAAATACTGACACAGATTCGACTTTTGCATTTGATTGGATCTCCGTCCCTCCTCCCACCCCATGACTTGGCCAAGGAGTGTTTCTCTGATTCTATGAGTAATGTCCATTCATAACGCAACCAAACCCATTTAGTATCAATCTGTAAATCTTTCCAACAACACGTCAGTAATAGGCAGTAATGGGAGAAATTCCTGGTCAGCCATGAGATGGAATGAAAATTGGAGCCTCTAACTATTGCTGCCCCCATTGCCAGGGTACAACATGCATGTAAGAGTGATGGCTTCAACAGCACAAGGTTCAATCCCTCTTCTTGCTGGGGTGGATTGGAGACGTATCTCCATGCAGGTGGAGATCGCAGTGCGGTAGGTCAGTCCTGGGTATGGATCTCAAGAAGAGGGAGGAAAAAAAATCCCTATAGAGAGTGTGGGAACGTATGATCTCTTCACTGTGTCTTAACCTCTCGGCTCCCCTCTTTCTCCTCAATCTTGCAGTCATAGAAATACAGAAGATAGGAGCAGGAGGAGGCCATTCTGCCCTATGCGCCTGCTCCATCATTCATCACAATCATTGCTGATCACCCAATCAAAAGCGTAATCCTGCTTTCTCCCCATAACATTTGATCCCATTTGCCCCAAGTGCTATATCCAGCCGCCTCTTGAATACATTCAATGTTCTGGCACCAACTACTTCCTGTGGGAATGAATTCCACAGGCTCACCACTCTTTGGGTGAAGAAATGTCTCATCTCTTTCTTAAATGGTCTACCCTGAATCTTCAGACTGTGACCCCTGGTTCTAGACGCTCCCACCATCGGGAACATCCCCCCTGCATCTACCCTGTCTAGACCTGTTAGAATTTTATAAATCTCTGAGATCCCCCCCTCATTTGTCTGAACTCCAGCGAAACAATCCTAACCTAGTCAATCTCTCCTCATACATCAGTCCCGCCATCCCCTGAATCAGCCTGGTAAACCTTCGCTGCACTCCCTCAAGAGCAAGAACATCCTTCCTCAGAAAAGGAGGCCAAAACTGCACACAATACTCTAGATGTGGCCTCAACAAGGCCCTGTATCATTGCAACAACGCATCCCTGCCCCTGTACTCGAAATCTCTCGCAATGAAGGCCAACATGCCATTTGCCCTCTTGCTGCACCTGCATGCTTACCCTCAGCAACTGGTGAACAAGGACACCCAGGTCCCTCTGCACACTCCCCTCTCCCAATTTACAGCCATTCAGCTGGTAATCTGCCTCCTTGTCTTTGCTTCATCATGAGCAGGAGGCCCCAGTCTTTCCCCTCGTGCTCTCAATGAATAAAACTGTGTGCAGAGGATTTTGCTGCTTCGAACCCTTGATTACTTTCTGCACTTCCTGTACATTAACTTAATGTTTGAACTGTCCCCAGGGCAAATAAGACCATTGCTATATTTCTTGTGGCTGAATGGTCTGCAGAGATTTAACGTTTAATACGCTGGAAAACCTTCAATCAAGCAATCCTGAGTTTCGGTTAGTTGTTTTTTCATTGTGCTGGGATTTCTTGTACCCAAGCTGGCCTGGAACTTGTCACAAGACGTAAAGTGTCAAATATAACATCTTGTCCTTGGCAGGGAGGAGTTCTTTACAGACTTTTGGAGCCAGCGTTCCTTATCTGAGCATTGGATTGTAAACAACATGCACTTAACGGCTGCTATTATGGAGACTGGAGTGACCCTGTAATATCTCATGGAGCGGATGCTTCCTCTTGTGGGACATTCTAGGGCAAGAGGTCACAGTCTTAGGATAAGGGGTAGCACATTTAAAACAGGGTTGAGGACAAAGTGCTTCTCCCAAAGGATTGTGACAAAGGGTCACCTGGGCTCTAAGCATCAGCTCTTTTCTCTCCTTACAGATGCTGCCAGACCTGCTGAGATTTTCCAGAGTTTTCCCTTTAGGTTTCAGATTCCAGCATCCGCAGTAATTTACTTTCAGCAGGAAGTGACTACTTGGTTTCCGCATTGCAAGTATTTACTGTTCTTTAAGCAGAATAAAGGGAATTGTGTTTACGAATTTAAGGTTGACTTTGTGTCTTCATTCACTGCAGATTTTAAACACACAGGTTTGGACAGCATTCCATAGCTCGAGGGTCTAAAGGGATCAAGGGATACGGAGGGGGGGGTGCGGAATCGGGATACTGAATTTGATGATCAGTCATAATTAAAGTGAATGGAGGAGTAGGCTCGAAGGGCCAAATGGCCTTCTCCTGTCTCTAATTTCTATGTTAGGGGGACAAAGGCCCAGTGATTCATAGGATCATAGAAACTCTACATTGAAGAAGAAGGCCATCCAGTAACAATCACACCCAGTCTCGTAACCCCACATATTTATTCTGCTCATCTCTCCAACCCACACATCCTGGGACACTAAAGGGCAACTTTGAGGGTGTTTTGTCAAAGGATTATCTGGACTCGAAACGTCAGCTCTTTTCTCTCCTCACAGATGCTGTCAGACCTGCTGAGATTTTCCAGCATTTTCTCTTTTGGTCTCAGCTTCCAGCATCCACAGCAATTTGCTTTGATAAGGGTCAATTTAGCGTGACAATGCACCTCACTGGCACGTCTTTCAGACTGTGGGAGGAAACCGGAGCAGCCGGAGGAAATCCAGGCAGATACAGAGGAGAACGCGCAGACTCCACAGTGACCCAAGCCGGGGATTGAACCCGGGTCCCTGGCGCAGTGAGGCAGCCGTGCTAACCACTGTGCCGCCCAGGTCAAGCATGGCCTATTCCTGTTTCTACGTTAAGGTGAAGCAATGTTACCAAGCAATGCTGCTTGCGCTGGGAGTTGAGGTTTGGCGTGAATGTGGCAATGGCTACTGGGTGAGACAGCACACAGTGTGGAGGCTACTGATACTGCACTGATTCCTGCCAAGGATGTCAAGCGATAAATAACAAACACGCAAGTATGTCTGGATGCCTACATCTCTGCACAGCGGGAGACTGCTCGTATCTCCACCCCACTCGAGCGTAAGCCCATGAGGCTTGACCCCGACGTGCGAATACTTGTGTTTGGAAATGCATTTCACCCGACACATGCGAAAGGGTAAAGTACATAATTTATGCAGCAATGGTCCCCAGACCCTGATAAATCCGAAAGGAAAGTGCCTTTTAATTCTCCCTCTAGAGAAATATACAGCAGGATTTAGAATGTGTCCGAGAGTCCCCCGGGATCCTATTAGTCACAGCAAGGCACCTCCCGGACTGACAGGCAGTCTGACAGGATGGAGTCAGATTGCAAACATAAAACTGCGCAAATTTGATAAGGTGCTACTGGAGTTTTCTTTGAACTCCACATGTGGCAATCCGATGATAGATATGGCCCATCAATAACTTCACCCGCCACAAAGTCTGTCAATATCTTTTCTTATTAAACAAGAACTGTTGTCCTGCTGAAAAGAGATGACCAGTAGGCCATAAGTCATAGGAGCAGAATGAGGCCACTCGGCCCATCGAGTCTGCTCCGCCATTCAATCATGGCTGATATTTTTCTCATCCCCATTCTCCTGCCTTTTCCCCATAACCCCTGATCCCCTTATTCATCAAGAACCTATCTATCTCTGTCATAAAGACACTCAATGACCTGGCCTCCACAGCCTTCTGTGGCAAAGAGTTCCACAGATTCACCACCCTCTGGCTGAAGAAATCCCTCCTCAATATCTGTTTTAAAGGATCGTCCCTATAGCCTGAGGTTGTCCCCTCTGGTTCTAGTTTTTCCTATGAGTGAAAACATCCTTTCCATGTCCGCTCTATCCAGGCCTCGCAGTATCCTGTAAATTTCAATAAGATCCCCCCTCATCCTTCTAAGCTCCAACAACCTGAGGCTGGAATTGAACCTGGGTCCATGGAGCGGTGAGGCAGCAGTGCTAACTGCTGTGCCACAGTGCTGAACACCCTGAGGGATAGGTCCAGCTGCATCAGAAACTGGCCTGAGTAATTATTGTCCATTACAGATCAAAAAATCATGGAACAATACAGCCATTTGACCCATTGTGTCTGATATCTATTTCACCAGCCAACCTTTCCCGCTGTCCTGCAATTTGTTGCCCTTTCAGAATGTACCATAGAATCCCTACAGTGAAGAAGGAGGCCATTTGGCCCATCGAGTCTCCACTGACCACAACCCCACCCAGGCCGCATCCCCACCATCCCGCTTATTTATCCTGCAAAGCCCCAGACACGAAAGGTCAATTTGACATGGCCAATCAACTTAACCCGCACATCTTTGGAGTGTGGGAGGAAACCGGAGCATCCGGAGGAAACGCATGCAGACACGGGGAGAAACTCCACACAGACAATGACCTCGGGGCTGGAATTGAACCCGGGTCCCTGGCACTGCGAGGCAGCAGCGCTAACCACTGCGCTGCCGTGCTTTCCAACTCAGCTCTTGAATTTGCGCCCTTTTGGGCTGTTGTACTCCCGGGGTGGACGGAGGGGGAAGGAGCCGCCTTCAACTCTGATCTTGAAATGACGGAAAACCGCGAGCAAAGAGTAACAGACAAGGCGCTGAGTGGAATAATGAGGAACGCAGTGTCCCTTCGCCACTGAAGCCTGGACCTGAGCCCAGACAGATGGGTTGAAGATCCCCTCCCACTGATGACTCCTACTTGGTTTCAGATGATATCATTTTCAAATATAACCATATAATCCGACGCTCTCTGAATTTAATAGGCGGAAGATTAATCACCTTCCACCTACATTGGCTGTCATACCATCCCAGCTAAATACACAAACTGATCATCACTACATCAATTCTTATTTACAGCGATTCAGAAAGTAAAAGGGGTTGTGTACAGTACTGTAACAGACAGAGAAGTTTTAAAGTTTATTTATTTGCGTCACAAGTGAGGCTTACATTAACGCTGCAATGAAGTTACTGTGAAAATTCCCTAGTCGCAGAAGGAAGCCATGTGGTCCATCGAGTCTCCACTGACCGCAATCCCACCCAGGGCGTATCCCCACCATCCCACCTATTTATCCTGTTAACCCCCCTGACACTAAGGGTTTGTTTGGGAACTGTAATACGTCTGTGGAGGCAGAAGTTCCTTCACTAAAATCCCTTTATTTACAACTCTAACATCAGTGCACGGAGTGCTCTCAGATAGCAGCCTACCTCCGGGAGGAACTGATACTCCGGTTAAATTCGAGGAAAAGATTAGCCTCCCTAATCAATTGGATCCTTAATCAGCGAGTTCATACTCTGAGAGTCAGAGAGGTTTACAGCATGGAAACAGGCCCTTTGGCCCAACTTGTCCATGCTGCACTTTCTTTTAAGCTAGTCCCAATTGCCCTTAACCCTCCATACCCATTGTACCCATGTAACTATCTAAATGCTTTTTAAAAGACAAAATTGTACCCACCACTGCTACTACCGCTGTTCCAGACACTTCCCAGCCTCTGTGTGAAAAAATTGCCCCTCTGGACCCTTTTGTATCTCTCCGCTCTCACCTTACCCTACGCCCTCCAGTTTTAGACTCCCCGGCCTTTGGGAAAAGATATTGACTCGCTATCAATAGGCCAACCTCAATGGTCTGATTGAAGTCAGTGCAGATACACTGAGGGAGAATTTAGCACGGCCAACCCACCTCACCAGCATGTCTTTCAGACTGTGGGGGGTAACCGGAGCACCCGGAGGAAACCTACAAGGAGAATGTGCAAACTCCACACAGAGTGATCCAACCTAGGAATTGAACCTGGCACTGTGACGCAGCAGTGCTAACCACTGTGCCACCGTGCCACCCAATAAAATGGTCAGAGAATATGACTGAATAAACGTAACTTTGCATCTATATAGCGCCTTCGACAGGGTAAAATGCCCCCGGGCATCATGGGAGCCTTGTCAGGAAAGACTCACACCATGGCCTGGATTTTCCAGTCCTGTGCAGGCAGGATGGAAAATCTCACTGCCCCACAGTGGGTGTAGCTGGAAAATCCTGGTCCCCAGCATGAAGGAGCAATTAGAACGAGCCATGTAGGTTTGACAAGAGTTTGTTTCATGGTCAGAGGCTAGGCTTTCAATTCCACGCTCCACTGAATTTTATTCCAACTCAGTGGTCGTCCAACCCAAGACTCCAAACGTCGGGCGGGAGTTCTCAGATGTGGCACTTCCTGCCATCGAGAACGGAGAATTTGGCGCTCAGCCAAATCTCCATTCATTGCAGCGGGCCTGGAGAATCCCAGCTGCGGATGAGGTCAGGGAATTCGGCCTGGTTAACTTATCAATGGAAGGGGAAAGAAGGAGTGAGGGACTTTAAAGACGGATTTATGAGAGAGAGAGAGTGAGGGTGCTAAGAGGGTGTTTCCCCTTGTGGGGAATGTAGATCTCCGGGACATGCCTAAAAAATTAAGGGGATGGGGAGAATTTACTTTATCCTCAGAGGTTTGTTAGTCTGTGGAATTCTCTTGCCCAGAGAGGTGTGGAAGGTTCAGGCCACTGGAGATATTCAAGGCCGCGTTAGATGGACTTTTGATCTGGGAGTCAAGGGAGGGCAGGCTGGAGAATGAGGTTAAGGTCACAATTAGATCAGCCTTGATATTATTGGATAGCAGAGCAAGCTCAAGGGGCTGAATGGCCTACTGCTGCTCCTAATTCCTGTGTTATGAGAAAGCGAGGGATGCAGGGAGAAACCAGAGAGCTTTACGGGGGGGGGCCAATCCCATCATCGATGGTGGTCAGGCTCTGGGGAGTCAGGAGGTGAGATGAGGGACGACTATTTAAAGGGCGAAAAGCTGCAGCATGCTACGGTGCAGAGGGACCTGGGGGTCCTTGTGCATGAGTCGCAAAAACCCAGTCTGCAGGTGCAGCAGGTGGTCAAGAAGGCAAATGGAATGTTGGCCTTTATAGCGAGGGGGATAGAATGTAAAAGTAGGGAGGTCTTGCCGCAACTGTACAGGGTACTGGTGAGGCCGCAGCTGGAGTACTGTGTGCAGTTTTGGTTGCCGCACTTACACAAGGATATATTGGCCTTGGAGGGAGTGCAGAGGAGGTTCACTAGGCTGATACCGGAGATGAGGGGGTTGGACTAGGAAGAGGGATTAAGTAGACTGGGTCTGTACTCATTGGAGTTTAGAAGGATGAGGGGGGATCTTATAGCAACATATAAGATAATGAAAGGGATGGATAGGGTAGAGGTAGAGAGATTCTTCCCGCTTAGAAAGGACAGCAGGACTAGAGGGCACAGCCTCAAGATAAAAGGGGGGCGGTTTAGAATGGAGTTGAGGAGGAACTTCTTCACTCAAAGGGTGGTGAATCTCTGGAATTCTCTGCCCGTTGAAGTGGTGGAGGCTACCTTGCTAAATATATTTAAGTCACGGGTAGATAGGTTTCTGATAGACAGGGGAATTAAGGGTTATGGGGAAAAAGCGGGAAAGTGGAAATGATCCACTTCAGATCAGCCATGATCTTATTGAATGGCGGGGCAGGCTCGAAGGGCTAGACGGCCTACTCCTGCTCCTATTTCTTATGTTCTTATGCTCACTGCAGGATTCCCTGCCCTGGTAGCCACAGTGTTTGTATAGCTAGTCCAATTCAGTTTCTGGTCAATGGTGGTCCCCAGGATGCTGACAGTGGGGAATTCAGTGATGGCAATGCCATTGAATTTCAAGGAACGATGGTTAGATTCTCTTGTGTTGGGGATGGTCACTGCTCAGCACTGTGTGGTACAAATGTTACTTTTCACTTGTCAGCCCAAGCCTGGATATTGTCCTGGTCTTGCTGCACGCTTAACCACTTGCAAAATCATCGAACCTTAGAAAGCATACAGTGCAGAAGGAGGCCATTCGGCCCACTGAGTCTCCACCGACAACATTCCCACCCTGGCCCTATCCCCTTAACCCCACATGTTTACCCCATTAATCCCACTACCCTAGGCATCCCAGGACATTAAAGGGATGATTTAGCATGACCAATCCACCTAAACCGCACATCTTTGGACTGTGGGAGGAAACTCACGCAGACACGGGGAGAACATGCAGACCCCACACAGACAGTGACTCAAGCCAGGAATCGAACCCGGGTCCCCGGCGCTGTGAAGCAGCAGTGCTAACCACTGTGCCGCTAAATGTAATGAAACAGGAAATCTTTTGATTTGACAGTGCTGACGTCCCTCACACTGACTCACAAAACAAAAACAATTCAAAGAGTAGCAGCAATGTACCCTTTTCACACTTTGTCAAAGCACTTCCACTGGAAATGGAGCATAATTTAACTTTTACAGATGCACCATTCTTTCTGGGTGTATCACAGCTTGGTATGGGCTCCTGCTCTGCCCAAGACCGCAAGAAACTACAAAGGGTCGTGAATGAAGCCCAATCCATCACGCAAACCAGCCTCCCATCCATTGACACTGTCTACACTTCCTGCTGCCTCGGGAAAGCAGTCAGCATAATTAAGGACCCCACGCACCCTGGACATTCTCTCTTCCACCTTCTTCCTTTGGGAAAAAGATACAAAAATCTGAGGTCACACACCAACCGATTCAATAACAGCTTCTTCCCTGTTGCTGTCAGACTTTTGAATGGTCCCTCCTTGCATTAAGTTGCTCTTTCCCTACACCCTCGCTGTGACTGTAACATTATATTTTGCACTCTCTCCTTTCCTTCCCTATGAACAGTCTGCGCACATGAAATAATACTTTCCACTGTATCCCAACACAATAATAAATCAACTCAAAGCAACTAATTTTTCAGCGCCGCACCCATATGCAAAATCACTGATTTCAGTATGGGTTTCAGTAAATGCCTGGGGACCATTGTTACAATCTGTAGGCAGCTTGAGTAAAGGGACCACGTCCATCCTGTCTCTTGCCAGGCTTGCCTGAGTTATGACCCTGAACTCTCTTATCAATTGATGGAATCAATTGGCCCCTGCATTACTGAACCGTGCTTGAAGAACATTGTGTGGACACTTTTAGTTCGGAGCATTCAATCTCTTTTGCTGCTGCCGCTAACAGCTGCAGATAAATAGGAAGCGGCTTCTCAAATCATATTCTTTTATTTATTCCTTCCAGTGAGGGGAAGGAAGATTTGCAATTCTGTAGCACTCCTCGCCACCTCGAGACGGCCCAAAGTACTTCTCAAGACAATGAAGTGATTTTGAAGCAGTGTATTGTGACAATGGCAAGATGGTGTGTCTGAGTGGCCGGCACAACTGGGGGGAACTCTCCTGTTCCTCATCAAAATCCTGCCATGGGATCGATCTGTCTGCCCAGGCAGGCCGACTTACACCACCAGCAGTGGTTAGCACTGCTGCCTCACGGCGCCAGGGACCCGGGTTCGATTCCCGGCTTGGGTCTTGGGTCTGTGTGGAGTTTACACATTCTCCCCGTGTCTGCGTGGGTTTCCTCCGGGTGCTCCGGTTTCCTCCCACAATCTGAAAGAGGTGCCGGTTAGGTGCTAAATTCTCCCTCAGTGTACCCGAACAGGCACCGGAGTGTGGCGACTGGGGGATTTTCATCGTAACTGCATTGCAGCGTTAATGTAAGCCTACTTGTGACACTAATACATAAATAAAAACAGAGTACTGATAATGCAGCCTCATCAGATCTTGTATTCAGGTCCCCGGAGGGAGAGATGACCCACCCGTACCTTCTGCCCCAGAGCTGCCATTGTTACCCACTGAGCCACTAACAAACTGATCGCCTGTCGTTGGTTAACCAATCATGGCGGCCATTATTTCCTTCCCTCTCCTCCTCTAGTTGAGGCCAATGGGAGCAGGGGGAGGATTGTGAAGGAGGTGATCTTGCTGTTGAGAGGTGGGCCAGTGGGACAAGAGGTCTGTGAGGAGACGATGCCCCCCCCCTCCCCCACTCCCAATCTGAAAGAGTCCCTCGATGGAGGAACGACCCACCATCTTCCCACCCGAGGTGGAGGGTGAGAACTTATCCTGCTTCCCGCGCTCAGTCATCCAGCACCCGGCAGCCTGAACATAAGAAATAGGAGCAGGAGTAGGCCATCTAGCCCTTCGAGCCTGCCCTGCCATTCAATAAGATCATGGCTGATCTGAAGTGGAACAGTTCCACTTTCCCGCTTTCTCTCCATAACCCTTAATTCCCCTGTCTATCAGAAACCCATCTACCCGTGACTTAAATATATTTAGCGAGGTAGCCTCCACCACTTCAACGGGCAGAGAATTCCAGAGGTTCACCACCCTTTGAGTGAAGAAGTTCCTCCTCAACTCTGTTCTGAACTGCAGCATCCCCCCACCCCCCGCACCGCGCCCCCCAACCTTATTTTGAGGCTGTGCCCTCTAGTTCTGGTTTCCTTTCTGAGTGGAAGATTCAGGCTGGGTGGGAAAAGACCCTTAAAGGGACCTCGAAATGGTCACTTTGGGGCTTTAATTGTGGCTTTCTGTTGGAGACCCTTCCCCACCCCACTATTCAGGTTGGGAACCCCATCTATGCTATTTTACACGCTCCTTCCCCTCCACTACCCCTGTACCCACTGCCTCAAAACCCACCAGGGTTGGGCTGAATGGCCTGCTCCTGTTCCTCTGTTTCAGGGAGCAGCAGAGGTCATTGTGTAGATTCCACCCTTATTTTTTTCGATGGACGATGTGATGACACAATGCCACCTTTAGCCGACAGCATTAAACTGACATCTGACTCCAGTCTGATTAGAAGGTGGAGGAATGGGTAGAATTGTTAAAAAGAAAGATAGTCAATGTTTGTTAAAACATTGCTTAAAAAAATCCAACAGACAAAAATCGACAGCTGCCCTTGTCTTAAATTACAACTGCAGTAACCTGAGGGAAATAGAAATGTAATTTAAAATCAGTAAGATAATTTTATATTATATTTGGAGTTGCAGATCTTTTCAGTGTGATTAAATGTCGATATTTCATTTCAATTGCTAGCTTGGCATCATTCCCAATCTGAAATCATACTCGCTCCTGAATTCCGCTCAGTGTTTCACACACTCCATGTTCAACTACAGATTCTTCTCACAGGAGTCTGGCCCTCTTGACACCAGCGGTACTTCACATCAGAGCTTGCTGGCGCACCTGTTAATTCTCCAGGTTTAATCTCGATCGCTGCCAACTTAGCAATTAAAAATCGACGGCACAGTGGCTAGCGCTGCTGCTTCACGGCGCCAGTGACCAGCCTTGGGTCACTGTCTGTGTGGAGATCGCACATTCTCACCGTGCCCGCGTGGGTTTCCTCCGGATGCTCCAGTTTCCTCCCACACTCCGAAGATGTGCGGGTTAGGTGGATTGGCCATGCTAAATTGCCCCTTAGCAACAGGAGAATTAGTAGAGTGAATTCGTGAGATTAGGGAGCAGGGTAGGATTGTGGTCAGTGCAGGCTCAATGGGCAGAATGGCCTGTAATGATTCTATGAAACTCAGCTGATGAAAGGTCCCTTTTCATGGGCAAATTTTGCTCACTAAACTCTGGGAAGCATCAGGAACACTTTTACTCTCAGCCTAACTCGCAACAGGTCCTGTTCCCATTCCCCCCTTCATTGTGCTTGCTTGGGTCCCAATGGAGCAGTGCCTTGGTTTTATATAAAATCTTGCCCTTGTCTTCAAACCTCTCCATGGCCACTCCTCTGTTGAACTCTGTCACCTTCTTCCTCCAGTATTGCGATCCTCTGAGATTCTTGCAATTGAGATCTCCTCCCCAACTTTAATGCGTCCTCCATCCCCTAAATCCCCTCTTCCCCACATGCCCATGGTGACTCTGCCTTCTACTGCCTGGACATAAAACTTTGGAACTCTAAACTGCTTCCTTTCTCCGCTTCTCTCCTTTAAATTGTCCCCATGGTCCTATCTCGATTGCTTATGAAGGGAGACTGAATAGACTCGAACTATACACTTTGGGATTCAAAAGAATGAGGGGAGATCTTATAGAAATATACAAGATTATGAAGGAAATAGATAAGATTGAAGCAGGGAGGTTGTTTCCATTGGTGGGTGAAACTAGAATTAGGGGACATAGCCTCAAAATAAGGGGGTGCAGATTTAGGGCTGAGTTGAGGAGGAACTTCTTCACACAAAGGGCTGTGAATCTGTGGAATTCCCTGTCCAGTGAAGCAGTTGAGGCTACCTCACTGAATATTTTTAAGACAAGGATAGATAGATTTTTGAACAGTAAAGGAATTAAGGGTTATTAAGTTAAAATTAAGTTAAAACCCAGCTTGCAGGTGCAGCAGGTGGTCAGGAAGGCGAATGGGATGCTGGCCTTCATAGCGAGGGGGATTGAATATAAAAGTAGGGAGGTCTTGCTGCAGCTGTATAGGGCATTGGTGAGGCCGCAGCTGGAGTACTGTGTGCAGTTTTGGGCGCCGCACCTGCGCAAAGATATTTTGGCCTTGGAGGGAGTGCAGAGGAGGTTTACTAGGCTGATACCGGAGTTGAGGGGGTTGAGCTATGAGGAGAGGCTGAATAAACTGGGCTTGTACTCGTTAGAGTTTAGAAGAATGAGGGGAGATCTCATTGAGACGTATAAGATGATGAATGGGATGGATAGGATAGAGGTGGAGAGACTCTTCCCGCTCAAAAAAGACAGTAGGACTAGGGGGCACAGCCTCAAGATAAAAGGGGGGCGGTTTAGAACGGAGTTGAGGAGGAACTTCTTCAATCAAAGGGTGGTGAATCTCTGGAATTCTCTGCCCGTTGAAGTGATGGAGGCTGCCTCGCTAAATATTTTTAAGACGCGGGTTGATGGGTTTTTGATAAGAGAGGGGATTAAGGGTTATGGGGAGAAAGCGGGAAAGTGGAACTGAGCAGCGACAGATCAGCCATGATCTTATTGAATGGTGGGGCAGGCTCGAAGGGCCAGATGGCCGACTCCTGCTCCTAATTCTTATGTTCTTACCTCTTTGATCGAGCTTTTGGTCACCTACAATAATATCTCCTCACGTGGCTCTGTTTAACATTCCAATCTGGTTACCATTCTTGTGCATATCTTGGCAAGATTCATTACTTTTAAGATATTATATCCCAGAGGGGATTGAACCTAGCCATTGGGTGGTATTTTCCACTCCCGCCAACACCCACCCTCTTCTCCCCTGCGGCCGTGCCATTCTCCCGGCAGCAGGGACAACTCGCCGCTGGTGGGATCATCCAGTCCTGCTGATATCTATGGTGCGATGGAACCAGGCGATCCCACCAGTGGGAAGGAAGGGAAAATCCCACCCAGTGGCTGGAATTCTCCACCCTTTCACGCCCTGGCAGCTGCTACTGCCAACGAGGTCAAAGAATTTGGCACTTAGCCAAATCTCCATTGGCTCCCGTGGGAAGTCAGGTTATCCCGCTGGCGTGGATGGTGGGAGAATCACACCCTTTATCTTGCTTACTCTCAGGCTGAGCAATACATCACTTTGTAGAACATTTCAATAATTGCACCAAGCCTTCACACAGGAACATAGAAGATAGGAGCAGGAGGAGGCCATTTGGCCCATTGAGCCTGCTCCGCCATTCATTACCATCATGGATGATCGTCCAACTCAATAGCCTAATCCTGCTTTCTCCCCATGACGTTTGATCCCATTCGCCCCAAGTGCTATATCCAGCTGCCTTTTGAATACATTCAATCTTTTGGCATCAACTACTTCCTGTGGTAATGAGTTCCACAGGCTCACCACTCTTTGGGTGAAGAAATGTCTCCTCATCTCCATCCTAAATGGTCCACCCTGAATCCTCAGATCCCTGGTTCTGGACTCTCCCACCATCGGGAACATCCTCCCTGCATCTACCACACCAGATCTGCTGACTTGAATCATGTCTTCGTTGAGTTGTCTGGAATTTTACCCAAAGTTCCTGAACAATAGATACATCTCAAATAGTTCCAGATGATACCAGAATGGGGAATGTGGTTAATGTGGTGGAGGCCAGGTGGCACAGTGGACAGTGTCTCTACCTCTGGGTGAAGAGTTCCAGGTTCAAATCCCACATCTGGACATGATGGCCATGGGTGATGCATTCCAAACATGGTCTCAGCTCCCATTGTGCATGTAGGCAGGCAGTAAGAGTGTGAGAGTTTCCTGGTCAGCCATATCGCATTTATAACCTTTAACCTCGTAAAAAGTGTCCCAAGTCACTTCCCTGAACCAAACCACGACTCTCACCAACTTTTACAAATGCACCATAGAAAGCATTCTTTCCGGTTGTATCACAGCTCGGTATGGGCTCCTGCTCTGCCCAAGACCGCAAGGAATTACAAATAGTTGTGAATGTAGCCCAATCCATTACCCAAACCATTGACCCTGTCTACACTTCCCGCTGCCTCAGCAAAGCAGCCAGCATCATTAAGAACCTCACGCACCCCGGACATTCTCTCTTCCACCATTTTCCGTTGGGAAAAAGATACAAAAGTCTGAGCTCACGGACCGACCGACTCAAGAACAGCTTCTTTCCTGCTGCTGTCAGACTTTTGAATGGACCTACCTCGCATTAAGTTGATCTTTCTCTGCACTCCAGCTATGACTGTAACACTACATTCTGCACTCTCGCCTTTCCTTCTCTATGAATGGTATGCTTTGTCTGTATAGCGCACAAGAAACAATACTTTTCACTGCGTGTTGGTACATATGACAATAATAAATCAAATCAAAATTAAACATAGACACAAAGCTATATAAGGAAGAGGTTGACCATAAAGCCTCAAGCTTGGTCCAAGAGCGAGGTTTTTAAGGAAGAGAGAGATGGAGATGTTTGGGATGGGGCTTCCAGAGCTTCAATTCCAGGCAGCTGAAGGCACAGCCATCACAGGGTGAACGATGAAATTTGGGGGGTGTGCAAGAGGCCAGAATTGGGAGAGTTGTGGAGTTGGAGAAAGCTACAGGGATCTGGAATGGGCAAGACCTCAGCACGCTTGAAAATCTAGGGTGGGAATTCTAACATTAAAGTGGGGTTGGACTGAGAGCTAATGAGCAAAGCAGGGGAGGGATGAATGGATCCCTCTGGAAGCTGAGATACGGGCAGCAGATTTTTATGAATGAGTTTATGGAGTGTGGGAAGGTGGCCAGGAATTTATTGGAACAGAGGAAATGGGTCGGCAATTGGCAAGGCCAGTTTAACAAGGATCAATGTAATGTACTGCATCTAGGAGCAGGCAGAGTGTTGACGTATTAATGGGAAAACCGTCAACATACTGGGAAAACGAGAGAGCATTCGGAAAACAGACAGTGGGATCAGGAGGCACCTGTGAAGGATGGCAGGGTTAACCTGAAAATAAGCGCCAAACACTACAGCTGTTGTCATTCTGAAGTAAAAACAGGCGGCGGAATCCTGCGACCACCCCCACGACAGGGATTTTCCAGTCCCGCTGCAGTGAATGGAATTACGATCGCAGTGGCTGCCAGAGGTAGTAGTAGAAGCGGGTACAATTTTGTCTTTTAAGAAGCATTTAGACAGTTACATGGGTAAGATGGGCATCGAGGGACATGGGCCAAACACGGTTAATTGGGACGAGCTTATTGATTAAAAAAGGGGTGGCAGGACAAGTTGGGCTGAAGGGTCTGTTTCTGTGCCGTAAACCTCTATGACTATGACTGTGAGCCTAGATAGAGTGGATATGGAGAGGATGTTTCCATTAGTTGGAAAAACTAGAACCAGAGGACACAACCTGAGGTTAAAGGGACGATCTTTCTCAATAGCAATGAGGAGAAGTTTCTTCAGCCAGGGAGTGGTGAATCTGTGGAACTCTTTGCCGCAGAAGGCTGTGGAGGCCAGGTCATTGAGCGTCTTTAAGACAGAGATAGATAGGTTCTTGACTAATAAGGGGATCAGGGGTTACGGGGAAAAGGCAGGAGAGTGGGGATGAGAAAAAGATCAGCCATGATTGAATGGCAGAGCAGACTCGAAGGGCCGAGTGGCCTAATTCTGCTCCTGTGTCTTATAACTACGACTGTATGACTGGAAGCCAAATTTTCCATTCTCGCTGGCAGCGGCGGCGGGTACGGGCAGGATTGAAGAATCTTGGCCCAGAATGTGCTGGAAGGGCTCAGCCCGGCAGCTGCAAGGTTAACCTTCCCGCCCTGATCACGGGTGATCAGCTGGAAATACGAACCCTTTGTTTTCTCTCTCTGACCGGCCTCCTTCCAAAATTGGCTCGCTTTTAAAAAAAAACGCACGTATTTCAGGTTCCCAGCGCCTGACTTTTCCCCCCTCTTTTATCAGATTGCAAAGGGAAATCCTGGCGTCCTGACAGAAACGACACTTCAAAACGTCAAGCCAATGTCAAAAATAGAACATCAACTGGAGCACTGGTTTGCAGAAGTGGAGAATTGGCAAGTTGATCAAAGACCACTCCACACAGGAGCTCTGCCTAGACTCTGGTAGGCAGCTCCGACAGAAAAGATATAGCTTGACAGGAAAGCTTCAAAAAGGCCGACTTGAATAGTAAAGCAGTTAAAGAATAAATGATGGGGGAGACTCGCAGATCTGAGGATCGCGATCGGAGAGGACAAGCTTGCCGATGGCTGTGATCCCCGGGTTCAAAGCAATGAGAACGGGGCCAAATTTTGACAGCAGACACGGGGTGAGCAGCGAAGTGGATTCACTGCCTTGGCCGGGATGGTCGCCATGGAAGAACTGCCAAAGGAGAGCCGGTTCGGTTGAAGAGGCGGAAGTTTTGTTTTCAAACATATATTGCAACATGGGAGTGCCGACAGCCAAATACGGGCGGCACGGTAGCACAGTGGTTAGCACTGCTGCTTCACGGCTCCGGGGATCTGGGTTCGAGTCCCAGCTCGGGTCACTGTCTGTGTGGAGTTTGCACATTCTCCTCATGTCTGCATGGGTTTCCTCCAGTTTCCCCCTCCACAGTCCAAAGATGTGCGGGTTAGGTTGATTGGCCATGCTAAAATTGCCCCTTAGTGTCCTGGGATGTGTAGCTTAGAGGGATTTAGTGGGTAAATGTGTAGAGATATGGGGATAGGGCCTGGGTGGGATTGTGGTCGGTGCAGACTCGATGGGCCGAAGGGCCTGTTTCTGCACTGTAGGGTATCTATGTAAAAAAAAAACACGCACCCAGCAAGATTTGCCTACAACAACATAATAATTTACTGCATGGCAGCACAGAACCTGAATATTTCTCAGAAAAGAAAAATGCTGTTGAAGCTTTTCACTTTGCACTCATCAGGTCAGATGCAAGGAGACCAAATTTCAAAGGGAACAACAAAAAGGGATGTTGGTTGGGTGATTGGAAAATCAACTCCATTTGGTTGAAGCATTGCCATGCCATCAATCTGGCTGGCAATATGGCTCACTTATATTTTGTAGAAGTTATATATATCATACGCAGAGGTCTGTGCTCTGCAGGCAAAAGGAACATGTCAAGGCATTGTGCATTTTGTTGAATTAAACAAAAGATACGTTCTTGATCAATAAGGGGATCAATGGTTACGGGGAGAAGGCAGGAGAATGGGGATCAGAATCATATCAGCCATGATTGAATGGTGGAGCAGATCCAATGGGCCAAATGGTCTAATTCTGCTCCTATATCTTATGTTCTTATGGATAACAGCTCCCTCGTTCATTCTCCATGACTATGTCTCCACCATGATGTGGAGATGCCGGCATTGGACTGGGGTGGACACAGTAAGAAGTCTCACAACACCAGGTTAAAGTCCAACAGGTTTATTTAGTACCGAGAGCTTTCGGAGTACTGCTTCTTCATCAGATGAGTGGCACTCACCTAATGAAGGAGCAGCGCTCCGAAAGCTCATGATACCAAATAAACCTGTTGGACTTTAACCTGGTGTTGTGAGACTTCTTAAAGTATCTCAACACTATTTAGTCATGCAGTATGAGCTGTTGCTCCCTTTGAAATTTGGTATTCTTGTGTCAGTCCTGATGTGTGCAAGATGAAAAACTTTGACTGCACATCTCTTTTCTTCAATAATACTCAACGTAATTTTTTTTAGCACTATTTAAGAGATAAGTATGCTCCAGGATGTTAGGGGAGGACTCCCCTGATCTTCCTCCAAATACTGAGCTCGGATTTTTATACGTCAGGCAGTCAGAGCCTCAATTTGGTCTCTTGGGTGAAGATCACACTTTCCCATGTTGTGCTCACTCAATGCAATGCCGTAATGTTGGATAAGATTTTGTATGTCAAGTCCCTGTAAATGGGAATTGAACCAATGAATCTTCCGACTCCAAAGCGAGACTGCGACTGCCCTGACAATGTACACCAAATCCCCAGGCCTTATGAATCTAAAGGTCCTTGGTACACAGAATCCCTACAGAGAGAAGCAGGCCATTCAGCCCATCGAGTCTGCATCGACTCTCCGGTGCAAATTCCCACCCAGGCAACACCCTCCCCATCCAATCCCCGTAACCCCACATGTTGGTCCCGCTAATCCATTTAATCTACACATCATCGGGCACTAAGGGGCAACTTAGCATGGCCAATTCATCTAACCTGTGCAACTTTGGATTGTGGGAGGGAATTGGAGCACCCGGAGGAAACCCACGCAGGCACGGGGAGAATGTGCAGGCTCCGCACAGACAGTGACCCAAGCTGGGGGTCGAACCCAGATAACTGACACTGTGGGCGGAATTTTATCGACATATCTGCCCAAATTTCGCAAGATCCTGCCCGAGGCCAACGGAGAATGCTGTTCTCCGAGGTGAGCCCGCCCCCGGAATCGGGGCTGGCATGCCGGTAAAATTCCGGCCTGTGAGTCAGCAATGCTAACCATTGTGCAACCCCCACCCAACATCATTAACTCATCATTAATTCTCGATATCCCTCAGCACCTCCCGTGAACCTTGCAACATCAAGTGCATCCAGCACCTTGGCTCTTCACTTCTGTTCTCATAGAATCATTGAATCCCTACAGAAGGAGGTCATTTGGCCCATTGATTCTGCACCAATAACCATTCCACCCAGGCCCTATCCCATAACGCTTCTAATTTCACCCTCCTAATACCCCTAACATTAAGGGGGCAATTTAGCATGGCCAATCAGCCTAACCCGCACATCTTTTGGAGTGTGGGAGGAAACCCACGCAGACACAAGGAGAATGTGTACAGCCCACACGGACACTGACCTAAGGCTGCAATCGAACCCTGTTCCCTGGCGCTCTGAGGCAGCAGTGCTCGCCACTGTGCCACGGCGCCACCCAATTGTTGCAAGCTCCCTTACGGTGCCATCTGGGGTTGCTCCATATTGTTGTGCACTCGCAGAACCCGATCCAGCGCTGACGTTCATCTGAGTGGCTACAGGGAATTTTACAGCACCGACGGCAGGCCATTCGGCCCATCGGCCTATGCCAGCGCGTGGGCTCTCCACACCAGCCTGCGTCTGCACTTCGCCCGATCAATGGATCCTGTCAATTTCCTTTCACCCTATCAACGGACAGTAGGGCGGAATTGAACCCGGGTCCCTGGCACTGTGAGGCGGCAGTGCCAACCACTATCATTCGGTCTAGGGCGGGAAAGGGGGTGGTCGGGGGAGGGGGAGATGGGGTTGCTGTGGGGGCGGGGGGATAAATGGGCAGACGCGAGATCGATGTAATTCATGAGGGTTCTCACCACTCCTTCAGAGTGTCAAGCTCCCCAGGCAGGGCCTGGCTTTAGAAAAGACACCCCGTAACCCCAGAGATTTCTACCAGTTTAGGTGCCAGAATCTGTTCTTACGGCATCGATGATAAAAAGGAAGAGATTATGCAGCGTGAGAGGGTGATGAAACCTCGCTAATCTATAATGCTCAGACAGTGTTTACATTACATGAAAGATCATTATTTTGCAATTTTCTGCATGGTAACACTGAAAATTAAAATGGCTCAGACAGCGAGCTCTCTGGCATAATATCCAGGATAGAGCGGGAAGAGAGAGAGGGGAATGGCGAGAGGGAGTTGCTGCTCTCTTTCTTTTGAAAGAATGTTTTCATTTCATTGTAATTTTCCAACATGATTAATCGCCCACGGCAAAGATTAAGAGATCAATAAACTAAAGCAAGCTATCCCGTGCTCTTGCAGGGAAATCAGAGACCGGGATCAGGAAGGCTTTGCTTGGCGCGGTTCCATGCTGCACCTTCCAGCCAGACCCCAGCTGACAAGGGGCTTTTTTCTAAAAAAAAAATCCATTTTCCAGAAGTCGCTGGCAAGATAGGCCAGTCCAAAGAGTTGGCTCACCCAAAGAGAGGTGAGCCTGTGGGATTCATTACCACAGGAAGTAGTTGATGCCAAAATATTGAATGTATTCAAGAGGCGGCTGGATATCGCACGTGGGGCGAATGGGATCAAAAGTTATGGGGAGAAAGCAGGATTAGGCTATTGAGTTGGACGATCAGCCATGATGGTGATGAATGACAGAGCAGGATGGAAGGGCCAAATGGCCTCCTCCTGCTCCCATCTTCTATGTTTCTACGTATTCCTAGCTGTCCTGAGAAGATGGCGAGACAACTGAGCGGGGCACATCAGAGGAGTTAGCCGCATTGGTGTAGCAACTGGGGTCACATGAGGGCATCGGGTTGTGACAGATCTGGTGAACTGGTGCAGCAACAATAATCTCTCCCTCAATGTTACCAAAACAAAGCAGATTGTCACCTACTTCAGGAAGCATAAAGGAGAACATACCCCTGTCTACATCAATGTGGGTGAAGTAGAAAAGATCAAGAGCTTCAGGTTTTTAGGGGTTCAGATCACCAACGACCTGTCCTGGTCCCCCCCATGCTGACACTATAGTTAAGAAAGCCCACAAATGCCTCTACTTTCTTAGAAGACTAAGGAAATTTGGCATGTCTGCTACAACTCTCACCAACTTCAACAGGTGCACCATAGAAAGCATTCTTTCTGGGTGTATCACAGCTTGGTATGGGCTCCTGCTCTGCCCAAGACCACAAGGAACTACAAAAGGTCGTGAATGCAGCCCAATCCATCACGCAAACCAACCTCCCACCCATTGACTCTGTCTACACTTCCCACTGCCTTGGCAAAGCAGCCAGCATCATTAAGGATCCCACGCACCCCGGACATTCTTCCATCTTCTTCGGTGGGGAAAAAGATACAAAAGTCTGAGGTCACGTACCAACCAACTCAAGAACAGCTTCTTCCCCGCTGCTGTCAGACTTTTGAATGGACCTGCCTTGCATTAACCTTTCATTAAGTCGACTTTCTCTACACCCTAACTATGACTGTAACACTACATGCTGCACTCTCTCTTTTCCTTCTCTATGTCTTGTCTGAATAGCGTGCAAGAAAGAATGCTTTTCACTGTATGTTAATACATGTGACAATAATAAATCAAATCAAATCAAATCAAAATCAAATCATCCTTGATGAGATATTGGTGAAGAACTCAGGTTCTTAACATCCAACCGAGCAGCTTCACGGAGACTTTTACTGACATCATCTTTTAATTTGGAAAGTCTGAGTTCTCAAACTGCCTGTGTGGGATTTGATCTCTGAATCTTTCAGTCGATGATCTCATGTTCTGTGGACTGTTCATCCAGATCTCCTGCATTGAGAGTGTTTTTTTTCCATCATGGAGTGTGGGTACCGTTGGTAAGGTCAGCATTTCTTGCCCATCCCTAAGTGCCCTTGGAGGAGATGATGGTGACCCTGCTTGGCCATTTCAGGGGGCAGCTAGGCCAATCACATTGCTGTGGGGTCTGGAGTCACGTGCAGGCCAGACAGGGTAAGGACCGGCAGACAGGGCTGGTAGGGTTCCCAACACATTCCCACCGCTTGGGAATTTCTGAAGCTGGGCTGGAAAAGAGATTGCCTGCCGCCCAAGAGTGGACAGGCGGTTAGTCCAGTTATGGCCCCACTCAGAGGCTACCTCTTGGAAGGTTTTACCGAAGGTGAGGCTGACTCAGGAATTCCCCACAGAATCCAGCGATCCCACTGCAGCCCCAGTTATACTAGACACCCAATTATACTGGACTTCAGTTATACTGCACCCCCAGTTATACTGCACCCCCAGCTATACTGTACCCTCAGTTATACTGTACCCCCAATTATACTGCACCCCCAGTTATACTGTACCCTCAGTTATACTGCACCCCCAGTTATACTGCACCCCTAGTTATACTGTACCCCCAATTATACTGCACCCCCAGTTATACTGTACCCTCAGTTATACTGTAACCCCAGTTATACTGCACCCCTAGTTATACTGTACCCCCAATTATACTGCACCCCCAGTTATACTGTACCCTCAGTTATACTGTACCCCCAGTTATACTGGACCCCCAGTTATACAACACCCCCAGTTATACTGTACCCTCAGTTATACTGTACCCTCAGTTATACTGGACCCCCAGTTATACTGCACCCCCAGTTATACTGCACCCCCAGTTATACAGCACCCCCAGTTATACTGTACCCCCAGTTATACTGTACCCTCAGTTATACTGTACCCCCAGCTATACTGTACCCCCAGTTATACTGCACCCCCAGTTATACTGCACCCCCAGTTACAATATACCCCCAGTTATACTGTCCCCTCCCCCTCCGCTGATAGCTCAGTCACGCAACGGCAGGCCAGGTATCTCAGACAATGCTGGGAAATCACAACTGGTTTTACTGACACTGACATTCTTTACTAGTTCATTGGATGTGGGTATCACTGGCTGGGCCAGCAATTATTGCCCATCCCTAATTGCCCTTGAATTGAGTGATTTGCTCGGCCATTTCAGAGGGCAGCTGAGAGTTAATTGCATTGCTGTGGCTCTGGAGTCACGTGTAGGCCAGATCGGGTAAGGATGGAAGATTTTCTCCCTTAAAGGACATTAGTGAACCAGATGGGTTTTCCCAACACTCAACACTGGTTTCATGGTCACCAGTCGATTCTTAATTCCAGATATCTCTTTTTTATTGAATCCAAATTCCATCGTCTGCTGTGGTGGGATTCGAACCTGGCTCCCCAGAACAGAATAGCTGAGCTTCTGGTTTCATAGTTTAGTGATAATGCCACTAGGCTATCACTAGGTCAAGGAGAAGGGATAAACAGCCGAAATTTCCTCCTGATGTGGTGTGAACCCCAGCTGTGAATTGCATGCTTATCGGGTTCATGATCTGTACGGCATTTGCACATTCTCCCTGTGTCTGCGTGGGTTTCCTCGCACAGGACAAAGACGTGCAGGTTGGGTGGATTGGCCGTGCTAGATTGCCTCTCGGATTCGGGGGGGGCTAGCAGCGTAAATATGTGGGCGTACGGGGATGGTTGTCAGTCCAGGCTCGATGGGCCAAACAGCCTCACGCTGCACTCAAACGATTCTACGATTCCTACCTGATGAGAAACCAGCCTGTGCTGGGGTCCTTGTTACCTGAGGGTGGATGGCTGAGGTGGCGGGGGGTTGGGGGAAGGGAGCTGAGGAGGTGTCACGTTAACCTGCTCAAACCGCAGACAGACTGAGACAAAGGTAGGTGGAGTTTTCTGGCATTCAGTGGAGGCTTACGCTGGCAAACATCAACAGAGCAATGGAAGGAAATGAGTGCTTTATCTTTGGTAGCAGCGTTCATCGAATTGGGCCGATGGCTCACTTGGTGTTGGCACTTCTCACACAAGCACCCATCTGTTAGCTGCTCCCCTGCCACCATCTCCCAGCTGTCAATATGGCCTGTCTCACTCAAATACCATCAAATCTCCTTTGGCAGGAGAGGGGTGATGATCACGAGGTGGGACGGTATTTATAGACGATGCTGTAATGTGAATGAAGTGTAGCACGCGCGCACAAAAAAAAAAATCCCTGCTTCGTCTCTCTATCCAGCTAGTCTGCTCCAAACGCCCTCGGTTACCTCGGTGAACGGTGTGCCTGCGGACCTTTTGTTTCTCTAATCTTGTGTTATAGCGAGCAGCCGGCTCACCTCTTGGTCACCAAGGTCAGTGGTTCGAGTCCCAGTCTTGATAACCAAACTGGGGGCTGGCCGCTCCCGCGCGTGGTGCCAGCACTGCAGGGATGCCACACTGTCAAGAGATGTTGGCTGGCATTTTTAGAAATCACTGGGCATGACAAAGTTGAGTTGGCGGGGAGGTGGTGGTGGGTGGGGGGGGGGGGGGCGAAGGGTGGGAGGTGGGGGTCCCCCACTTTGTCAGGTGGTGGTACCTGGGTGGTGGTGGGGGGGGGGGGGGGCGCGGGAGCAGGGGGGCACATTTTCTGGGCAGCACGGATACCATTAGAGGCGATAATTTCTCATTCCCTTCCTCCCCTTGCGGAAGGAAACCCTTACCCGCCCAGGCCGACTCCAGTCCCCACGGCAACGTGGTTGACTCCTAAGTGTCCTCCAAAATGGGTGGTGGCGCATTGGTTAGCACTGCTGCCTCGCAGCGCCAGGGACCTGGGTTCGATTCCCGGCTCGGGTCACTGTCTGTGTGGAGCCTGCACGTTCTCACCGTGTCCGCGTGGGTTTCCTCCGGGTGCTCCGGTTTCCTCCAAAAGATGTACTGGTTAGGTGCTAAATTCTCCCTCCGTGTACCCGAACAGGCACCGGAGTATGATGACTGGGGGATTTTCACAATAACTTAATTGCAGCGTTAATGTACTTGTGACACTAATAAATAACCTGTAAACTCAGTTCACATCCCATGAATGAATTTTAAGAAGGTTTGGAAGGCGGAACCAATGAACACTCTCTCCATCGCACCTCACTAAAGGATTGTAAATGCAGGGCACCATGTTGTAAGGCCCCATTGCAGCATTTCTGTCTCTGCCTCGCATTCGTTCCCATCCGCTATTGAAATGTCACTTATCATCTGCTCGCCTGCCACTGTGCGTTGGAAATGAACTGAAGGGATGATGTGAACAATCTCTCTTCCTTTCTTTGAACGCCACAGGGGCAAGACTAAAATTAAGGCGTTTGTTGTAACCCATTAGATCGCTGCTGCACCGTAGCCTGCTGTCACTTCCGAGAGAACAGTTCGAAATCTACCCAGCTAGAGGCGACCCGTTCTCTTTGACGGTCCCTGAGCCTTACATGTGAAATGAGTTTTGGCAGTCACAACGCATTCGCCCGTCCCCCTCCCGCATTTCATGCAGCTGTTGGAACCAACATTCGGGCGGCGCATCTGACCTGCGATAGCTCAGCGCTGTCACTGAGCACCCAGCGAGCAACTCTCAAACGCGCAGTGACCAATCTGAATACACACAAACAAGCAATCAATACACTGCGATGAGGGCAACACTACCACAACCACTCGCGGTGCAGCGACAGTGAGCATCTCAGTGATAGAAGCTCAGTGAGTTAGACACTAGCCTTCTGCGCCTGAGGCCTCAATCAGAAAAGGTTAAGCCTTCTCCCTTTCTACTCTTGTGTTTCCCAGTCCTCTCCTGCCATATTTCTATCTCTGCAGCCTCTCCCTCTCTTAACCCATTGAGGGAATCATCTCTCGCCTATGAGGAAAGCATCCATCACTTCCTGGAGTGACTGTCTACCTGTTGCTCTCTCTCCCTAATCCTGAGCTGCATTAGTTGATCAGCATCCCAGTCCAGTTTTTAGCAAGGTGAATATTGAATATCGTTGCAAGATTGGAAGGAAACATCAGGAGGACTCGCCATCCTGTCAATCACCTGTCCCAACATCTCCTCTTAGTCTCGGTGCTAATTTTTTAAAAGGTTCATCGAGACTCGAAACGTTGGCGCTATCCTCTTTCCACAGATGCTGTCAGACACGCTGAGATTTTCCAGCATTTGCTGTTCGTGGTTCAGGTTCCAGCATCCACAGTAAACTGCCTTGATTCCGACTTTTACATTCCGTTCCCCTGGCAATAAGTTTATTTATTAATGTCACAAGTGAGGCTCACATTAACACTGCAATGAAGGTACTGTGAAAATCCCCAAGCCACCACATTCTGGCACCTGTTTGGGTGCACTGAGGGATTTAGCACGGCCAACGCACCTAAACAGCACATCTTTCGGGCTGTGGGAGGAAATCTACGCGGACACAGGGAGAACATGCAGTCTCTGCACAGACGGTGACCCAAGCCGGGAATCAAACCCAAGCCCCTGGTGCTGTGAGGCTAACCACTGTGCCACCACACTGCCCAATAGATAGAACATAGAACATTACAGCGCGGAACAGGCCCTTTGGCCCACGATGTTGCGCCGCCCAATTAAAAAAGCAATGACCCTCTAACCTAAACCAATCCCTTTCCATCCATAAACCTATCCACGGATCTCTTAAACGCCCCCAAACTAGGCGCATCTACAACTGCAGCAGGCAGGGCATTCCAATCCCTCACCACCCTCTGGGTAAAGAACCTACCCCTGACATCCGTCCTATAACTACCACCCCTTAATTTAAAGCTATGCCCCCTCGTGCTAGCTTTCTCCATCCGAGGAAAAAGGTTATCACTGTCCACCCTGTCTAAACCTCTAATCATCTTGTATGTTTCAATAAGGTCCCCTCTTAGCCGCCTTCTTTCTAACGAAAACAACCTCAAATTCCTCGGTCTCTCCTCATAGGACCTTCCCTCCATACCAGGCAACATCCTGGTAAACCTCCTCTGCACCCTCTCCAATGCCTCCACATCCTTCCTATAATGTGGGGACCAGAACTGCACACAATACTCCAAGTGCGGACACACCAGAGTTTTGTACAGTTGCAACATGACGTTGCGGCTCCTAAATTCAATCCTCCTACCAATAAACGCCAAGACACCGTACGCCTTCCTAACAACCTTATCTACTTGATTCCCAACTTTCAGGGATCTATGTACACATACACCCAGATCCCTCTGTTCATCAACACTATTCAGAGTCCTACCGTTAGCCCTACACTCTACACATCTGTTATTCCTGCCAAAGTGAATTACCTCACACTTTTCTGCATTAAACTCCAAATGCCACCTCTCGGCCCAGCTCTGCAACTTGTCCAAGTCTCTCTGTAAACTATGACACCCTTCTTCACTATCTACCACTCCTCCGACTTTGGTGTCATCAGCAAATTTACTGATCCACCCAACTATACCCTCATCCAGGTCATTTATAAAAATTATAAACAGCAGCGGCCCCAAAACAGATCCCTGAGACACACCACTTGTGACCAATAGATAACAATATCCCATTAGATTTCCTGGTCAGTTGTTCGATGTGAAAGGCACAATATAGAAGTAAGTTCTCTGGTGTGTGAACATCAAGATCACAGAATCAAACAGTGCAAAAGAGGCCCTTCGGCCCATCAAATCTGCACCAACACGTGAGAAATACCTGATCTCCCACTTAATCCTGCTTGCCAGCACTTGGCCCATAACCTTGAATGTTACGGTGTGCCAAGTACTCATCCAGGTGCCTCTTAAAGGAGGTGAGACATCCCGTCTCCACCACCCTCCCAGGCAGCGCATTCCAGACCCTCACCACCCTCTGGGTGAAAAGGTTTTTCCTCAAAAACCCCCAATCCTCACTTTTAATTCCCTGTCCCCGTAACTGACCCTTCGACTGAAAGAAAACAGCTGCTCCTATCTACTCTGTCCACGCCCCTCATAATCTTGAACATCTCAATCTCGGGTCGCTCTCAGTCTGCTCTGCTCCAGAGAAAACAACATAAGTCCAACACCAGCATCTCCGCATCCAGAGAGAACAACCCAAGCCTTTCCAATCTCTCTTTATAACTTAAAGGTTCCATCAAAGGCAACATGCTGGCCAATCTCCTCTGCACCCCCTCCAGTGCAATTACATCCTTCCTGCAACGTGGCAACCAGAATTGCACACAGTACTCGAGCTGTAGCCTCACCAAAGTGCTAATCAATTCCAACACGACCTCTCCGCTTTTGTAATCTATACCCCGGCTGATAAAAGCGAGCAGGCCAATCAGTCTTGGCCCGATGCCCTGTTTCTGTGCTCTTGATTCTATGCATTTCTCCGTATTATTAAGGACTACAGTCGGTGATGGGAAGAGTGCACGCCAGCTGTCAACCACAGTCTCGCAACATCAAAGCAGCTCAGAAAGGAGCCGTAAGGGTCTTGGAGAAAACTAACAGATAGTTTCTCAGAGTCATTCACCAATAATGAAAAACTAGAGGAATAGGGTGTTAGGGAGGCTATTAACCAGGGTACAGAGATAAAGTACAAGCCTTGTGGGTGACACTGGAGAATAATAACACAATGAGATCCCTATAGCTGCCAACGCTAGAATGTTTGGAGAGTTCCTTTACGTTTATTGAGCACTGTTGACTGCAGACGTGTGGTATGTGCGCTGCAAACAGTAAATCCAAACGTAAATGACCCAGTGGCATCAAAGGTTCAGTTGTGTAGCTCCTTGCCAATCATATATCATTGGATTGGAACACTTTGCAAGCCTACAGTTCTCTGTATGTGTGTGTGTACAGAGGAATAAGGAGAACCTCTTTATATCTAATTAACCTTAAAGAGGTCAACAAAGAACCAACAGTATGTTACTCAAAGGAAAGGCGGGATATGTACAGCAAAGTCATTATTGTGCCTCTTGATCAGGATCAGAGTACCAACAGAGAAGGCTGTAAGATCTTGCATTGCCCAGTTTTTGATAACCCTTCCATTGATGCTCGTGGTTTCAATTGTCTCAAGTATAGGTTTGTTTATTAGTGTCACGAGTAGGCTTACATTAACACCGCAATGAAGTTACTGTGAAATTCCCCTAGTCGTCACACTTCGGTGCCTGTTTGGGTATACTGAGGGAGAATTTAGCATGGCCAATGTATCTAACCAGCATTGTGGGAGGAAACCAGAGCACCCGGAGGAAATCCACGCAGACACGGGGAGAACGTGCAGACTCCACACAGACAGTGACCCAAGCTGGGAATTGAACCTGGATCCCTGGCGTGGTGAAGCAGCAGTGCTAGAGATAGATAGAGAGATGGAACCACAGATAGAGAGATAGATAGAAACATTTATAGAGAGATAGAAACACAGATAGAGAGATAGAAACGCAGAGAGAGAGCGAAATAGAAACATAGATAGATAGAGAGATAGAAACACAGAGAGAGAGATAGAAACACAGATATAAACTCTGAGCCATCAAATTCCTTCCCGAAATTTCTCCACCATGTTACTTCACTAAGGGCGGGATCTTATGGCTTCACTCAAGGCGAGAGTGGAAAATCCCACCCAAATCAACGGACCTTCCCATTGGCCATCCCTCGCCCCCTCCATTCCTGCGGCGGCCGGGGTTCTAAAATTCCAGCGTATATCCTACCTTCTTTAAGATGCTCTTTAAGATCTACCCCTTTGACCAAGCCTTTGACCAGATATCTCTCCATGTGACTCGGTGAACAAATCTCATCAACAAAAATCCCTGAACTAATATAGAACGTAGAACACTACAGCACAAACAGGCCCTTCGGCCCACAAGTTGCGCCGATCATATCCATACCTACCAGGCCTATCTGTAACTCTCAATCCCATTAAATCCCATATACTCATCCAGAAGTCTCTTAAAAGACCCCAGCGAGTTCGCCTCTACCACCACCGATGGCAGCCGATTCCACTCACTCACCACCCTCTGAGTGAAAAACTTACCCCTGACATCTCCTCTGTACTTGCTCCCCAGCACCTTAACCCTGTGTCCTCTCATAGCGACCATTTCAGCCCTGGGAAACAGCCTCCGAGAATCCACCCTATCTATTCCTCTCAACATCTTATAAACCTCTATCAGGTCGCCTCTCATAAGAACATAAGAACATAAGAACATAAGAAATAGGAGCAGGAGTAGGCCATCTGGCCCTTCGAGCCTGCCCCGCCATTCAATAAGATCATGGCTGATCTGTCGTGGCTCAGTTCCACTTTCCCGCCCTCTCCCCATAACCCTTAATCCCCTCTCTTATCAAAAACCCATCAACCCGCTTCTTAAAAATATTTAGCGAGGCAGCCTCCACCACTTCAACGGGCAGAGAATTCCAGAGATTCACCACCCTTTGAGTGAAGAAGTTCCTCCTCAACTCCGTTCTGAACTGCCCCCCCTTTATCTTGAGGCTGTGCCCCCTAGTCCTACTGTCTTTTTTGAGCGGGAAGAGTCTTTCCACCTCTATCCTATCCATCCCATTCATCATCTTATACGTCTCAATGAGATCTCCCCTCATTCTTCTAAACTCTAACGAGTACAAGCCTAGTTTATTCAGCCTCTCCTCATAGCTCAACCCCCTCAACTCCGGTATCAGCCTAGTAAACCTCCTCTGCACTCCCTCCAAGGCCAAAATATCCTTGCGCAGGTGCGGCGCCCAAAACTGCACACAGTACTCCAGCTGCGGCCTCACCAATGCCCTATACAGCTGCAGCAAGACCTCCCTACTTTTATATTCAATCCCCCTCGCTATGAAGGCCAGCATCCCATTCGCCTTCCTGACCACCTGCTGCACCTGCAGGCTGGGTTTTTGCGACTCATGCACAAGGACTCCGAGGTCCCTCTGCACCGTCGCCTGCTGCAGTTTTTCGCCACGTAAGTAATAGTCCTTCCTACCATTCTTCCTACCAAAGTGGACCACCTCACACTTGCCAACATTAAATTCCATTTGCCATTTCCTGGCCCATTCGCCCAGCCTATCTAGATCCTTCTGCAGACTCTCCACACCCTCCGCACAATTTGCCTTTCCCCCAATCTTGGTGTCATCAGCAAATTTCGACACCCTACACTCGGTTCCCTCCTCCAGATCATCTATATAAATGGTAAATAGCTGAGGCCCCAGCACCGACCCCTGGGGCACCCCACTAGTCGCCAACCGCCAATCCGAATAGCACCCATTGACCCCCACTCTCTGCCTCCTATTTGACAACCAATCCTCTATCCACGCTAACACCCTACCCCCAACTCCATGTCCTCTGACCTTCTGCAGTAACCTCTTGTGAGGTACCTTATCAAACGCCTTCTGAAAATCCAGAAAGACCACATCCACCGGCTCTCCTCTATCCACCGCCCTAGACACATCCTCATAGAACTCCAGTAAATTGGTCAGACACGACTTCCCTTTAATGAAACCGTGTTGCGTCTGCCCTATCAAGCAATTCCCTTCAAGATGCCTCGCAATTTCCTCCTTAATGACGGATTCTAACATTTTACCTACCACAGACGTTAAACTAACCGGCCAACCTTCGTCTCTCCGGGGAGAAAAGGCCGAGCTCCCTCAACCTATCCTCATAAGGCATGCCACCCAATCCGGGCAACATCCTTGTAAAAGATCACGAGAAACAGCTCATTACCACTTTGCCTGTGTGTGAATAGGCTCCAATAATCCTCCCATCACAGCAGTGACTGCAGCTGGTGTTTTACGACCTTGTTTGGGCGAGGCTGGTAAAGTCGCGCCCGAGGTCAACAGGGAATTCCGTTCCGTGAGCCGTGCCCGCCTCAATTCCGGGGTAGGTGTGGCTGGAAAAGTCCAGCATCACTAAAGGAATTTATTGGTTGCAAAGCGCTTTGAGATGTGCTGAGGTTATGCAAAGATGCTGCAGAAACGCAAGTTCTTCCTTGAAAAAGATGAGCTGGAATGAACTGCATTTATCTCGAGGATCAAGAGGCCTCTTGCTAAACATGAACCTTTCGAAGCCTTGTCGACACCCATTGACCTGTACCGCATATCAGACTCTCCGCCTTAACGTGCAGCGTCTGTAACGAGTGTTGTGGCTGCCTGCAACTTAAGATATTACCGTGCGCACAATAGAGGGATTTACTCGATTGAAGTTTGCGTTTCTCAGCTGTATGCAGATTAGCCCTTGCTGACAGCCGCCCTAATTACACGTTTGGATGAATTTGATTCTGTTCTGATTGATAATCTATTTCATCAGTGCATCTCAGAAAAAAAAACAGCCCATTTTATCCAACTGTGTCAAACACTCCAATAGAACAGAGCAACAAGAAAGCTTCGGAGCCCAAATCAGACTCAAGTGCTGGAAATCAAACAGAAACATAGAAAGAGAGAAATAGAAATATAGAGAGATAGAAACACAGATAGAGAGAAAGAGACAGAAACACAGATAAAGAGAGAGATAGAAACACAGATAGAGAGAGAGAGATAGAAACATAGACAGGGAGAGAGATAGAAACACAGATAGAGAGAGAGAGACAGAAAGACAAATAGAGAGAGATAGAAACACACATAGAAAGATAGAAACACTGATAGAGATAGAAATATAGATAGATAGAGAGATAGAAACACAGATAGAGAGAGAGATAGAAACACATAGAGAGATAGAAACACTGACAGATAGAAATATAGATAGATAGAGAGATAGAAACAGATAGAGAGAGAGATAGAAACACAGGTAGACAGATAGGAACACAGATAGAGAGATAGAAACACAGATAGAGAGAGAGATAGAAATACAGAGAGAGAGAGAGAAACATAGATGGAGAGATAGAAATATAGATAGAGAGATAGAAACAGAGCTAGAGAGATAGAAACATAAATAGACAGATAGCAACATAGGTAGATAGAGAGATAGAAACATAGATGGAGAGATGGAAACACAGATAGAGAGAAACACAGATCGATAGAGAGATAGAAACATAGAGAGATAGAAACATAGATATAGAGAGAGATAGAAACATAGATAGAGATAGAAACACAGACAGAGAGAAACACAGATAGATAGAGAGATAGAAACACAGATAGAAAGAAGGTACACAGATAGATAGAGAGTTAGGAACAAAGATAGAGAGATAGAAACATAGATAAATAGAGAGACAGAAACACAGATAGAGAGTGAGGTTGAAACAGATTGAGATAGAAACATAGATAGATAGAAATAAAGATGGATAGAGAGATGGAAACAGATAGATAGAAATAGAGATAAAGAGATCGAAAGACAGATAGGGAAACAGATAAAAATACAGACGGATAGAGAGATAGAAACATAGACAGAGGGATAGAAACATGGACAGATAGAGAGATAGAAACACAGATAGAGAGATAGAAACACAGATAGAGAGAGAGATAGAAACACAGATAGAGACAGAGACAGAAACATAGATAGGGAAATAGGAGCATAGATATAGAGAGAGTGATAGAAAGTTTAATAGATAGCGAGATAGAAACATAATAATCAGAGATATAGAAACATAGATACAGTGTTAGAAACACAGATCGGAGATAGAAACACAAATGGAGAGAGAGATAGAAACACAAATAGAGAGAAACATAATTCGATAGAGAGATAGAAACACAGACAGCTAGAAACACTGATAGATAGAAACCTGGAGGAGACCTATGCAGACATGGGGAGAACATGTAAACTCTGCACAGATAGTCACCGGAATCAAACTTGTGTCCCTGGCACTGTGAGGCAGCAGTGCTAACCACTGTGCCACCACGCTGTCCCTTGACTGTTTGAACATGTTGTCATGTACCATTAAGGAGCCTATCCTAAACAGCCGTCAATTACTCCCTACCTGGAGACACAGTGTGATGTATAATTCCAAGCACTCTGTAGACAGGACAGTACAGTAATCCTAAACGCAAACATGTCTACATAGCTTCTCAGTTAACAATGTTTGCACATAGTTTTATCTTCAAAGAAAGAATCCACAATATCATTTTACCAATTCCTGTTGTATGATTGGGACATTTGCGCTGAGTAGAAGAAGATTAAAGGAAGCTGTGGTGCATGAGAGACCATGTGGAGATGTCAGTGTTGGACTGGGGTAAACACAGTAAGAAGTCTTTCTCTCTCCACAGACACCGTCAGACCTGCTGAGATTTTTCTGCATTTCCTGCTTTTGGTGTTGTGAGACTTCTTACTGCACATGAGAGACCCAGGATGATGCTTTGGGGAACAAAAGCAGGAAATGCAAAAAAATCTCAGCAGGTCTGACAGCGTCTGTGGAGAGAGAAGAGATCTAACATTCCACACTCAAAACGTTGGCTCTATTCTCTCTCCACTTTGGTGGCAAACAGAGGAAGGGAGATTATTATCTGAACGGTGGCAGTTTAAGGAAAGGGGAAATGCAACATTACTGGGGGCCACGGAGGGACAGTCATTGAAGGTTTGCATTCAGGTAGAGCTGGTGGTGAGGAAAGCTGATGGTACACTGGCCTTCATAGCAGGAGGATTTGAGTATAGGAGTAAGGATGTCTTGCTGCAGTTATACTGGGCCTTGGTGAGGCCATTGCTTGAGTATTGTGTGCAGCATTGGTCCCCTAGCCTGAGAAAGAACATTCTTGCTCCTGAGGGAGACCAGCGAATGTTCACCAGACTGATTCCTGGAATGGCAGGACTGACATATGAAGAGAGACTGGATCGACTGGGCTTGTACTCACTGGAATTTAGAAGAATAGAAACATAGAAAATCCTGATGGGATTGGACAGGCCAGATGGGGGAAGAATGTTCCCAATGTTGGGGAACTCCAGAACTAGGGGTCATAGTTTAAGAATAAGAGGTAAACAGGACTAAGATGAGGAAAAACTTCTTCACTCGGAGAGTTGTGAACCTGTGGAATTCTCTACTACAGAAAGCTGTTGGGGCCAGTTCATTAGAGAGGTTCAAGAGGGAGCTGGACGTGGCCTTGTGGCTAAAAGGAACAAGGGGAAATAAAGTGGGAGTGAGATACTGAAAGTGTATCATCAGCCACGATCATATTGATGCAGGCTCAAAAGGCCAACTGGCCTAATCCTGCACCTATTTCCTATGTTCCTCTCCACAGATGCTGTAAAACCTGCTAAGATTTTCCAGCATTTTCTGTTTGTTGTTGTTTCAGCATCCGCAGTATTTTGCTATTTTGCTTTTATCTGAGTGCTCGGGGGATGTGTGTGTTCGAATCCCACCATTCAATACAAATCTGGGATTGAAAGTCTCATGACGACCAAGAGACCTTTACTGATTATTGTAAAAAAAACCCATCTGGTTCACTAATATCCATCAAGGAAGGAAATCTGCCATCCTTACCCGGTCTGGCCTACATGTGACTCCTGATCCGCAACAATGCATCTTAACTGCCCTTTGCCATTCAGTTCAGGGGCAATTCGGGATGGGCAGCAAATGTTGGCCTTGCCAGCGATGCCCACAGCCAATTCATTTTTGAAAGACGCAACACTCTTGGCTGGTGTCCCAGCTTGCATCCTCCATTAGCTTAACTCTTCCAAAACTCTGCTGTCCCCATCCCTTCTCCTATCCTATACTAAATCCCAATCACTCATCACCCCTGTAATATTGTGCCGTTGGGTCCTGATCCACAAATATCCTCATTTCAAAATAAAATTTATTTATTAGTGTCACAAGTAGATTTACATTAACACTGCAATGAAGTTACTGTGAAAGTCCCCTAGTCGCTACACTCCGGCGTCTGTTCGGGTACACTGAGGGAGAATTTAGCACGGCCAATGGACCTAATGCCCTACAAACGCCATACAAATTATGATGCCCTAACTATAATAAACTCCTGCCCTTACTCGGTCCATATCCCTCTATTCCTTCCTTATTCATGTACCCATCTAGGTGCCTCTGGAATGTTGCTCATGTGCCTGCTTCCACCACCTTTTCTTAAAGTTTAAAGATTATTTATTGGTGTCACAAGCGAGCTTACATTAATTGTTGTGAAAATCCCCTCTTTGCTACACTCCAGTGCCTGTTTGGGTACATTGAGGGAGAATTTAGCACGGCTAATGCTCCTAACCAACACGTCTTTCCGACTGTCAGAAGGAAACCAGAGGAAACCCACGCAGACATGGAGAGAATGTGCTGATTCCTCACAGACAGTGACCCAAGCTGGGAATCGAACCTGGGCTCCTGGAGCTGTGAGACTGCAGTGCTAACTATTGTGCCACCCTCTTGACCCACCCTCATGGCGTAACCCCTCCCGGATTTTACTTCCACCACTGGCAACCATAGCTTCAGCACCTGGGCTTTAAGCTCTGGGATTGCCTGCCTAAACCTCTACCTCTCCCATTACCTCAGTCTTTGACCAAATTCTGGTGGTTACCTGTCTTATTATATTCTTACGTAGCTCAGTGTCAAGTTCTGTTTGATAATTGCCCCGAAGAAGCACCTTTGGATGTCTACATGGAAAATCGGAGCAGGAGGAGGCCATTCGGCTCTTCGAGTCTAATTCACCATTTAGTATGATCATGGCTGATCATCCAATTCAATAGCTTGATCCCACCTTTCCCCAATATACCCTGATGCACTTCGGCTCAAAAGCCATATCTAGCTACTTCTACTAGAAAAAAATACAGGATGAGATTCTCGGGCCTCTCTTGGTTGTGAAAGGTGGCGTATTGTTAGCTCGCTGCGCGATTCCCTGCTTCCACTGCTGTCAATGAGATTTTCCATTGGCGTCACTCCACACAGCTGCGAAACCCGTGGATGTGGGGGGAGGAGGGTGTGCTGCTGGTGGGACCAGAGACGCCTCCTGGCGTGAATGGCTGGAGGATGGCACAGTGGTTAGCACTGCTGCCTCACAGTGCCAGGGACCCAGGTTCGATTCCCAGTTTGGGTCACATTCTGTGTGGAGTTTGCACATTCTCCCCGTCTCTGCATGGGTTTCCTCTGGGTGCTCCGGTTTCCTCCCACAGTCTGAAAGACACACTGGTTAGGTGCATTGGTCCGAACAGGCGCCGGAATGGGGAAATTCACAGTAATTTCATTGCAGCGGTAATGTAAGCCTTATTTGTGACTAATAAATAAACTTTTAACTTTAAGAATTCCAACCATAATGCCTCACCCATTTTCCGTGGTACTGAATTCCACAGGCTGACTGTTCCCTGGGTGAAGAAACTTCTCATCTGAGTCCTAAAGATTTACCCCTTATCCTCAGGCTGTGACCCCTGTTTCTGGACTCACCCCACGACCCACCAGGTACACGGTACATACTCTTGCAACTCGGCCAACATTGTCTACCTGATACGCTGCAGGAAAGGATGTCCAGAGGCATGGTACTTTGGGGAGACCATGCAGACGCTACGACAACCGATGAATGAACACTGCTCGACAATCACCAGGCAAGACAGCTCTCTTCAGCGGTCACAGGCATTCAGCCTCTGATCTTCGGGGAAGCAGCTTTCGCGACACACGACAACGCAGGGACTGATAGCCAAGTGCCGCACACGTGAGGATGGCCTCAACTTGGATCTTGGGTTCACATCACACTATCTGTAACCCCCAGAACTTGCTGGGCTTGCAAAATCTCACTAACTGTCCTGTCTGGAGACAAGACACATCTCTTTAACTTTTGCTTAACGCTCTCTCCACTCGCATTGTTTGCACTTTTAAGACTTGATTACCCATAAAGACTCGTATTCCAACTATTATTATGTAAATTTGTGTCTTTATATGCCCTGTTTGTGAACAGAATTCCCACTCATCTGACGAAGGAGCAGCGCTCCGAAAGCTAGTGGCTTTTACTACCAAATCAACCTGTTGGACGTTAACCTGGTGTTGTGAGACTTCTTACTGTGTTTACCCCAGTCCAACCCTGGCATCTCCACATCATAGTTTACTATATCCAAGGGATTGGCTAAAGATTGACCGCTGTTAGAGGAATCGGGGGATATGGTCTGCGGAAGGATAGGGCGTTTTAGTTCAGTTGGGCAGCATGGTCAGTGAAGGCTTGGAGGGCCAAAGGGCCTGTGCTGTTATTTTCTTTGTTCTTTGCCCTTGTCACCCACGGCTTGAACCCTGACTTTTGCTTCATTAAGGAAGAAAATTCACTAAAAAGTGAAACATTCACTGAAGCAAAACGTGGCAGAAATGTCTTCTTTTTTTTAAGAAGAACAGTCTTTGATTAACTTTACAGGAATGATGAGGTTGCCCCACGCAAGGCTCAGGTTTATTGCTTTGAACTGAAAGGAGGTGGTGGCTAGACTTAAGCAAACAGAAGGGGAAAAGGCAGACTTTTTAACAGTGCAATTTAATGCATGATGGAAGTGTATTCCCACATAGCCGTCAAGTATTGATCTATTCTCTGTTAATTTGCACGTAAGGCTAAACAAAATTGTACAGGTGGAGGAACAAGAAGTTCCATTAGTCTCCCACCCTGTTCTATGCAGTGGACAGATCGTACTGGTGAGTCAGTTAAACAGTCAAATCTCCGCACGACCGTTCACCATGCAAGCCTGGTGCAGACATTGATCTGCCCAGGGTTACTCAAATCTGGACTTCAGACAACTAAACCCCTATGCTCAAACACAGGTCAAGCATCCCCCCCATCAGCCTTACCGATTGGCCAGTCTGAGTTAAAGGTTGGCATTAGCATTGGCCACATTTCCCATTAGTTTGAATCCATTTTGTTAATTTATTCTTTCTTGGGATGTGGATATCACTGACAAGGCGAGCATTCGCTTCCCAATCAATCCTGTCCAACGCATCTCCGAAACTCTACAATGTTGGTCATCTAGTCCGGGGATTTTTTGGCTTTTAATCCAATTAATTTTTTCACTACTTTTCTTGACTAAAAACTAACCTTGCGAGTTCCTCATTCTCATTAGACCCATGGCTCCCCACAATTTCTAGAATGTTCTTTGCATCTTCCATAGTGAAGGCAGGTATATTGGAATCTTCCTCACTACTTGCAATGCTCCCAGTAAGATCTAATTTAAATTTTTATTAAATATAATGTCCCCCGCCTTCGTGTCTCAATCACTTTTGCTAATTTACTCTTTAAAAATCTTTCAATTTTTTTTGATATCTTGCTAATTTACTTTTATAATCCATCTTTAACTTTTCTAGTTAGCTCTGACTGCAACACTTTCTCTGTGGTTGGTTCCAATGCCTTCCGGGAATTTATGCTTACTTTGCAATGGGTAGGTTCGGCAATGGACAGGTTCGATACTTGGAGGGGTTTGGTTTGGATCCGTGACCTATTCCCACCAGGGAAAAGCAGGAACAGATTACTGAGTTGGATGATCAGCCATGGTTGTAATGAATGGCAGAGCAGACTCGAAGGGCTGAGTAGCCTACACCTGCTCCTCTTTTTTATGTAACTTGGATAAGTTTGCGAACACATGTACTGGCATGGGAGGTTCTATCCCTCTCTCCGTGACACACGTGCATACATACACAAACACATATGCACACTCACATGCATGCACATGCTCACACACACGCTGACTCATACAGACACACACACACAAAATTTTTCCCTTTTCCACAAATACATAATTTGCAAATGTGATTGCAGTATACTTGCTTTCGTGTTCTTCCTGCACTCATGTATTTTTCAAGTCTGATACTCATAGTGTGAAAGTATCGGCACGGTGGCACAGTGGTTAGCACTGTGGCCTCACAGTGCCAGGAACCTGGGTTCAAATCCTGGCTTGGGTCACTGTCTGTGTGGAGTTTGCATGTTCTCCCTGTGTGGGTTCCTTCCGGTGCTCCGGTTTCCTCTCACAGTCCAAAAGACGTGCTGGTTAGGTTGATTGGCCATGCTAAAGTGCCCCAAGAGGTCTAGTTTTGGGGGATTAGCAGAGTAAATACATGGAGTTACTAGGATAGGGGCTAGGTGGGATTGTTGTCTGGTTTCCTCCCATAGTCTGAAAGACGTGCTGGTTAGGATGCATTGGCTATGGTAATTTCTCCCTCAGTGGACCCGGAGTGTGGTGACTCGGGGATTTTCACAGTAACTTCACTGCAGTGTTAACATAAGCCTACCTGTAACACGAATAAATAAATTTTAAACACGTACAGAACATACGAGCTGGCTTGATGGATGGAATTGCAAAGACTATTTTCCCCTTCCCTCACATTTCTCTTCAGCCTTCTGACAGCGCTCAAAATACACGTAGGGAAACGTTTGATTCAACATGAGGTTGATTGTGCCTTCTGAGCTGCTGTCATCATCTCCGGAGAAGCCTGAACATTTCAAAGCCAGAGAGAAGAGTCAGACTGGGAGGGAGCTCATTGATGTGACAATGCTTTCTACAGTTTGCCTTTTGTTTTGTCATGTGTCAGGTATCACTTCTACTCTCTGGTTTTCCCTCTTGTCCTCTCTGCTGGCAGTGCTGGGCCCTCTGCTGGGCTGACCCTGCACAAGCTCTGTCGACCCCACCCACCCCGCCTCCCGCCCAGCCGCAGGGCGAGGTAGCGGGAGCGGGGTGTTGTGCAACGGCCAAGTGATGGGGACCAGCGGCTGAGCGCACCCCAGAGCCGGCTGAAAGCTTACCCCGCTGGGCTGGGGTGAAGCATCCCGCTTTCAGCTCATCCAGGACTCTGCTCAGAACACTTGGGCGACACGGTAGCACAGCGGTTAGCACTGCTGCTTCACAGCTCCAGGGACCTGGGTTCGATTCCCGGCTTGGGTCGCTGTCTGTGTGGGGTTTGCACATTCTCCTCGTGTCTGTGTGGGTTTGCTCCGGTTTCCTCCCGCAGTCCAAAGATGCATGGGTTAGGTTGATTGACCATTCTAAAAATTGCCCCTTAGTGTCCTGAGATGCATAGGGATTATGCAAGGGATTAGTGGGTAAATATGGGGGTAGGGCCTGGGTGGGATTGTGGTCGGTGCAGACTCGATGGGCCGAATGTCCTCTTTCTGTACTGTACGGATTCTATAATATACCATAGCTCACAGCAAGTCCCCTTCAAAGGTGGTGGCGAGTTGCCTTCTTGAAACACTGCAGGCTCTGAGGTGTAGGTACATCCGCAGTAACGTTAGGGAGGGACTCCCAGCATTTTCACCCAGCCACAGGGAAGGAATGGCCGATATATTTCCTCATCTCAGGATGGCGAGTGGCTTGGAGGGGAACGTATGTTCCCAGGCATCTGCTGCCCTTGTTCTTTTTGGGTCGGAGCAGTTGTGACCCTGTGAACTTGGTGTCTTGCTGCAGTGCGTCTTGTGAATGGTACACACTGTGCGTGCAGATGGAGGGAGGGAGTGTTTCTGGTGGTCCGTGGGTTGCCTACCAAGCGGGCTGGCTGGTATCCAGTTCATGATGTGGAGATGCCGGCGTTGGACTGGGGTAACCACAGTGAGAAGTCTGACAACACCAGGTTTAAGTCCGACCGATTTATTTGATAATAAACTCGCAAGCCTTCGGGGTTTGTCTCTCCGTCAGGTGACCGTGGTCATTACAAACGGGATTCCAATTTTGCCAACGGGGTCAAGAGCTTGCTGACAATGAGAGATGATGGGGAAGTGTGACCTTTGAAGGTTGAAGGCAGGAAGTAAATGTGTGGCCCTGGACCTCACTGGCTTTATCTGTTTCAAAACATTTCATCGCAAGTCCTGCAATCTAACTGTCCCTCTCATAAATAAGTAAGCTTTATCCTTAAAAGAGCGTGTCTCTTATTTAATAACCAACTGGAGGCCTACTACCAGGGGAGAATTGCACATTTTCCAACTGTTTTTGTTTAATATAATAGGCACCACAGCGTATTCTAAGTGGTCCTAATATTGTATTTATTTATGCTGGCCTTTGATGTTTTCAATTATCTGCACAACTTCCACACATCATAATTTCCTGTTTCTGTTTTCCTGGTGAGTTCAGCTTATTAAAAAGAATAATGTCCCACAGTATCTCAGTATGTTATTTTATCCAAGCAGCCTTCAAAAGCGACTGGGCGCCAATGCAACGGTTGCAGTGTACAGCGCTATTATTGTACCTTGCAGAAGACCTCACTGGACAAATGGATAATATTTTATCCACGCAAATAAAAAAATTTAACAGGAAAAATAAATCTCGTTCTCTCGTAAAGGTTCAGGAAATAAAATGATTGGAAACAAGGTACCAAAATTCTTGAAAAAATGGCAGCAGGTATAACAAATGTTTATTTTAAATTTCTTTTACGGAATGTAGACATTGTTAACTGAGCCAACATTTGTTACCCTTCCTTAATTGCCCTTCAGAAGGTGGTGGTGAGCTGCTTTCTTGAACCGCTGCAGTCCCTGAGGTGTAGGTCCACTCGCAGTGCTGTTAGTGCGGGGGGGGGGGGTCTCAGGAATTTGACCTTGCCACACCAAAGGAACGGCGATATATTTCCAAGTCAGGATGGTGAGTGATTTGAAGGGGAACGTGCAGGTTCTGGTGTGTCCCCCCCTGCTGCCCTCGTCTTTCTGGTTGATTGCAATGATGTGGAGTTGCCTGCGTTGGACGGGGGTGGGCACAGTAAGTAGGGTCACAACAAGTCTATGTCACCTTGCTACCAAATAAACCTGTTGGACTTTAACCTGGTGTTGTGAGACCTCTTAGTGTAGATGGTAGCAGTCATGGCTTTGAAAGGTGCTATCAAAGGATTCTCTGCAGCTTATCTTGCAGGTAAAGTTTATTTATCAGTGTCACAAGTAGGCTTATATTAACACTGCAATGAAGTTACTGTGAAAATCCCCTTGTTGCCACACTCTGGCACCTATTCGGGTACACCGAGGGAGAATTTAGCATGGCTAATGCATCTAACCAGACCGTGGGAGGAAACCAGAGCATCCAGAGGAAACCCATGCAGACACGGGGAGAACATGCGGACTCCGCACAGACAGTGGCCCAAGGCTGGAACTGAACCCAGGTCCCTGGTGCTGTGAGGCAGCAGTGCCAACCACTGTGCCACCCGTGGTATACACCGCAGCAACTGTGCATCGGTGGTGGAGGGAGTGAATGTTCAAAGAGGGTGGGTGGGATGTCCAAGTAGCGGGCTGCTTTGCCCTGGAAGATGTTGAGCTTCTTGAGTGTTGCTGGAGTTGCACTCAGCCAAGAAAATTCAAAGGATGGTAATCAGTAATTTGGGGATAATAGTGGAACAATGGGACGTGTTAATAAAGTATCAGCAAAACCCTGAGACAATGGAATAAATGCCAGTATCTTAGCTGTGCTGTATAATTATGCACTTCCAATTCAAAAAGTACCGCAACAAGAAAAGAGAATAATTGGCACTTTAATTAACTTCTTTGTTCAATAAGATTATATCTTCCTCCAAGGGCGGGGTTGAGTTACTGAAACAAGTGTCAGAATGATATGATTTCTTCCAGGCTCCAACACTTCCCTGGAGCATCGCGCAGGTACAGAGGGAGTCGCACGGGGCGGCCCCCTCCAGTGTGTTATTGGGCCATTCAAAGCACAAATGAGGACTATTAATGAACACGCCACCGTGTTAATTAATCACTACGGATTAATCACTACCTGAGATTTCACAGGATGCACAACATGTCAATCTGCAGCCAGGCTGGCAACGTCGAAGGCGGGCTCTGAACGTTGGCGTAATTAGAATGTGCCAGCGCTGAATCTCCGTGGATGCTCCTTCAGAAGGAACTCTTCAAAATGCAGCCAATGAAAACACAACGGAACTTACTCCAACTTATAAATCAAAGAAAGGGTTTAATAAAGATATTTCATTACTCCAAACTTGGGGCCTCGCCCTGGGCCACTCCGAGCTCCCCACAATGCGGCTCAGTTCCTTAGGTATAGTGAGTCAGCTGACTATTACCTCACTCTCTAATTGGTTCCATGGTTTACTAGGTCAGCTGACCCTTACATCTTGTTCCCATTGGTCACATTACGTCCGTCGTCACTGGTTACATTCTAGCAATGGAGACAGGGAAGTGGAAAGTTTGGACCTGAATATCGATCGAGAATTATCCTTTCTATTTCAGACAAATTTGTGGCACAAAGTGTGGACATTGTTACTGAATGAGAGAAGGTGGAGGGTGACCTTACTGAGGTTCAAAGGTCCTACTCTCGGGGGGAGTAGATGAACGATACGCCCACTGACTGAATTATTTGTCGCAAATCTAAACTCTGCCACAAGAATGCATGGAACCCAGTTTGGAAGAGAGAAAGGAAGGACTCACATTTGTTTTGCACCTTTCATGCCCTCAGAATATCAGAGTGCCTTTCAACCAATAACAAAGTACTTCTTAAGTCCAGCCAGTGGAGTTACATAGAGACGTAGAATCTAGAAGCAGGAGTAGACCATTTGGCCCTTCGAGCCTGCTCTGCTATTCATTTTGATCATGGCTGATCATCAAATTCAATATTCTGATCCTCCCATCCCCCCATATCCCTTTAGCCCCAGGAGCTATATCTAATTTCTTCTTGTGATCAGGCAACGTTTTGGCCTCAACTACTTTCTGTGGGAGTCAATTCCACACATTCACCACCCTCTGGGTGAAGAAATTTCTCCTCCCCTCAGTTCTGAAAAGGTTCGCCCATATCCTCAAACTGTGATCTCTAGTTCTGGAATCCACCCCCTCCCCCCGTCCCCCCCACCACCACTGGGAACTTTCTGAATCAAGCCTGTCTAACCTTGTTAGAATTTCCTAAGTTTTTATGAGATTCCCTCTCACTCTTCTAAACTCCAGTGAATATAATCCTGACTGAGTCTCTGCTCATGTGACAGAGGTGCTACCCCAGGATCCACCCTGGTAAACCTGTTGTGCAGATAAGAGAGACAGCCAATTCCACTCTGGCTGCTCCCCCCACAAGGAGACAAAAGGATTTGTCCTTTGACAGAGCTTTTCGCATCCTCAGAACGTCAAAAAGCACCTTGACATAATGTTTTCTGGTGTGTTCTCACTGTCGTTTTGTGGGAAAAGTAGCAGCTACCTTTCTGCGCACCGAATTCCTGTTGTAATATACCTTTAAGGGATTGCAGCGTGACATCAATAAAAGGAAGTGTGTCACATGATGCAGTTTTTGTTCCTCTTTTCCTTTCAGCAGAGCGCACACGCACAGCTCTGCAGCTCTGGTGTGTTCCAGCTTCACAGCTATGTAGAACTCTTCCCATGTGCCTGGCGAATGGCACGCTGATAGCCCTTAAGGATACATTTTACAACAGTTTCTGCAAACAGTAAATAGATAAATGACCAGAGAATCCTGTTTTAGTCATTTTTGTTAAGGGATAAATATTGGCAAGAACACGGAGGAATAACTCAACTGCACTTTTTTAAATAGTCCCTTTTACATTTAGCTAGACAGCAATAACAAAATATGTTGCACTTAAGTAGCACCTTCAAGGTAGTATAAAGTTCCATGATGCTTCATAGAGGTGTTCTCGAATTAAGTATGACACTGAGCCACATAAATATACAGCTGTCTAAAAGTCTGGCCAAAACAGTAGGTTTTAAGGGACTTATTAGTGGAGGATAGAGAGAGAGAGAGAGGGAAAAGGAGAGAGCGATAGGGAGAGAAAGAGAGAGAGAAAGAGAGAGGGGGAGAGAGAGAGAGGGAGGAGAGAGAGTGGAGGGAGGCGGAGAAAGAGACATTGACAGAAAAAAGGAGAGAGAGTGAAAGAGAGAGGGAGGGAGAGAGAAAGGGGGAGGGGGAGAGAGAGAAGGGGAGGGAAAGTGAGCGAGAAAGAGGGGAGAGAGAAAAGGAGAGAGAGGGAGAGGGAAACAAGGAGAGAGAGTGAGGGAGGAAGGGAAACAAAGAGAGAGGGGGAGAGAGGGGGAGGGAGTGGGAGAGAGTGAAGGAGAGGGAGGGGAGAGAGAGAGGGGGATGGAAGGGGGGAGAGAAAGGGAGAGGGAGGGGGAGAGAGAGAAGGGGAGAGAGAGAGGGGGAGAGAGAGAGGGGGAGAGAGAGAGGGGGACGGAAGGGGAGAGAGAGAGAGGGAGAGGGAGGGGGACAGAGAGAGGGAGAGAAAGAGAAGGAAGGAGAGAGAGGGAGGGAGAGAGATGTTTTGAGGGAATTCCGGAGTTCCAGGCCTTGGTGGATGAACAATGGAGGAGGAAGTTAAAACCAGGGATGCGCAAGTGGCCGGGGAACCCAGAGAACGCGGAGGATCATTGGGTTAGAGATAACAGAGATTGCCCCTTAGAGGCCATGGAGGGATTTGAGAATGAGAAGGAGGACAGTAAAACTCGGAGGGGGGGGACACAGGTCAGATGAAGGAGGGGAAGGGAGGAGTGTCGTGTGGGCCAGTTTGTGTGCTGCAGGTGCGGGGCTATTCCACACTGGGTGGCTGCGCAGAATTTCTCAGATGCTTAGCTCCGATCAGTCGCAGCTTCAGATCAGAAACATGGGCGAATCAATGATCATTTACTGTGCTCGTCACTTCTAATATACGAGTGTCTACAAAGGTAGTCTCTGGCGGCTTCTCGAAACAATACCAGAGACACGATTAATTGAAGGATTGTAAAGCCTGTCTGCTTTTCTTATTGGCCCTGGTTTTGCAACAATGAAAGCCTCCCGGGTCTTCTGGTGGTGAGCTTGAGTGAAGTCAATACTGGAAGGTACAGCAGGTACTGACGCATGAAGAAATGGATTTTCGAAACAGTGGATTGAGATTCTGAAGACTCAGTAAATAAACCTGAGCACTGCGCTGAGCGCTCAACACAAACATCAATGCTTTGCAGACGACGGGAAAGGAAACCAACCCCAGGCTCCTATTAGCCTGCAAACAGACTGCTGTGTCTCAGTGAGTCACACTGTCACCTCTGCATCAGACGCTTTGTGGGTTAAAGTTACAGTCCAGAGCTGACAACATGCCCCCCACCACCAATCCAACGCAGTGCTCAGGGGGTGCTGTGCTTTTAGATTTGATGCTGAGGTGAAACACGGAAAATAGGAGCAGGAATAGGCCATTCAACATAATCACGGCTAACCTCCTATCTCCACACCACACTCCAGCGCTCTCCCCAAACTCCCTGACACCTTCAGGGTCTAGAAATCTATTTCCATGTTCCTTCACACAGAGTCATGGTGGCACAGTGGTTAGCACTTCTGCCTCACTGCGCCAGGGACCCGGGTTCAGTTCCTGGCGTGGGTCACTGTCTGTGTGGAATCAATGATGTGGAGATGCCGGCGTTGGACTGGGGTAAACACAGTAGGAAGTCTCACAACACCAGGTTAAAGTCCTACAGGTTTATTTGATAGTAAATGTCACAAGCTTTTGGAACACTGTTCCATTCCGTTTGGAGCAGCGTTCCAAAAGCTTGTGGCGTTTACTATCATATAAACCTGTTGGACTTTAACCTGGTGTTGTGAGACATCTTACTGTGCGGAATCTACACATTCTCCCTGCGTCTGAGTGGGTTTCCTCTGGGTGCTCTGTTTTCCTTCCAGTCTGAAAGGCGTGCTGGTTAGGTACATTGGCCATACTAAGTTCTCCCTCTGTGCACCCAAACGGGTGCCAGAGAGTGGCGACTCAGAGATTTTCAAATTACTTCATTGCAGTGTCAATATAAGTATGCTTGTGACTCGAAGAATTAAACTTAAAACTTGACCGGTCCCATCACACATGAAGCTGATCCTTCTCCACACCCTATCTGTAACTATAAAACTACATTCTGAACCCTGTCTTTTCCTTCTCCCCTATGTACTCTATGAATGGTATGTTTTTGTCACTACAGCGTGCAATTAACAATACTTTTCATACTAACCGACTCAAGAACAGCTTCTTCTCTGCTGCCATCAGACATTTGAATGGACCTACCTCACACTAAGTTGATCTTTCTCTACACCCTCGCTCTGACTGTAACACTAGGAGTGGAACAGTGGCACAGTGGTTAGCACTGTTGACTCCCCGCGCCAGGGTCCCGGGTTCAAATCCCAGCTTGGGTCACTGTCTGTGTGGAGTTTGCACATTCTCCCCGTGTCTGTGTGGGTTTGCTCCGGTTTCCTCCCACAGTCCAAAGATATGCGGGTTAGGCGGATTGACCATGCTAAATTGCCTCGTAGTGTTAGGGGAGCTAGCTCGGGTAAATGCTATGGGGATAGAACCTGGTTGGGGATTGTGATCAGTGCAAACTTGATGGGCCAAATGGTCTCCTTCTGCACTGTAGGACCTGATGATTATGCACCCTCTCCTTTCCTTTGCTATGAACGGTATGCATTGTCTGTTCAGCGCTGCAAGACACAATACTTCTCACTGTATACTAATACAATAAATCCACTCAAAATCAAATCAACTCAACTTCCTTCACAGACAGAGTGTGAACATTTCCCTTTTAAGAGATGGCTCGCAGCCCTGCACTCGGTAAGGTTACAGTTCTAATTGAGAATCTCAGCAGCCGAGGGTGAGATCTGGTTCAGGCTCCCAACGGAAGTGTAGCTCATGTTTCTTCGCTTTATAATTGTGACCTTTGGTTTCTTCTTCCTTGTTCCAGTTTCCAGTACCTGGTAACCATTAATTCTTTTCATAATCTTAAGTATTCAAAATCACACCTGCTGCCCCCAGCACTCAGCCGTTGCTTCTTAATGAGCGCAAATTGAACTCTTTTGGCCCTTTTGCTGGTGAGGCAGTGACGTAAGATTAGGAGCTATTTACTTGCCCGCTTCTGTTCCTCCCAGTGCCGCAGAGAAACAGATTTCTTTCTGTTCCCCACCCCCCGCCCCCAACAACTGCAAGCGATACTCCGAGTGTGACAGGGCTAATGCTCCACGGACCATCACTGTTACTCCAATGGGCATAACTAATGATTCAGGCACTTGTACAGATTAATGATGCCCAGGGCTACGAGGCTAAGAGCGCTGCTCAATTTTCAGGCCCCAGGTAGAGACATTGTCAAATAAAGGTCGTGCCTGCCTGCGCTGGTGGGAGTTATTGACCTTTCAGGTGCACAGACTTGTTTCGCGTTCCTTTGGTGCCACCTTGGCTTCCTCATGCTTCAGGAGTTCCGCCCCTCAAGCTATATAACCAATTTGTCTCTCTCATGGAGGGGGATGTGCCTGTGAACCTAGAACATAGAACACTACAGCACAAACAGGCCCTTCGGCCCACAAGTTGCGCCGATCACATCTATACCTACCAAGCTGTAGAACTATCTGTAACTCCCAATCCCATTAGATCCCATATACTCATCCGGAAGTCTCTTAAAAGACCCCAGCGAGTTTGCCTCTACCACCACCGATTCCACTCACTCACCACCCTCTGAGTGAAAAACTTACCCCAAACATCTCCTCTGTACTTGCTTCCCAGCACCTTAAACCTGCGTCCTCTCGTAGCGACCATTTCAGCCCTGGGAAACAGCCTCCGAGAATCCCACCCTATCTATTCCTCTCAACATTTTGTAAACCTCTATCAGGTCGCCTCTCAACCTTTGTCTCTCCAGGGAAAAGAGTCCCAGCTCCCTCAACCTATGCACATGGCTAATTACCAAGTCATTGCCAAGGGTGGCACAAGTGGTGAGCACTGCTGACTCACAGCTGCAGGGACCCGGGTTCGATTCTTGGGTCGCTGTCTGGGTGGAGTCTGCACCTTCTCCCCATGTCTGCGTGGGTTTCCTCTGGGTGCTCTGGTTTTGTCCCACGGTTCAAAGATGTGTGGGTTAGGTGCAACGACCGTGCAAAATTACCCCTTGGTGTCAGGGGCACTAGCTACGATAAATAGGGATAGGGCCTGGCTTGGATTGTTGTCAGTGCAGACTCGATGGGCCGAATGGCCTCCTTCTGCACTGGCAGGGATTCTATGATTCAAGTCTGAGCAATCTGAGGACATTTTGCTTTTTATTTAATAGCATCCTACGGTGTAGAAAGAGGCTATTCAGCCCATCAAGTCTGCACTGGCCACAATCACCCCCAGGCCCTATTCCCATAACCCCATACATTTACCCTGGCTAGTCCCTCTGACGCTAAGGGGCAATTTAGAATCGTAGAACCCTACAGTGCAGAAAGAGGCCCTTTGGCCCATCCAGACCCTACCCCCATATCCCTACATATTATACCCACTAATCCCTCTAACCTACGCATCCCTGGACACTAAGGGGCAATTTCTTGGCATGGCCAATCAACCTAGCTGCATATCTTTGGAGTGTGGGAGGAAACCGGAGCACCCGGAGGAAACCCACGCAGACACGGGAAGAATGTGCAAACTCCACACAGACAGTGACCCGAGGCCGGGAATTGAACCCAGGTCCCTGGCGCTGTGAGGCAGCAGTGCTAACCACTGCGCCACTGGAATGGTCCACCAGAAATGGTGACAGCAGGATTCCAGAGCAATTTCCAAAACAAGGAAGTGGGGGGGCGTACTTAAGTAGGAACTAAAACAAAAATGCTGGATGACGGGGAAGGAGCAGGGCATTGGGATCGATTGGAAAGGTGGTTCAAAGAACTGGCGTCGGCATAATGCGGTGAGAAGTCTCACAACATCAGGTTAGAGTCCCACCAGTTTACTTGGTAGTACCTAATGCCTCTAATGAGGGATTACTACCAAATAAACTGGTTGGACTCTAACCTGGTGTTGTGAGACTTCTTACCGTGTTTACCCCAGTCCAACGCTGGCATCTATACGGCATAATGGGCCAAATGGCCTCTTTCAGAGCCACGGGACTCTAAGATTATCACAAAATTCTGAAGGGGTCAGGGTCAGGCTACAAAAGGGGCTGGAAGGTTGCTCTCACTGCAAATACAGCTGCTTTCAGATGTTTAGACCTGGCACAGCTGGCTGCAAACCAACAGTTTACTAAGTGAAGGGTAGTCCCTGTCACTCTGCCAAGTGAATCCCAGCAGGCTGGCATTCAGGATCTAGCCAGCTGCATAAGCTCCGTGTGGTGGGACCTGGTACTCTGGGCTCTGGGAACAGCCAATGTAAAAATATTTCATATCGCCCCACGGCGCACCCCCCCCCCCGGCAAACCCTCCCTGCTGTGCCAGGGACCACAGCCAGTGACAATCCATTTCCCAAATGACTGCGAGCCCGGGAAGGTGACTGCAGGGAAGAAGACGGAAAGCTGACCCATGCTGCCTCTCCTGCCAGACCGTAACACAATCTCTCCCTCTAAAATAAAACATTGTGACAGGAAATGATCATCTCAAATGGGTTCCATCAGCTCGCAAAAGCAGATGTCTCAATATAACCTGTGTCCTTTACACATCAAGGATGCCAACACCACCCTGGGAAGAGACAGACCGGCAGTCTTTAAGCACTCCTGCTTTGACGTAGAAACGGAGAAAGTAGGTGCAGGAAGAGGCCATTCGGCCCCTCGAGCGTGCACCACCGTCCAACATGATCATGGCTGATCATGCACTCTCAAGTATCCCATTCAGGCTTTTTCTCCCATATCCCTTGATCCCTTTAGCCACAAGGGCCACATCCAGCTCCTTCTATCTAATGTGGTGACCCAACAGCCGGAGCACCCGGGGGAAACCCACGCACGCTGACACAGGGAGAACGTGCAGACTCTGCAGAGACAGTGACCCGGGCCGGGAATCAAACCTGGGTCCCTGGCGCTGCGAGGGGGCAGTGCCACTGTGCTGCTCTCCCCCCCGCCCTGTGCCGTTTCAAATTCACCCAGCGAGATTGCCTCACTCAATGTGTGGACCAGCCATTATTCAGGCATCCTTGGAGCACCAAGAAACCAATGCTCTACCCCACCTCCACCAAGAAAAACAAGGACAACAAACATCTACTTCTACTACTTCTAATCCGTGCTGACTGTTAGCCACCCAACTTTCTCAAACAGATGCGGAGCAGGATCCGACCATTTATACCGAGTTGACGGCAAGAAGAAGCTCAATAAATAAAAGAAGAATGGGTTATCGTAAACTGCAGTCACTTTGTCAACATGTAGGAAAGATTAAGAATGACGTGCTGTCAGTGAGAGTGACATAGATTACAAACGTAAAGCCTAAAAATCACAGCCGGTGATATATGCAGATATTTAAAGTATAATATATATATATTTGTATTTGGACAGGTGAGGAAATCATTAATCCATCAATCCTCCCTCTCTGAAGTCCCCGCCTGGTTTCGCACTGTCAGTCTGGATCTAAGCCCTGATTTCTCATTCTTTCAGGATTGTTTTAATCCCTTTTGAAATCTCCCTGATTTTCTGCTCCATCAGTTTCCTCTTCCACTCACAGAGACAATAACGTGAGCCCATCCTTATAAGGATTGCTTTTGCGCCTGCACGTGCAAATTTACGTCCCTTGTCCTTGAATTCTGCTCCCTTGCTCCTAATTTCGTCACACCTCTGGAAATGTCAGGGAACCCCTCGTCCTACCCCACACAGTGCGAGGTGTTGGGAAGGAAAAACTGTTCTCCTAATCCTGCCCTTCCGGATTCAGAGAGCAGCCAGACTCTGGGTTCCTTCTGAAAAACTCTCTTTCTGTGGATATCGAGAAGGAAATTGAATCCAGAGTCCCAGCCTTCAACTTTATCCAACTCCAAAATCACCTTCTTCAATATATGCGTCACCGAGGATCATAGAGGTTTACAGCATGGAAACAGTCCTTTCAGCTCAACTTGTCCATGCTGCCCTTTTTTTTTAACTCCTAAGCTATTCCCAATTGCCCACGTTTGGCCCATATCCCTCTATACCCATTGTACCCATGTAACTGTCTAAATGCATTTTTAAAGACAAAATTGTATCCGCCTCTCCTGTTACCTCTGGCAGCTCATTCCAGACACTCAAAACCCTCTATGTGAAAAAATTGCCCCTCTAGACACTTTTGTATCTCTCACCTTAAATCTATGCCCTCTAGTTTTGGACTCCCCTACCTTTGGGAAAATATATTGAATATCGAGCTGATCTTTGCCCCTTATTATTTTATAGCCCTCTATAAGATCACCCCTCAGCCTCCTACGCTCCAGAGAAAAAAGTCCCAGTCAATCCAACTTCTTCTTATAACTCAAACCACCAAGTCCTGGTAGCATCCTAGCAAACCTTTTCTGCACTCTTTCTTAATAATATCCTTGCCAAATCATATCATGCCAATCATAGAATCCCTACAGAAGTACAGAAGGAGGCCATTTGGCCCGTCAAGTCTGCACCAACCGCAATTTCACCCAGGCCCTATCCCCATAACCACACATATCTACCCTGCTAATCCCCTGACACTAAGAGTCAATTTAGCATGGCCAATCAGCCTAACCTGCACATCTTTGGACTGTGGCTATGAGTTTTGATCAGTTGCTGACCTGAACCAAGTGGTCTCTTTCTTATTGCGTGATCATTGCACATGGCTCAGTCATAAGGGAGCCATTTATTGACTTAGGGATGAATATTGACCAGGTATAACCACTCTCCCACTAAACAGTGCCAGAGGGCTCTTTCACAGCAGGCACTGGTGGCTTCAGATTACTGTCTCATCGGAAAGATATGCTGATCCTCCAAAAGGAGCTCTTCAGGCGTAGGAAATAAAGCAAAAAACTTACTCCAACTTAGCAATCAAAGAAAAAGGTTTAACGGAGAAACTTCATTACTCCAACACTTGAGACCTCATGCGGGGCCACTCCAAACTTTTCAATAATTCCCAACAGGTAGTCATAAGAACATAAGAAATAGGAGCAGGAGTAGGCCATCTAGCCCTTTGAGCCTGCCCTGCCATTCAACAAGATCATGGCTGATCTGAAGTGGATCAGTTCCACTTTCCCGCTTTCTCCCCAGAGTCAAGAAGGTATATGGTATGCTCGCCTTATTGTTCGGGGCATTGAGTATAAAAATTGGCAGGTCGTGCTGCAGCTGTACAGAACCTTAGTTAGACCTCATTTAGAACATTGTGTACAATTCTGGGTCACGGCACTACCAGAAGGATGTGGGTGCTTTGGAGAGGGAACAGAAGAGGATGTTGTCTGGTCTGGAGGGTATTACTTATGAGGAGAGGTTGGACAAAATTTGATTTGTTCTCACTGGAATGACGGAGGTTGAGGAGGTGACCTGATAGAGGTTTACAAGATTATGAGTGGCATGGACAGAGTGGATAGTCAGATGCAATTTCCTAGGGTCAAGTACTTGGGGGCATAGGTTTAAGGTGTGTGGGGAAAAGTTTAGAGGAGATGTGCGAGGCAAGTTTTTGTACACTGAGGGTGGTGAATGTCTGGAACACGCTGCCCAGTGAGGCGGTGGGGGCGGGTATGATAGTGGCATTTAAGGGGCATCTTGACAAATACATAAATAGAAGGAAGGACTGGAAGGATATGGTCTCTGTAAGTGCAAATGGTTTTAGTTTAGACAGGCATTATAATGGAGTCTGCACCAGCTGCTTGGAGGGCCGAAGGGCCTGTTCCTGTGCTGTACTGTTCTCTGTTCGTGTTCACACTGAGTCAGCTGCTCAGCTGGTCATCACATCATTTTGCCATTGGTTACATAGTTAACTGGGTCAGCTGACCCTTACAGCTTTTTTACCATTGGTCACATTACAACAGATCCAGTGTTATCATTGGTTACATTCTCACAAGGTGACACCTCTGACAATGCAGCACACCCTCAGCACGGCACTGGACCTTGGTTTTTGCGCTCAAGCCCTGGATTTGAACTCAGGATCTTATGTCCCAGAGGCGGGTGGTGCTACCGACCAAGCCACGGCTAACAAACTTGCCCACTTTCATATCGTGACATAACATTTTGTTTGATAATGCTTCTGTGAATACAAGTTAAAGTCTGTTCAGTTAGGCAGCTACATAGCGGAATGTGCATGTGTACATATTGGCAATAAAATACTGCATTCCACTCACATTGGTATTCTCTTACCATCACTAACTGATTTTCCCCTTACCACTCCTTCCACCTTACGCTCCCCCAATTAAAACCACTATCGGGTGCAAAAATAAGAGTGCGACAAAGCTATGGAACATGTAAGAATTTATTGCCCATCCATGAAGGCATTTAAGAGTCCACCACATTGCTGTGGGTCTGGAGTCACATGGAGACCAGACCAGGTAAGGGTGGCAGATTTCCTTCCCTGAAGGACATTAGTGAATCAGATGGGTCTTTACGATAGTTGTTTCATGGCCATCATTAGAGTTTATTTTTAAATTCCTGATTTTTATTATTAATTTCCCTATCTGCTGTGGTGGGATTTGAACCTGGGTCCATGGAGCATTATCCTGGTTTTTTTGGATTGCCAGTCCCGTGCCAATACACTAGGCTGCCTCCTTCCATAGTGGGTAATGAGTAATGTTTAAATGTTTGTTGTTGTACTTCTGAAGTAAAGGGAGAGGGATGTTGGAAAGCAATGTATCGCTGTGTGATTAGTCACGTGACATGCTATGACATAACCCCAGGCATTTGTAGGTTTTTAATCTCTCTTCCACGTTGGACTTCATGGTCACAGGTTGACATTTTTAAAAAATTCCAGATTCTTATTGAATTCAGATTTCACCAGCTGCCGTGATGGGATTCGAACCCGAGTCCCCGAAATGTTAATGTCGGTCTCTGGATTACTACCCCAGCGACAATATCAAGATCTCCCCAAATAAATTAAAATGAAAGTTTATTTATTAATCACAAGAAAGGCTTACGTTAACACTGCAGTGAAGTTACAGTGAAATTCCCTAAGTCGCCACAGTCCGGCGCCTGTTCGGGTCAATGCACCCTAACCTGCACATCTTTCAGAGGAAACCCGCTCAGACACGGGGAGAACATGCAGGCTCCACATAGACAGTGACCCCAGCTGGGAATCGAACCTGGGTCACTGGCGCTGTGAAGCAGCAGTGCTAACCATCGTGCTACCATGCTTCATGGCCAGTGCAGACACGATGGGCCGAAAGACCTCTTTCTGTGCTGTAGAGCTCTATGACTCTATGATTACTTTTGAGAGCATCAATCGACCAGGACATTGCAATCTTTCAGTGAGAGACAACGGGCCATGTCTGCTGTATTAGGACAACACACTGTGACCGGCATGAGGCAATAACGTGAGGAATGGTCCGTCAGCAGTGAGCTGTGCTTGGTTATATTGTCTTCCGATATCACATACTTTACAGACAGACAGCTTCTCCCGAAGGAGATGAGTCAACAGATGACACTAAAAGCTCTACTCCAGCATGAGATTGCTTTCTCCGCAAAGACAGAGATACAGCATTAGCCCAAGGGTGCAATAATACAGTCCAATGCTACAAAGCACACAAACTTGCCGGCTTTAACACAGTCAAATAGAAAACGTCCCTCTGGTGTTAACAACCATTTAGCCCATTTTCTTTTCCTCTGATTCTCGATTCCCTACATGAAGCATTGACTCCCTCACTGAGGCAGTTCCCTCCTGTGCTATCCTGTCCGAATCACAATTAGTCAGTCGCTTCTGTTCTTAAGTCTCTGGTCCTGCAGCTCAGGTCTTTTGGGAGTCTGGATTCGAGACGAGTGGAGAGAAGAAGATGGAGCCACATTGTGCGGCGTCACAATCTGCCAATCAGTGGATATCTGAGATACGCGGGCGCGGGGGGGGATCTACAAGCAGCAATGCCCATCTCAGGTTAGATTTTCCCTCCTTGGCCAAGAGGTGCTGAAGGATAATAGACGCTGCAAGTTTCTCTTGCTCGTCCTGCAGCGGTCAACCGTTCTGTGTTCGATTATTCGCGTCTGGTTACGGATCTATGAGCACTGTGCTTGATTGGTTAAGTCTGAGTGTGGACTCCGAGCTAAAGTAAGCAGGCACACAAAAAGGCCTTGAAACTCAGCGGCACTCAGATAAGCATGGGTATGGACTTTGCAGTGATCGCAGTGATATTTTAAAGCATTGTAAATAAAACTAGTTACGCAGTTAGAAACTCATGTCACCTCTGTGTTTCTCCACAGCAAATCAGAGAGATAAAATATACAAAAACATCATCAAAACACACTGTGGCCGGATCAATAGCCCTTCAAACTTGTCATGTCATTCATTGAGATCACGCCTGATCTATAATCTAACTTCATCTGGCTTTGTCTGGTGTCTCTCAGCAAAAATCTATCAATTTCAAAATGAACAGTTGACCTTGCATTTCCAGAGAGAATTCCAAACCTATGTGTGTCAAAGTATTTTGTAAATTTACTTTGAAAAGACCTGGCTCTCATTTTTGGACTATATTCACTAGATCCACACTTCACAAGTGGTTTCTTGCTCTCCACCTCATCACATCATTATTGATGTGTTTGTAAATCAGCAACAAAGGTCAGGGACACAGAGTTAGTTGCGATCCTCTTAAATCCACCAGTCAACCTCAGCCACTTCATCTTTTATCTTTCACAAGTGGTATCTCGCTCTTATCCTCCATTTTAGTTTTAGAACTCACTGGCTTACATATTTATTGTCGATTAGATTTGCCATACAAAGTACGGCTCCTCCCAAAGAGCACAAGTACTTTGTTAATAATATGGCAATTAAGTTGAAGTTTTATTTATCTGTGTCACAGGTAGGCTCACATTAACACTGCAATTAACACTGTGAAAATCCCCCAGTCGCCTCCCTGCGGCATCTTTTCGGGTACACTGAGGGAGAATTTAGCATGGCCAATCCACCGAACCCCACACCTTTTGGGCTGTGGGAGGAAACCGGAGCACCCAGAGGAAATTCGCGGAGACATGGGAGAACGTGCATTCTCTGCACAGTCACCCAAGCCGGGACTCGAACCCAGCTCCCTGGCGCTGTGAGGCAGCAGTGCCAACCACTGTGCCACCTGTTAAATTGTTGATGCAATGCTATTTAAACTCACTTACCCAAAAAGGGAACAAGTCAATCTGTTGAATCTCATTGCTGCAGGGAGTAAATTGTACCTTGAGATTTAAAAAAATTTTACTGTATTTCCTTTTAAGTTTTCTTTCTCCTTCTTCTGCTTCTTACTATTTATGAATTGAAGATGCTGGCGTTGGACTGGGGTGGGCACAGTAAGAAGTCTCACAACACCAGGTTGAAGTCCAACAGGTTTATTTGGAATCACGAGCTCTCGGTGTGCTGCTGCTTCATCAGCTGAGTGAAGGTAGGTTCACAAACACGGCATACCTGCAAAGACTTGATTACCTGTAAAGACTCACATTCCAACCATTCTTCACACCCCTATCTGTCATTATCTTGCAATTGTATCTCAGCCTATATATGCCTTGTCTGTGAACCTACTTCTCCACACACCTGATGAAGGAGCAGCGCTCTGAAGGTTTGTGATTCCAAATAAACCTGTTGGACTTTAACCTGATGCTGTGAGACTTATTACTGTGCTTTCCCCATTTACATGACGAGACAAAGTACAGGAATGAGATTGAGAATCTGGTGAACTGGTGCGGCAAAAATAATCTCTCCCTCAATGTCAACAAAATGCAGGAGGTTGTCATTGACTTCAGGAAGCGTAAAGGAGAACATTCCCCTGTTTGTATCAACAGGGACAAAGTAGAAAGGGTTGAGAGCTTCAAGTTTTTAGGTGTCCAGATCACCAACAACCTGTCCTGCTCCCCCCATGCCGACACTATAGTTAAGAAAGTTAAGCAAGAATACTAAGAAAATTTGGCATGTCAGCTACGACTCTCACCAACGTTTACAGATACATCATGGAAAGCATTCTTTCTGGTTGTATCACAGCTTGGTATGGGCTCCTGCTCTGCCCAAGGCCGCAAAAAACTACAAAAAGGTCATGAATATAGCCCAGTCCATCACACAAACCAGCCTCCCATCCACTGACTCTGTCTACACTTCCTGCTGCCTCGGCAAAGCAGCCAGCATAATTAAGGACCCCACGCACCCTGGACATTCTCCCTTGTATCTTCTTCCGTCAGGAGAAAGATACAAAAGTTTGAGGTCATGTAGCAACCGACTCAAGAACAGCTTCTTTCCTGCTGCTGTCAGACTTTTGAATGGACCTACCTTGCATTAAGTTGATCTTTCTTTACACCCTAGCTATGACTGTAGCACTACGTTCTGCACTCTCTCCTTTCCTCCTCTATCAATGGCATGTTTTGTCTGTACAGCGTGCAAGAAACAACACCTTTCACTGTATGTTAATACGTGTGACAATAATAAATCAAATCAAATCAAAAATCAAACATTCATTCTCGGGTTCCCTCTATTTCTCTTTCTGCCCTCAATCTAATTCTATTCCCATCTTTACTTCTCCGTTTCGTTCGCCATCCTTCTCAGAGAAATCCACCAGTGATCCCGCTGTCCGCCCGTGACGGCGGATGCCCTGCTGCTCTCAGCTCACACTCCCGGCAAGTTTTGGCACAAGGGTTCCGTGTTGGCGTGTGCGGAGAGCGGCGGGAAGAGGTATGTGCCGCAGACTGCCTCACTCCGGCAAAGGGGCGGAAGACCCCGAGGCCTCACTCAGCGCGCCTGGGATTATAAATGACTCAAAAGTTGCTGAATAAACCAAAATATTCTAATCCCATCAGATCGCTAGATATGATGTGACATGGCCATTACAGACCTTTGTTACTGCTGCATCCTATTAGATTTTTCTCATTCTTGTGCAACGAGCCATATCTGAATCTTAGACGTGCTCCTAAGACTCTGATCCTGCAGCTCAAACCCCTGAAAGAAGCTCCTCGCAGCAGCCACTGATTTCACCATTTTCCAATTCCGCACTCAATGCTAATAAGATCTCTGTAGCTCATTAGTCTCATTTGCTGCAGAGGTCAGTTCTTTATTCCCCCTCCACACACTGACACCTAACTATTTCAGGAGCTGTACTCAATTAGATGTGGAAGTACGGAGATGCCAGCACTTTCAGGATAAAATAGCAAGATTTCTCGGGCTCATAATAAAATCCAAGCCTCTCAGATAAATCACAGATTGCTGGCTTTCCTTTCCATCATACCTCTCTCTCCTTCTCTCTCGCGTGTCCCTCGCTCCCTCGCGGGAAGCATCAAATGACCCCTTGAACTGTTATTCGTAGGGTCATAGAACCCTTACACTGCAGAAGGAGGCCATTTGGCCCATTGAATCTGCACCGACCACAATCCCACCCAAACCCTATCCCCAAGGCAGTATGCATTTACCCTAGCTAGTCCCCCTGACACTGAGGGGCAATTTAGCATGACCAGTCTATCTAAACTGCACATCTTTGGACGGTGGGAGGAAGCCGGAGCACCCGGACGAATCCCATGCAGACACGGGGAGAATGTGCAAGCTCCGCACAGACGGTGACCCGAGGCTGGGATTGAACCCGGGTCCCTGGCACTGTAAGGCAGCGGTGCTTATCACTGTGCCACCATGTCATTCCCAATCGCCTGCTATCTGCAATATTCTGCGTTATCCCTCAGTCAACACCACTGAAGGAACGGGGAACCACTCACCTCCAAGAAACAGCCCCTGATGCCTCTTAAGGATCTTGTTAATAGGCTGGGGAGGGCTAGGAGGGATTTTTCACATCAAAACTCTCAAACCCGGATGGTCCAATCAGTCTATGATTGTAGGGTTTGATTTGGGCAGTTTCCAAGCTCCTTCTTCAAAACGGAAAGCAAAAATTCCACTGGGGTTTCACTGCACAATTGGGCCCAGTACCACTTGGGTGGTCACTCTGTCTCCATCCTCTGAGCTCTATGACTCCGGCCCTCCAAACTCTAGCCCCCTCTCTTGAGCAAGGCAGCAGGAAGGCCTGTTCATGGCTGCTGTGAATTTCCTCGGACAGAATCTTCTTATTCTGTCCATTGAATGGGACAGAGTGTAAATGGTGAGGGGGTAAATGGGGAGGGGGGTCAATGGGGAAGGGTAAATGGGGATGGGGGTAAAAGGGGAGGGGTAAATGGGGTGGTGTAAATGGAGAGGGTGTAAATGGGAAGGGGGTAAAAGGGGAGGGGGTAAAAGGGGAGGATAAATGGAGAGGGGGCAAATGGGGAAGGGGTAAATGGGGAGAGGATAAATGAGGAGGGGGTAAAAGGGAGGGGATAAATGGGGAGGGGATAAATGGGGAGGGGAGGGGATAAATGGGGAGGGGCTAAAAGGGGAGGGGCTAAAAGAAGAGGGTAAATGGGGAGGGGGTAAATGGGGAAGCGGGTAAATGGGGAAGGGGTAAATGGGGAGAGGATAAATAGGGAGGGGGTAAAAGGGAGGAGGTAAATGGGGAGGGGGTAAATGGGGAAGGTGATAAATGGCGAGGGGGTAAAAGGGGAGGGGGTAAAAGAGGAGAGGATAAATGGGGAGGGGGTAAATGGGGAGGGGGTAAATGGAGAGGGGGTAAATGGAACATCCCAGCTGAGTTGTGTGAAAAAAAGCAGGATAGTTTTATGATGGGTGACTAAATTTCCTCCATATTGATTGGGACTCCCTTACATCCAGGGGCTTGGATGGAGAACAGTTTGTTAGATGTGTCCAGGAGGGCATTTTGATACAATATGTTGACAATCCAACCAGGGAGGGGGCCATATTAGACTTAGTATTGGAGAATGGACCAGACCAGGTGACGGATGCTTCAATGGGGGAGCATTTTGGGTTCAGCAACCATAATTCCATAAGATTTCAGATAATCATGGATAAGAGTGGCCCGCGGGTGAGGGTGCTTGATTGGGCAAGGACCAATTACATCCAAATTAGACAGGAAAGGGGGAATGTGGATTGGGAGCAGCTATTTGAGGGCAAATCCACATCTGGCATGTGGAGACTTTTAAAGGCTAGTTGATTTAAAGGCATGTTTCTGCAGAAATGAAGGATAGAAATGGCAGGATTTGGAAACCATGGATGACAAGGGAAATTGTAAGCTTAGTCAACAGGTAAAAGGAAGCATACAATAAGTCTAGGCATCTAATAACTGACAAAGCCCTTGAGGAATCTCAGGAAAGTAAGAAGGAACTTAATTTGGAATTAGGGGGGCTAAAAGGGGCCATGAAATATCTTTAGCAAACAGGAGAATCTCAAGGCTTTCTATGCATCTATTAGAACAAGAGGGTAGCAAGATAAAGAGTAGGCCCACTCAAGGACAATGGAGGGAAGTTATGCATGGAGCCACAGGGAGTGGGTGAGATCCTTAATGAGTACTTTGTATTGGTATTTCCCAAGGAGAAGGACATGACGGGTGTTGAGGTCAGGTATAGATGTGAAAATGCTCCAGATAATGTCACTACACGAAAGGGGGAAGTGTTGACTATCCTAAACTGCATTAAGGCAGGCAAGTCCCCAGGGCCAGATGGGATCTATCCCAGATTACTGTGGGAGGCAAGGGAAGAAATAGCTGGGGCTTTAACAGATATTTTCACATCCTTTTTGATTGCAGGCGAGGTTCCAAAGGACTGGAGAACAGCCAGTGCTATTTCCCTTCTATAAGAAAGGAAGCAGGGAGGCACATTAGCAACATTTAAGAGGCATCTGGATAGGTACACGAATAGAGAGGGAACAGAGCCATATGGAGCGAGTAAGGGAAGAAAGTCTCTTTTCAGTATAATTGGGGCATCATGATCAGCGCAGGCTTGGAGGGCCGAAAGGGTCTGTTCCTGTGTGCTACTTCCCTTTCTTCTTTGTTTGAACTAGCCCTTGTCCATGACAATTGGATTACAGAGACGTTTAATCCTCTGCGTTTCTTTATCTCAATCAACTCGCCGTTATTTTGTCCGAACTTAACATTGCCACAAAACTTTCTGTTGGAAAGAACGGAGGGGTGATAAGTACTACACGGCATTATTTGCTGAGGCTGTAGCACTGGTGCAGTCAGTGTGCCGAGACACAGAGCTGTCAATTGCCTGGAGCTCAGAGAGGGAGCAAGCACCCACCCCGTTTTCAGAGTTGAAATGGGCTGGCAATGTTCCATTCTCCTCAGCGCGCTGGCAAACGATGTACAGTCGGTGATACACTGCCACCACTCCTCTGGCACAATGATGAGACTACTCCGGTCTACGCAGTGTGCGAGGTGCTATTGCAGAAGCTGCTAATGAGGGCTGTCAAAATGATTAAAATACAGTAACAGCTCATTGAGAATAGTCCCAGAGAGGGGTTGGTGGGGATGTCTTGGTGCCTAATATCTGATGAATATAAAGGAGGTTTATGAATTTGAATGAATATAAAACTAGGTTGCAAAAATGAAAGGCACTGAAAGATTTCTCTCTCTCCTGCCTTCCCAGTAACTACAGCCTATAAATAACCTGTTCAAAAAATCTTTTAAAATTTAATTGCACCAATGGATGGAAATCTCTCATGTTTATAAATGTCCAATTTCCCAGAATGAGATTTTAATGGCACTTGCTAACAAAAAAATATCTCAGCCTATATTTGGGTTCAATTTTGATGAGGTATGGATTATTTCACTTCAGGGTTAAAAAAGTTGATCTTTTTAACTAATTTTGATATCAACTAATGATTAAATATTTAGCAGTTTTAAAAAAAAAATGAGATGAAGCTGCACTTGATTCCTAATGCTTTCTGATGTGGAGCAAGGCACAATGAAGTGATATCTGGCACCTGGAACATGGGCAATGCAGTCTGTAAAGAGGCTCAGTGCTGCGGACTCTCATGGTGTGGGGGAGTCCTACAGGAGGATCGCTCCTCTGGGATCCTCAATGGCCATGCCGCCAATGGCAGCCCGCTCCTCCCACTCCCATCGTCTTTTCATAGAATTCCCGCGGTGCAAAAGGAGGCCATTCAGCCCATTGAGTCTGCACTGACTGTCTGACAGAACATCTCAACCCAGGTCCTAACCCTACATATTTACCCCACTAAGACCACAACCTACACATTTTGGACGCTAAGGGACAATTTACCCTGGCTAATCAGCCGAACCTGCACATCTTTGGACTGTAGGAGGAAACCGGAGTGTTTGGAAAAAACCCACACTGACACGGGGAGAATGTACAGACTTTGTACAGTCACCCAAGGCTGGAATTGAACCCAAGTCCCTGGCACTGTGAGGCAGCAGTGCTGACCAATTTTTTTTTTATTCATTCATGGGATATGAGCATCGCTAGCTAGCCAGCATTTATTACCCATCCTTAGTTGTCCGAGGGCAATAGAGAATCAACCACATTGCTGTGGCTCTGGAGTCACATGTAGGCCAGACCAGGTAAGGATGGCAGATTCCCTTCCCTAAAGGACATCAGTGAACCAGATGGGTTTTTCCGACAATGGTTTCATGGTCATCAGTGAATTCTTAATTCCAGATTTTTTTATTGAATTCAAATTTCACTCTCTGCCGTGGCGGGATTCGAACCCGGGTCCCTAGAATATTAGTTGAGCGTTTGGATTAATAGCCTAGTGATAATACCACTGGGCCATCGCCACCATTCCACCTCTGTCATTTCATCATCTTCAGGCTCAGTCAGACTGGATTGGCTTGGACTGTTTTCTCTAGAGCAGAGAGGACTGGGGTATAGAAGATGATGATGGTATGGCCAGAATGAGCAGACAGAAGTTGTTGCCCTTGAGTTGAGGGGGCCAATCATGAGGGGACACAGTTTTAGGATGAGGGGCAGGAGATTCAGAGGGGATTTGAGAAAATAAAATTGGCTCACAGGGTGATGGGGGTCTGGAATGCACTGCCTGGGAAGGTAGTGGAACTGGAAACCTTACAACCTTTAAAAAAGGATTTGGATGGGCACTTGAATCATCACAACATTCAAGATTATAGGACAAGTGTTGGAAAATGGGATTAACGCAACTTTGATGGTAGTTATTGGCAGTACAGTCGCCACAAGACCATAAGATGTAGGAGCACAATTAGGCTATTCGGCCCATCGAGTCTGCTGTGCCATTCAATCATGGTTGATATGATACTCATCCCCATTCTCCTGTTTTCTCCCCATAATTCTTGATCCCCTTATTCATCAAGAACCTATCTATCTCTGTCTTAAAGACACTCAATGACCTGTCCTCCACAGCCCTCTGCAGCCAAGAGTTCCACAGATTCAGCACCCTCTGGCTGAAGAAATTCCTCCTCAGTTTTAAAGGAGTTTTTCTTCACTCTGAGGTTGTGCCCTCGAGTTCTAGTCTCTCCCACAAGTAGAAACATCCTCTCCACATCCACTTTATCCAGGCCTTGCAGTGTCCTGTAAGTTTCAATTAGATCTTCCCACATCCTTCTAAACTCCATTGAGTATTGACACTGACTCCTCAATCGCTCCTCATATGACAAAGCCTTCATTTCTGAGATCATTCTTGTGAACCCCCCCTGGACCCCCTCCAAGGCCAGACATTCTTTCCTTTGACATTGGGGGCCCAAAAATGCTCATAGTATTCTAAATAGGCTCAGACCAGAGCCTAATACAGCCTCAGCAGTATATCCCTGCTCTTGTATCCTAGTCCTCTAGTAATGAACGCGAACATTGAAGACTCAATGGGCCTTTTCCACATTGTACGGTTCTATGAAGGAGGTCCTTTCTGGTTAGCTGCTTGGATTTGAAGGCTGTAAGCACTCAGCGAGCCTGGCTGCATCTCTCGAGAAAGAAACTGAGCCGACACTGCGAGTCGGAACCACTCTTCTTCAGATCTTCAGGGCTTACTGGATTGGAGCTTTAACTCACTAAGCAGAATACAGACAGCCGGGAGGATGGTGGGATTGGAGGAGACTGGAGATTGGAGGGGCGGCACAGTTGTTCGCACTTCTGCCTCACAGCGCCAGGGACCCAGGTTCGATTCCCAGCTTGGGTCAATGTCTGTGCGCAGTTTGCACATTCTCTGTACGGGTTTCCTCCGGGTGCTCCGGTTTCCTCCCACAGTCTGAAAGACGTGCTGGTTACGTGCACTGGCCATACTAAATTCTCCCTCAGTGTACCCGAACAGGCGCCGGAGTGTGGGGATTTTCACAGTAACTTCATTGCAGTGTTAACGTAAGCCTACTTGTGACTAATAAATAAACTTTAAAACTTCAGATTGCAGACATAGGGAAAGGTGAGACAATGGAAGGAAAAAGGAAGATAATTTTAAAATGAAGATGTATTTTTGACCGGGAACTGATACTGGTCAGTGAGCACAGAGAGGAGAACGGGACTCGTTGTGCACTAAGACATGGGCATCAGTGCTTTGAAGACATCGGGGACTGATAGGGATTGTTGTACAATCTTATAGAAGGAAAGGCAAAGAACCAAAATCATCTTGGCACTTTTCTTCAGAAAATGCAAATTATTCTGAAAGATTAATTATGCATGTGTGCACACAGATGGCAATTGGCCAATTGCAACTCCGATGCGAGGATTATTTTCCATTAATTATAATGTAATCGTCAAAAAAATGTAAATTATAACAAAACTTAAAGATATTGAGTTTTCAATTTCCTGTCTACTTAATTATATCATGGAGCTGTCATTTACCTCAAATATCACAATATTTCTAAACGGGGATCTGCTTCTGAAAGCGTCCTGATCCCATCCGTGTCAAGCATCCTCAGAAGACAGTGTGGGGTTGCGATCCTTTCGCTGTAACAGTTGTCGCCTGGTGTCGAACATGTTTGCATGGAACACCTGTGTTTACTGCTTTGGGAAGTCATTAACCCATTTCTTCTAAACTGGGTTTGCGGCTTCACCAGAACGACACCAGCAGGAATTGGATACACACATGTGAACCGTGATGCTAAAAGTAGCGCCTGGAAGAATTTCACTCCCAAATGCCTTTACTGAGAAATGTAACCTACATTCAGAACTTAATAAAGTTTATTTATTATTAGACACACAAGTAAGGCTGACATTAACACTGCAATGAAGTTACTGTGAAAATCCCCTAGTCGCCACACTCTGGCGCCTGTTCGGGTACACCGAGGGAGCATTTAGCACGGCCAATGCACCTCGCCCGCACATCTTTGGGCTGTGGGAGGAAACTCACGCAGACACGGGGAGAACATGCAAACCCCATACCGTCTGCCGCTGACGAAGCCCGCGTTAGAATCGTACAACCCCTGCAGTGCAGAAGGAGGCCATTCAGCCCACCGAGTCTGCAGCGACCACCATCCACCTCCCCCTCCCCCGTGGCTCTACTCCCATAGCGCCACATGTTAATCTCTTGACACTAGGATCAATTTAGCAGGTCAATCCAACTGGCCTGTGCATCTTTGGACTGTGGGAGGAAACCCACACAGAAGCGGGGAGAATGTGCAGACTCCACACAGACAGTGACCCAAGTCGGGAGTCGAACCTGGCACCGGGAGGCAGCAGTGCTAACCCACCGTGCCACCCTGCCAAGCTGCAAACGCCACAACTGTGATCCATCAAGGCACACAACTTGTCCTGTGAAAAGGAAACCCATTGTCCCACGTGCAGTCAGCTTGTGCTGACCTCCAAGCACCAGGCACGCATCCTTGAAAGGACAGGATTAAATTATTTTGCACATTGATGACAGACGCTTCAATGTAATCCAGCCCATTTAGAGATAAAATAAGGCTGGGGAGGTCTGCAGAAAGCAGCTCCAATAATTAATCCACGCTCCCTCTGCTCCCCCACATGGGAACCAAAATCCTGAACCATCTATGGGCTAAGTGCCGATGTAATATCATTATCCTTTTGGCTGACAGACTTTGCAACAAAGACCGTGGAGGCTGCCACGCTGAATGCTGGATTCATTATTTTCAAACTAGATTCTGGAACATAAATATGCAAAATGAAGCTATCCTACAAACAATTCATTGAAGTTAAGTGGGGAATATAAACCAAGAAATGACAGCTTGCAATATTAAGATCTAAACGTGTTGATGTGGCAGCCCTCCGTCCATCTGTTCCTCGCATCGTGGTGTTAACCTGCTTATTTCAAATTGGTTAATCATCTTCGTGAATGGGCTGAGGAATGTCACTCACGTGCACACATGCACACGCACACACTCACACATGGATGCACACACACTCTCACGCATGCACACGCACATGGATGCACATACATGCACACGCTCACATATGTACATGCGCACACTCATACATACACACACACGCACACATGGACACACACACACAGACACATCTAAGCAAGTTGGACAGGAACGTAGGAAATAGAAGCAGAGAAAGGCCATTCAGCCCCTTGAGTCTGTCCCACCTTTCAACTGGATCAAGACTGATCTTCTGCCTCAACGCCATTTTCCCGCGCTATCTCCCTATCCCGTTAACATACGGAAAACGATTGACCTCCATCTTAAATACACTCAATGGCTGAGCCTTCACGGCCCGATGAGGAGAGAACTCCAAATTGCTCAACCTCTGAGTGAGAAAATTTCTTCCTCATCTCAATTCTAAATAATCTACTATTATGGGGAGACAAAGGCCTGGTGGTATTATCGCTAGGTTATGAATCCAGAAACTCAGCTAACGTTCTGGTGGAACCAGGTTTGAATCCCACCACGGCAGATGGCGGAATTTGAATTCAATAAAAATGTCCAGAATTAAGAATCTACTGACGACTGAATAAATGCTGGCCCAGCCAATGGCACCCATGTCCCATGAATGAATAAGAAAAATTCTCTTAGTCTGAAAAACCGTCTGTTGGTTTTAGATGACCCCTACCACCCTGCCACCCTTCGCCCTTCCTCTCCCCATTCCGTCATTTCACCCCTCCCCCCCCACACAACATCCCCTCTTCCTCCCACATCCATCCCCCATCCCCCAGGGTAGACATCCCAACGGGCTGGTATATTGCTGGTGCAGACAAACATGTGAACCAACAGTAGGATAAGAAAGATCCTCTCAGTGTAGGGTCCTCATGTATCTTTGATATAATAAATGTCAACGATCCCAAAGGACAATCTACTTTACTTGTATCTATTTTCACAGGATCCATTAGGACTTAAGACTCGAGTACAAATCTAATTTATGTAGTATACCGACATTAAAATGTTTACAAAGAGCAAAGTCAATTCTCTTCAGAAATACATATTTTCCCAGGTAAAGATGCCCATAAACTATGGATGAGGCAGGAACTGAGCACACTATCCTGACAGCCTGTTAACAGAAAAAGCTAAACAGAAAAATCCATTTTCATAAAACTTATTGGATTTTTAGACAAGATCAAGGGCATGGGAGCAGAATTAGGCCATTCAGCCCATCGAGTCTGCTCCGCCATTCAATCATGGCTGATGAGTTTCTCCAACCCATTCTCCCACCTTTTCCCCGCAACCTTTAATCTACCTGTAGGATAGGTCTATCCTTCCTAATCCCCTCACCAATCAAGAACCTATCTACCTCGGTCTTAAATACACTTAATGACCTGACCCCCACAGCCTTCTGTGGCAATGGATTCTACAGATTCACCACTCTCTGGCTGAAGAAATTCCTCCTCATCTTAGTTCTGAAGGATTGTCCCTTTATTCTGAGGCTGTGCCCTCAGATCCTCGTCCCTCCGACTAATGGAAGCATCTCTGCCACTTTAAAATGTGTTGTTGTTGATGGGGGAAGATCTTGATTGGTGCTGTGGCCAAATGGGCCACCAAAGATGGCGGTTGCAAAACATGATGGGATAGGATGGCCAAGTGTGTGTAAAGACTGAGACAAGCAGGCCGCAGCCTTAGACAATGGGAATACACAGGAAATAGGTCAACCCAAAGACTATGTACACTCTCTGGTCAAACATACTTGTTAACCAGACAAAGAGGTGTCTTAACCCTTTCTTTGGGATGGAAGCATTTTTTTTTATTCATTCATGGGCACTGCTGGTTGGCCAGCATTTATTGCCCACCTCTGCTTGCCCTTGGAGGGCAGTTAAGGGTGAGCCACATGTAAGCCAGACTGGGCAAGATGGCAGATTTCCTTTTTAAAGGACATTGGAGAACCAGATTGGGTTTTTCTGACAATCGACAATGGTTTCAGTACATTCTTAATTCCAGATATTTTCTACTGAATTCAAATTCCACTATCTGCAATGGTGGGATTCGAAGCTAGGTGCCCAGAACATTAGCTGAGTTTCTGGATTAATAATTGAGTGATAATACCAATAGGCTATTGCCTTCCCATTACGTGCTGGAGATATGCAGATATGTGACCTATGTGCCTCCAGCACCCACAGGCATTGCTGCTTGGTACACACCCCCAAAGTGGATGTGGTAGCACCTGACTCACAGTTTTTTGTCCACTGTATAAGGGTTAAAAACAAACTGCTTGGCAGCATACAAGAGTGTGAAATCAGGTGATGGTGAATTGACACAGTGCTGTACATCTACACATGTTCTTATTATCATCAACTCCATTGGAACCCTGCACCAGGAGAGTGAATGGGATGCTTGCTACATTGACCCTTGTATGAAGGCAACAAGGGTGAAGAACCTTGCGGTGATTACCGGAAATTTGGTGTTCTTGCATTTGTCCTGGTGGGTGCAAGGTATTTCTGAAGCTTTACATCTTGCACCCATCAGGACAAATGCAAGAACTCCAAATTTCCAACAGTTTATGCTGCAGGAGAAAAGGGGGAAGGGGTGGGGCTGGTGATTGACAGGTTGACTTCTGACTGGCCGAGGGGTTGCCATGAAGAAAGCAATGGGGAACCATTGGCTCCTGTTCTCTGCAAACAAAAGGAATATGTTCAAGCCTTGTGTCTTTTCTGAATTCCCCAGGAACCCATGGTTTCCCATTGTTCTTCCATGGCAACACCTTGGCCAATCAGAGTGAACATGTCGACCAATCAGCACCATGCTCTCTTACAATATAACTTGTCATGATTGCTTGAAATTTGACATTCTTGTCTTGATGAATGCAAGATGAAAATCCTTGGCAGTATGTCTCTCTTTTCAACAATGTTCAAGTTCTGCACAACCAGAAGTAAAGAAGTGGTTTGATCCATCAACTTTCCATGGTAGAAAGGAGACAAGAGTAGTCTGGTCCAATAGCAACATGAACAACAAATCTGATATTTACTCCAGCAACTCGCATGTATATTTCACTCACTAGTTTCACAAGTAGGCTTACATTAACACTGCAATGAAGTTACTGTGAAAATCCCCCAGTTGCCACACTCCGGCGTCTGTTCAGGTACACTGAGGGAGCAGTTAACATGGCCAATGCACCTAACCAGCACGTCTTTCAGACTGTGGGAGGAAACCGGAGCACCTGTGGGAAATCCAAGCAGACATGAGGAGAATGTGCAAACGCCACACACACAGTGACCCAATGCCTGGAAATCGAACCCAGGTCCCTGGTGCAGTGAGGCAGCAGTGCTAACCACTGTGCCACCACGTCGCCCCGCTATACAGAGCCTTTAGTGTAATAATACAACATGGATGCTATGCAGGAGCATTATGAGACACAATTTGAGACCCAACCACATGGCGGGGACAGGACAAGAATCCAAAAGCTTGGGCAGATTCTAGAGTACTTTAGAGGGAGGGATTGAACTGGAGAGATTTATGGAGGTAATTGCAGAGTGCTGGGGGTAGAAAGTTGAATGCATGCCCACCAATGGTGGAATGAAGGAAACTGCAGATGGAACATAAAGAAATAAAGGCGGCACATATACTAATGGAGTGACATCTCAGATTAAAGCACAAGAAAATACGCATTTGATCATACTTGTAAAGTTTTTGGAGTTGATTTCCTCATTTGTCTTCTTGAGCCTGTGGTGCTTTGTACCAAAGTATTCAACAAGAAACATTGCATTCCTCTAACAACACTCTTGTAGTGGTTACAGCTGATAAAACAGGAACGCAGAGCACAAAGGTACCTAATCTCTCCTCTGCCAAGGGAGCCCAACTGGGACAGAACAGCCTTGACGACGAAGAAATTGTAATATCAGTTCTAGATATGCCTGCGATCATAATGATAACATTACTTTTAACTGCCTCGGAGGGTAAAATTACAAAGCTAATGAAGGGCTTCATTGTGTTGTTTGGAGAAAATGACTGTCGAAGCTATATAAAAATCCCATAATGTCTGTAAAGCAGAAATTTCTCCTATCAGTGTTCAAAAAGCTGGAACCTTAAGGCATCATGATGCCATTACTGAGTAATGATTGTTCCCCACATCCAACAGCAAGAGAAATCCAAGTAGTGCCTCCATGCATTAAGTAAGCACTCCTACCATCAGGTAAACAGCAGGTCTCACTCCTCTCTGTGGACTTCCATCTAGACCAGACTATCAAAGTATTTTTGTACTTTAACCAGTGTTGGGGGGGGAAGGGACTTTTCCATTGTGGTGGTAGGACAAATACATTCATGGAGGTTACTTGTGTTCAGTTTCTCCGCTGGAATGTTCAATATGCTTCCTCTCAGTGTTTGATCCGAGTTCTCTGCAGATGCCTTGGAGACATCAGGACTGGCTTCCTAACCCATTGCACATTAGCCCAGATCCCAACAGCACCAGGCATTTGTCACATCTTTCTAAATGTCGACCCAACGTCCGTCTGACATCCCCATTTCATGACAGGCGAAGCTCCCAGTAAAATTGCAGAACCAACCATCTAAACACTGCGGCTACAAGGGCAGGTCAGAGTCTGCTGCTGTGGGCAATTCAATGCCTGACTCCTCAAAGCCTGTCACAGAAACCACAGAATCACTACAGTGCAGAAGGAGGGCAGTCGATCCATCAAGCTTTCACCAGCCACAATCCCACCCAGGCCCTATCCCCACATATTTAACCCCGTGAATCCCTCTAACCTATGCATTCCAGGACACTAAGGGAGAATTTAGCATGGCCAACACGCCTAATCCGCGCATCCTTAGACTGCGGGAGGAAACTGGAGCGCCCGGAGGAAACCCACGCAGACACTGGGAGAACGTGCAAACTCCATACAGACAGTGACCCAAGTGGGGAATCGAACCCGGCTCCCTGGAGCTGTGAGGCAGCAGTGCTAACCACTGTGCGACCTCTCATTCTCATCCAGGATAGGTTTCTGACAGACAAGGGAATTAAGGGTTATGGGGAGAAAGCGGGAAAGTGGAACTGATCCACTTCAGATCAGCCATGATCTTATTGAATGGCAGGGCAGGCTCGAAGGGCTAGATGGCCTACTCCTGCTCCTATTTCTTATGTTCTTATAGAGCAGCCCTACTTGATTGATGCCCCATCCACCACCTTCTACATCCACTTCCTTCAGCACTGATGCACAGTGGCAGCAGTGTGTACCATCTAAAAGATGCACTGCAGCAACTCACCAAGGCTCCTTCGCCACCACCTTCAAAACATGTCTTCGCTACCACTTAGAAGCACAAATGTGATAGATGCATGGGATCATCCAAGTTCCCCCTAAACCATCCCTACTTAGAAATATTGCTGTTTCTTCACTATCGCTGGGGTTAGGTCAAATGTCTGGAACTCCATCTGTAACAGCAGTGTGTGTGCACCTTTCCCTTTTGTCATTCATGCATGGGACGCAGGCATCGCTGGCTGGCCAGCATTTTTTGCCCATCCCTAGTTGCCCCTTGAGAAGGTGGTGGTGAGCTGCCTTCTTGAATCGCTGCAGTCCATGTGCTGTGGGCTGACCCACAATGCCATTCGGGAGGAAATTCCAGGATTTTGACCCAGCGACTGCGAAGGAACGTTGATATATTTCCAAGTCAGGATGGTGAGTGGCTTGGTGGTGGTGGTGTTCCCATGTATCTGCTGCTCTTGTCCTTCTAGATGGAAGTGGTCATGGGTTTGGAAGGTGCTGTCTAAGGATCTTTGGTGAATTGCTGCAGTGCATCTTATAGATAGTATACACTGCTACTGAGTGTCGGTGGTAAAGGGAGTGCATGTTTGTACATGTGGTGTCAATCAAGGGGGCTGCTTTGTCCTGGATGGTGTCAAGCTTTGTGAGTGTTGTTGGAGCTGTGCGCATCCAGGCAAGTGGGGTGCATTCCATCACACTCCGAACTTGTGCCTTGTAGATGGTGGGTAGGCTTTGGGGAGTCAGGAGTACTGCAGTACTCCGAGCCTCTGATCTTGGGGCCACTGTGTTTATGCAGTGAGTCCAGTTGAGTTTCTGGTCAACAGTTACCCCAAAGATGTTGACAGTAGGGGAATTCAGTGATGGTTACATCATTGAATGTCAAGGGGCGATGGTTAGAGCATCCCTTATTGGTAATGGTCACTGCCTGGCATTTGTGTGGCACGAATGTTACTTGCCACTTATCAGTCCAAGCACGTACCTACACACAGATGAACTGCAGAGATGGTTCATCATCATCTTTTTGAGGCCAGTTAAAGATGGGCAATAAATGCCAGTTGAGCCAGTGACACCCACACCCCATGGAAAAAAAATCATTACCCTGTTCAGAGATTAGACCCAAACAGTGAGAGAAACAATTCCATCACAATATTGGACAACCATAGAATCATAGAATCCCTACAGTGCAGAAGGAGGCCATTCGGCCCATCGAGTCTGCACCAACCACAATCCCACCCAGGCCCTATTCCTGTAACCTCACATACTTACCCTGCTAATCCCCCCTTACATTAGAGTCTATTTTGCATGGCTCATCAACCTAAACAGCACATCTTTGGACAGTGAGAGGAAACAGGAGCAGGCGGACAAAACCCATGCAGACACGGGGAGAACATGCAGGCTCCACACAGACAGTAATCCGAGGCCGGGAACTGAACCCAGGTCCCTGGCGCTGTGAGGCAGCAGTGCTAACCACCGTGCCACCCGAAAGAAGAAAAGCAGGTTATCCGAGCAATGGGAAGCAAACGTAGCTTTGAAAAATTTAATTGACCTCTTTATCTGTAATTATTTCCATTGGAATAATAAAAAGGTTCTATGATGAAAAATTAAACTGTCAGAAATGTTGTCCTTTGTACATGTGTTAGGAATTGTTCTGGAAAGTATCTCAGAATTGCTTATTGAAAAAAATACTCAGTATTAGCTACTTGGTTGGGCAAAATGTTCAGCAAGGCCCGAAAGAGGTGAATATCATCATGGGAATATTCACTTGCCTGTGAGTGAGAATGTTGGGATATTCTTACCTTTGAATCAATAGGTCAGCGAGGTGGCACAGTGGTTAGCACTGCTGCCTCACAGTACCTGGGACCTGGGTTCAATTCTGGCCACGGATCAATGTCTGTGTGGAGTTTGCATGTCCTTCAAGTTTATTTATTAGCGTCACAAGTAAGCTTACATTCACACTGCAATGAAGTTACTGTGAAAATCCCCTTCCAGCGCCTGTTCGGGTACACTGAGGGAGAATTTAGCACGGCCAATGCACCCTAACCAGCACATCTTTCAGACTGTGGGAGGAAACAGGAGCACCCGGAGGAAACCCACGTAGACACGGGGAGAACCTGCAGACTCCACACAGACAGTGACCCGAGCCAGGAATCGAACCCGGGTCCCTGGCGCTGTGAGGCAGCAGTGCTAACCACTGTGCTACCACATGTCTGTGTAGATTTCTTCCAGGTGCTTCAGTTTCCATCCACAGTCTAAAGATGTGCGGCTGAGGTTGATTGGCTATGCTAAATTGTCCCTTAGTGTCAGGACGACGAGCAGGGTAAGCGAGAGGCGTTATGAGGGTAGGGCCTGGGTGGGATTGTTGCAATGGGCTGAATAGCCTCCTTCTGCACTGTAGGGATTCTACGATATATTTTGCTTCCACGCTTATCCTGATGTGCATGCATGTACATGGATTTATCTATGTGTGTGTGTTTTTTTCTTGTGTGTGATATTAACTCCAGAAGAACGATATTGATCTGTAGCCACAATGATTGGTTCAGTTTCTGGTCCCCAGGATGTTGATGGTGGGGGAATTCAGCTATCGCAATCTCGTGGGGAGATGGTTAGATTCTCTCCTGTTGGAGATGGTTATTGCCTGGCATATTGTGTGGCGTGAATGTGACTGAATGAACTCACTGGTATTTCCTCCAGATTGGCCAAACATTATGAAGCTCCCATCTCCTTTTACCAGGGGAGGCTTGTTCATTCAACTGGAACAGCACTGCTTGCGGACACACACGAGTGAAATATCTCACCCCGATTAATAAGTGTTAAACACAACAATGCTTAAGTTCTGCAATTTTAATGCAATGGAGAGTGGCACTGATGGGGATATGACTGCGGGAGGTATTTTAATCATAAAAACACTCCAGAATTGAACAGTGTTTACTCTGACAACTAAAACACACATAGGACACGTGTTTAGCCTTGTTAGTTAAACCAAAATCTGATACACGGGATACCTGTGTGTGCTACTGAGCAGATGAAGAGAGGATCCTAAAGTATGTCATGGAGACATCCATTAGTAGGATTGCCCAAGTGGTGGTTGGATGTATTTATGGAACTTTCAATACCTGACCTCCCCTCTCTCCAAGTGTCCTGCCCTTGGTCACACAATCTTTCCTGTTGCCCTGTGCCTGTTAGAGAAAGGACAGACTCTTGCTTTAATTTATAGGTGTCCAGATCACCAACGACCTGTCCTGGCCCCCCCATGTTGACACTATAGTTAAGAAAGCCCACCAACTCCTCTACTTTCTCAGTAGACCAAGGAAATTTGGCATGTCCACTATGACTCTCACCAACTGTTAACAGATGCACCACAGAAAGTATTCTTTCTGGTTGTATCACAGCTTGGTATGGCTCCGTTCAAGACAGCGTGAAAACTACAAAGGGTCATGAATGTAGCCCAGTCCATCACTCAAACCAGCCTCCCATCCATTGACTCTGTCTACACTTCCCGCTGCCTCGGAAAAGCAACCAGCATAATTAAGGATCCTACGCACCCCAGACACACTCTCCTTCACCTTCTTCCTGCGGGAAAATGGTACAAAAGTTTGAGATCACGTATCAACCCCCCGACTCAAGAATAGTATCTTCCCTGCTGCTGTCACACTATGGAAAGGGAATTAAAAAGTATGGCTAATTCCCTGGCCGTTCACGTTGCCTGGATTCTCCAGTCCCGCTGGCAGCGCACCCTCTTCGGTTTCTCGTCGACATGGGGTGATGTCAAAGGGAATTTCTCCACTAGCAAACAACGCGCCATTCCCACGGGCAGGAAACAGGCGGCTGCCCCTTAGTGTCCTGAGATGCGTACGTTAGAGGGATTAGCGGGTAAATATGCAGGGGTATGGGGGTAGGGCCTGGGTGGGATCGTGATCGGTGCAGACTCGATGGGCCGAATGGCCTCTTTCTGCACAGTAGGGATTCTGTGATGATATGGGAAGCAAAGCTGTTCAAATGGGGTTTGACCAGAGTCTTACACAGCCTCAGAAGTACATCCCTGCTTTTGTAATGTAGCCATCTCGACATGAATGCCAAGAATGAGGAGAAGCAACGCCTCGGGGGAGGTGAGTAACCGACAGGGGTGGGTGCGGGGGGTTAAAAATCAAACCCTGCAGCTGCATGGATTAAATGAATGGGAGAAATAACACGATGGGCGAAGGATAATGATGTACCCTTTCTTTCCAGCAATGTGTGTGTAAACATCACTTCCGACTGCTGGTAAGCGTGAGAAGGATGACCTATTTTCCAAAGCACAAACCTGCTTCCTCTTTCACCTCATTAGCCAGCTAGCTTCACACACTGAGCATGGAGCTGTGTCAAGAGCAACTTGTTGGGGTGGTGTTAACGGCTGGGCTCCCCGCGGCCTGTCTTCTGAATCCCATTGAACGTAGATTACGAAGCTCACTTGATCCCTTTCTCTTCCCCCCTTTCCTGCTGCCGTTTGAGGGAATGGAATGTTTCCCTGGGTTTTTTTTTGTATCTGGCGTCAGCCTCGGGTACGCCCAGAGGCAAGAAAGAGCTCGGGTAAGCTGACCCCGAGGTCCCAGTCCAAATGAGTGTTGCCCTCATTGCCCTGCTGGGTGGAACAGCGCGAGGAGGCCCAGTTTTGCTTCGACTGCGTCAATCTGGCCTTCCGCTTCCTGGCGCTGCCACCTCACCTGACACCTTCCTTGCTGCCCTCGGCAATCCTCATGCCCCCTCCTCTTGCCCCCTTCCCCTCGCTAAATATTCACACCTCGCCGATGGGAGGTCGCAACAGGTTTGGCTAAAAGGCAAACACTCGAGGGGTTCCCGCTGGGGGCGCAGAGGTAGGTAGAGCCTCCGGGGGATGGGGGAGGGCAGGGAGGTGGACATGGCTTGCTGCTGTCCCCTGGCACAGGTTGGCAAAGCCATGGGTAGCCCTAGTGGGACCCTCTTTCTCTTTGGGGGAGGAGGTCATTTATGTTTTGTGGGGGGGGGTGGGTTGGGGGCAAGTGGGCGCTCCACGGGGGTAGGAATATCGGTGATCATTGTGAGGGGATGTGGGGTGGGGGTTGGAACTCCCGATTGGGTCTTGCTGGTTCTATGATGGCATAAACCGCACCCTCTCATTTTCCTTTGACGAAGAAGCTCCAAATTTGGAGGAAAATCCTGGTCCGTGGGGCTGGAGGGCTTCTCACCAGGTTTCTGTCCAAGCCTGACGCTGAGAGAAATGTTGGTAAGGTTCCTCCCCCTCCCCACTGTCAAAGCTTTTCATCTTGCACTCCTCAGGACAGATGCAAGAATGTCAAATTTCAAAGGGAATAGCATTTGAAAATGGTGCTGATAGGTGACTCTGATTGGTTCAGGCGTTGCCCTGGAGAATGCACCAGGGAGCTGTCACCCTCTCGTTTTGCTCATTCAAAAAAAAATGTGCAATGCTTGGACATGTTCCTTTTGCCTGCAGAGGATGGCTCCCTCTGCACGTAACTTCTAGCAACCATAAGTTTTAAGTTTCTTTATGTTTTAAGATTAAGTTTATTTATTTGTGTCACAAGTAGGTTTACATTAACACTGCAGTGAAGTTACAGTGAAAATTCCCACACTCTGGCACCTGTTCGGGTACACTGAGGGAAAATCCAGCACGGCCAATGCACCTAACCAGCACGTCTTTCGGACTGTGGGAGGAAACCGGAGCACCAGGAGGAAACCCACACAGACACAGGGAGAATGTACAAACTCCACACTGACAGTGACCCAAGCGGGGAATCGAACCCGGGTCTCTGGCGTTGTGAGGCAGCAGTGCTAACCATTGTGCCACAGTGCCGCCCCAGAGATGGTGGACACTGCTGTCACTGTTCATCGGTGGTGGAGGGGAATGAATATTTGTGGAAGGGGTAGCAATCAAGGGGGGCTGCTTTGTCCTGGACGGTGTTGAGCTTCTTGAGTGTTGTTGGAGCTGCACTCATCCAGGCACGTGGGGAGTATTCCCTCACACTCCTGACTTGTGCCTTGAATTTACAAGGTTGAGATAAATATTTGCTGGGTTAAGGTATTGAGAGATCGGTAGTATTGGTGGGTAAATTGTTATAGATTCATTGAATCCGTACAATGCAAAAGGAGGCCATTTGGCCCATCGAGCCTGCACAGACAACAATCCCACCCAGCCCCTATCCCCATAACCCCACGTATTTACCCTGCTAATCCCCCGAAATTACATCTCTTGGGACACTAATTTAGCATGGCCAATCAACCTAACCCACACATCTTTAAACTAAGGGAGGAAACCCACGCAGACACGGGGACCAGACTCTGCACAGACAGTGACCCAAGCCGTGAATCGAACCCCGATCCCTGCCACTGTGAGGCAGCGGGACTAACCTCTGTGCCACCCTTCCGTGGAGTAGCATCAGCCATTATAGGGCAGACCAGGCTAGAGAGGCTGAATGGTCTCTCCCTGTTCCAGTGTTTCAGCTCCTTGGACGAGACAAGATACAAAGTGCCTTCAAATATGAAGAGTGACCAGGGTTTCAGAGATCTAATGCTGGCAACCTCCACCTCGGTAAGAAGTCTCACACCAGGTTTTAAGTCCAACCAGTTTATTTGATAGTAATCCCACAAGCTTTTGGAAATGGTGTCCCTTCGTCAGGTGTGTGGAAGGTTCTGATCAGAGAAAGGCATATAAAGACACACACAGTTTACAGAATACTGATTAGAATGCAAGTCTTTGCAGCGAACCTGCTATTCAAGTCTTAGAGATGCAGACAGTGAGTGGAGATAACATGAGTTGGTGTTGTGAGACTTCCTACTGTGTTTACCCCAGTCCAACGCCGGCATCTCCACATCATAACCTGCACCTCAGCCACTGCTTCTCCATACGTTTCTCTTACCATTAGGGCAAAATTCAATTATAAATCCTCAGAGAGATACAAGGGATCACAAACTGATCTGAGTCAACTTTAACCCTTCCACCAGAATGGCCACCACCCATCCGATGAAGAGCCAGGAAACTGTTGGAAGGGTTAAGGTTGGCTATGGTTAATTGTAAATCTCTGACTTTATCCGCTCCCAAGAATATGCCAGAAAAGGTGTTTATTTACTCATGAAACAACGAGGTTGGGTGGCCATTCTCACTGCCGCTGATGAATGCGCAAACATCTTATCGAGCGTCCATAGCCAGGCCGGGGCTGGGTGGGGGGGGGGTGTAGTGACTGTTTCATCCCCCGACTGGCAAGTTCATTTATCCTCCAATTGATCGATGACGTTATGGATGGAATCAGAATGGAACTTCAGAAGGCAATGCCGGATAAAACTGTCTTCTCCAAATCAAGTTCAAAGGCCAGAAAATAAAGAAATAGAAAAAGAAAAATCTCATTTATCCTGTATTTACTGTGTTCAGAGTGCGGACTCGCTACCAGTGCGGGCAAGTTCTGACACGTAATTCAGTCCCCTGGAGCTGTGGAGGCCCGGTTTGTATGTTGTAGGGTGGGGCTGGGGACGGGATCAGAGGCCGTCAGCGAGCTCAGGACTCACTGAGCTCTGGTTGTGTTTGCGACTTCAGTAATCCAGGGAGGAAGGACTATACAAGACACGCACATTTGGGAAAGGCATAATTATTGAGAGCTCAGTCCATTTGCAGTCAGGACAAAATGTCCCCCTCCAGCTGGAATAAAATGGCGGTTCTCAGTCATGACAAAATGGCCGCCCACAACTGAAATAAAATGGCCACCTACAAATGGATAAAATACATTTGATTCCCAGTTTGGGTCCCTGTCCGTGCAGAGTCTGTACCTTCTCCCTGTGTCGGCATGGGTCTCCCCCATTTTCCTCCCACGGTCTGAAAGATGTGCTGGTTAGATACATTGGCCAGGCTAAATTCTCCCTCAGCGCACCCGAACAGACGCTGGAGCGTGGCAACTAGGGGATTTTCACCGTAACTTCACTGCAGTGTTAATTGTAAGCCTCACTAATAAATAAACCGGAAAAAAAAAATGGTCTCATGTAACTGGAACAAAATGGCAACACGAACCAGGAGAAAATAGCCAGCTGCCACTAGAATGGGTTGGTCCATCCACAACTGGAACAAAGTGGCCGCCCGCAAACGGAGCAAAATGGCCACCTGTAAATGGAACAAAGTGGCCGCACGAACTAAAAAACAAAATGGGCACACAAACCAGAACAAAATGGGCACACAAACCAGAACAAAATGGGCACACAAACCAGAACAAAATGGGCACACAAACCAGAACAAAATGGCCACCTGTAGCCAGAATAATATGACAATCCACTAGCAGATCAAAATAGCCACCCATGGCTACAGTCTATAGAATAAGAGGACAGACCAGAGCCAGTGTAAAACCGCAAGGCCAGCAAGTAGCACTGACAAAGCGTCTTTGAAATTGAAGGTGCTGTGTAAATGAGAAGGTAAAGAATGAAGCTTTTTTCTCCCCCCCAAAGAGGTCACTGCCTTTGCAGTCACGTGCCACCAGGCTTACTCTCAGTGCAATGCTTCCTGTTATAGTTCCCTGGTTTATCTTCACTCTTGCGTCTCTTTGTACACCTTCACTGGCGCTAATTTTAGCTCTGGAGTGGATACAAACACGAAGAAGGGAAGAAAGATAATTGAAACTCCGTTCCTTCCACAGAAATACCTGCAGTCAAAACGCTTCGTTTAAAAGAAGGATCTTCTTTATGCAATAGGATAGCAAAGTTTAACAATGACCGTAACTCAGCAGGACGGTATTAGCAATGAAGACAGTTCTTGCTCGCAGAGCTCTCTCTTGCAGACTGAGCAGCCCAGCTCAGCTCAGCAGATGCCGGTAAAATAATTACACAGGAGAAAGGCTGAGAGGGACACTCTGTACTCAGAATGACACATTAACACCAACAACTGGGGGAAAAAAGAAAGGGAGCTGAACAAGATCGTTAAACTTCATAGAATCTTACAGCACTGAGGGAGACCATTTGGCCCATTGCTCCTCTGCCAACCCCTGTGAAAGGGCTTTTCTAAAAATCCTACTTCCCCGCTCTTTCCCCAGACAGGCCAACATTCCATCTCCACATTACAGAATCCAGGTCCTTTAACTCAGGAAAAGCTGCAATTTTCACTCTGCGATGTGCCCTTGCTGTCTCCTGGCTCTGTCACTGCACAGTTCTGTAACATTCACAGTCACTGGGATCGGCCAGTGCGAACCTTCTGCTCCCCTTCGCGCATCTCCTTCTTGACCCTCTTCTATTGCTGGTGTCTCCATGCCCTGCTCTTGAAGACAAGAATTCCCTACTCGCTGGAGATGCCGGCGTTGGACTGGGGTGGGCACAGTAAGGAGTCTCACAGCACCAGGTTAAAGTCCAACAGGTTTATTTGGAATCACGAGCTTTCGGAGCGCTGCCCCTTCATTAGGTGAGTGAAGGTAGGTTCCCAAGCACGGCATACCTGCAAAGACTTGATTACTTGTAAAGACTCGCATTCCAACGATCCTTCACACCCCAATCTGTAATTATCTTGCAATTGTGTCTTTGTCTATATCTACCATGTTTGTGAACCTACCTCTCCACTCACCTGAGGAAGGAGCAGCACTCCGAAAGCTTGTGATTCCAAATAAACCTGTTGGACTTTAACCTGGTGTTGTGAGACCTCTTCTGTATCCCTGGTACAAGTAATCTCTGGGCTTCATGATTCAAAGAGGGGTGGGATTTTACAGCCTTGCTCAAGGGAGACCAGAAATTCTACCCCAGGGTCAACAGACATTCCTGTTGTCGCCCCTCGCCCACTCCGATTCCAAGGGGGTAGGTTGGGGAGAACAACAGAATTCCAGTGTTGATGTTTTCTGCAGGGTCAGGCTTGAGGCAAGGAAGGAGGTGTTGGGGTGGGGGTTGTATCAAAGCGGCTACAAAGACTACAAAAACAAACAAAACCTGACAGACCTTCTGGCGTTGACCTGGCCATGGGAAACAACAGCGGCAAACTCAGTCCTGTCCACCCTGCAAAGTGCTCCTTACTAACACCGGGGAGGGGGCTCGTGCCAAATGTGGGAGAGCTTTCTCACAGACTAGTCGAGCAACAGCCTGACGTAGTCATACTCACAGAATCGTACCCGACACAGTAAGAAGTCTCACAACACCAGGTTAAAGTCCAGCAGGCTTATTTGGTAGCACGAGCTTTCGGAGCTCTGCTCCTTCATCGGGTGAGTGGAGATTTCGGTTCACAAACACGGCATATACAGACACAGACTCAATTGCTTGGTAATGGTTGGAATGCGAGTCTTTACAGGTACTCAAGCCTTTACAGATAGAGACAGTGCGACTGGAGAGAGGGATAATCACAGGATAAAGAGGTGTGAATTGTCTCAATCCAGGAGCGTTAGTAGGATTTTGCAAGCTCAGGCCAAAAGGTGAGGGTTACTTGAGTAAGGTCCCAGTTGACTGTTCTCATGCGCACGGGACTTGGCTATCAGTTTCTGCTCGGTGATTCTGTGTTGTCATGACACACCTTTCAGGCATTGTGCCACACCTCACCATCACCATAATTGGGTCTGCCCTGTTCCACTGGCAGGACAGACCCAGCAGAGATGGTGGCACAGTGATTACAGTGAGGAGGATGTTGTCCTCGGAGTCCTCACTATCGACGTTGGACTCTGTGAAGCCTCATGAAATCAGATAAAACACGGGCAAAGAAACCTCCTGCTGATTACCACGTACTGCCTGCCCCTCAGCTGATGAATCAACACTTCTCCATGTTGAACATCACTTGGAGGAAGCACTGAGGGTGGCAAGGGCACAGAATGTACTCTGGGTGGGGACTTCAATGTCACTCACCAAGAGTGGCTCACTGCTACAGACTGAGCTGGCCGAGCCCTAAAGGACATAGCTGCTAGACTGGGCAAGTGGTGAAGGAACCAATACAAGGGGAAAACATACTTGCCCTCATCCTCACCAACCTGTCTGCTATAGATGGATCTGTCCATGACAGTATCAGTAGGAGTGATCACTACGCAGTCCTTGTAGAGATGAAGTCCAGTCTTAAGAACATAAGAAATAGGAGCAGGAGTAGGCCATCTAGCCCTTCGAGCCTGCCCCGCCATTCAATAAGATCATGGCTGATCTGAAGTGGATCAGTTCCACTTTCCCGCTTTCTCCCCATAACCCTTAATTCCCTTGTCTAGCCTGCCCCGCCATTCAATAAGATCATGGCTGATCTGAAGTGGATCAGTTCCACTTTCCCGCTTTCTCCCCATAACCCTTAATTCCCTTGTCTATCAGAAACCTATCTACCCGTGACTTAAATATATTTAGCGAGGTGGCCTCCATCACTTCAACAGGCAGTGAATTCCAGAGATTCACCACCCTTTGACTGAAGAAGTTCCTCCTCAACTCTGATCTAAACTGCCCCCCTCCTTATTTTGAGGCTGTGCCCTCTAGTTCTGGTTTCCTTTCTAAGCGGAAAGAATCTCTCTACCTCTGCCCTATCTAGCCCCTTCATTATCTTTAAGTCTCTATAAGATTCCCCCCTCAGCCTTCTAAACTTTAACGAGTACAAGCCCAGTCTATTCAATCACTCTTCATAAGGTCATCTCCGGTATCAGCCTGGTGAACCTTCACATTGAGGATACTCTCCATTGTGTAGTGCGGCATTACCATTGTGCTAAATGGGACAGACTTCAAACCGATCTAGCAACTCAAGGCTGGGGCATCCAGGAAGTGCTGTGGGCCATCAACACCAGCAGAACTGTACTCCAGCACAATCTGCGACCTCACAGCCTGACATATCCCCCACTCAACCATTACCAACAAGCCATGGGACCAACCCCGGTTCAATGGAGAGTGCAGGAGGACATACCAGGAGCAGCACCAAGCACACCTAAAAATGAGGTGTCAGCTTCAACTCAGGGCTACTTACATGCCAAACAGCATAAGCGGCAAATGAAAGACAGAGCTAAGCGATCCCACAAACAACAAATCAGATCTAAGCTTC